>NW_012267450.1:256758-317434 GCF_000151885.1 Dipodomys ordii
GAGGTGGTATCTCAATGTTGTTTTGATTTGCATTTCTTTTATGGCTAGGGAGGTTGAGCATTTCTTCATGTGTCTATTGGCCATCCTTCTTTCTTGTTCAGAGAAGTTTCTCTTTAAGTCTTTAGCCCACTTTTTTATTGGGCAGTTGTTTCTTTGAGGATTTTTTGTGGGGGGATTTAATTTTTTGAGTTCCAGGTATATTTTAGATATAAGACCCTTGTCTGTTGTATTGCTAATGAAGATCTTCTCCCAATCCGTGGGCTTTCTATTGATCTTGCTAGCTATGTCCTTTGCCATGCAGAAGCAATGAGCATAAATTATTATATTACTGCCATCACAATGATATAGTATTCTCTGTCTATGTATTTACCTATGCAAATTAATTTGATAACTTCTTCTGTTTTAGTGTGACTGTTTTCCAACACTTGAACTGTAACATGGAAAATTCTCCTTAGCATTTCTTGTAAGGCAATTTTGAAGCTGATATTTGAGATGAGGTTTGTCCTCCTCTTCATTTTCAGAGGAGATCTTCATAAGAAATAGTATTTTTAGCCTACCTGAGACAAGATCTCTCACTATCTTTTCTTCCTGGCCTTAGTTGGAAAACACTGCTGTCAGTATGGCCTGTGGTCCTGCATGTCTATCAAACTTTCCTTGGTTTGAAACAACCAACCTTTGCTTATAATGCCACTTAAGAGAATGATACATCCTTCCAGCCCCTTAGACAGGTGACAGACTAGTGCTCATTGGTTAGAAACAAGAAAGTTGGGGAGATAGCTATGCACTTCAATTCCATCTTTCCTCAAGAAGAATCTGGATGCTACAATTTCTCACTGTTGACTGTCATTGAGTCAGAGAGGTGAGCTGTAGGTCCTGTCTCAGGATGGTGTCCGGTCTCAAACCCACCATTTTGTTCTCTGTAGTATAAAGGTCCTACTCAATGCCAAATATCATCAGCTCTCAAAGACATATAACAAGGCATTAGGGCACCTGCCAGAAAACTAGGAGGTCCAAATATGTAACAAATACCCTATTGGAGAACCCAAAGGCATAGCTTTAGTTCTGAAACAAGCTAAGAACTCACTCGCCCTATATTACATTGCCCTACATACTTTCAAGCTCCTAAAGGGTTGGACACTGGTGGCTCAGAAGTGTAATCCTAGCTATTCAAGAGGCTGAGATCTGAGAACCATTGTTCAAAGGTAGGCCACGAAGAATAATATGTAGCATTCTTATCTCCAATTTACCAGCAAAAAGCTGCAAATCGGATGTTCAGTTCAAGCTTTACCTGAGCAGTAAGTAAAAGCTGAGTAAGAATTTTAAGGCCCTGAATCTAAGTCCAAATTCCAGCACGCACACAAAAGCACTGATAGAAGACTATTTATTTATTTATTTATATTTTGGGTGGTCATGGGGCTTCAACTCTGTGCCTGGGCACTGTGCTCAGCTCTTCAGCTCAAGGCCAGAGCCCTACCACTTATGCTACAGCGCCACTTCCGGTTTTCTGGCGGTTTATTGGATATAAGAATCTCACGGACTTTCCTGTCCTGACTGGCTTTGACCCATGATCCTGAGATCTCAGCCTCCTAAGTAGCTAGGATGAGAGGTGTGAGCCACTGGTGCCGAGCTTAATTATTTTTTTATAACATCACTCTGAGATCAATGTAAGTAAAAAAAAAAGTTTGAAAAGTTGGAATATTAAGAATATGTTTTATTTTGAGCTGTGAACATGAGAATGACAGCTTTCCTTGAACAAATTCATTAATTCAATAAAAGATAAATAAACAAGAGAACTTGTCTTACATAAAACAATGACTAATTATTCCCAAGTCTCCTCATACCTAGGTTGCCAAAAATGATAAACCTGGTGGACACTATGCACTCTGGTCTGTGTCAAACACAGAGAAAACCCAAATCACACTGTTAATTTTAAAATGGGCCACAGTCAGACTTGCTCACTGAACCCCCTAAAAGGAGAGAGTCACACTAGAATGTCAGAATTTCTGGTTCCAAGGAAAGATACTTTATTATGCTACAATTTCATAAGGTCTTTATCCCTGGTTTCCAAGGCTTTCTTTGTGCCACTAATTTTTTTCTTTCTCAGAACTCCTGGATTCCACATCCAGATTTCAAATTCCTATTTCCAAAAACCTAAGATAATTTGTAACATTTATCAACATCAGTTATTGCATTCATAACCATTCACAAGTTTGCTTAACTTTCCCGAGACGGTTTCTTTTCTGTTTTTTGAGCTTTTACTTAAAAAAGTAATAAGCCAATTGAAGAATGTGTCCATATGGAACTTAAAATATATTTATTTTTCTGGGGGTTCATCAAGTCAAAGAAAGAATTGACAAATGGGATTGCATCAAACATAAGTTTCTGCAGTTTCTGCACAGCAAAGTGCATAGCTACCAAGCTACAATGACAGCCTAAAGAAAGGGCTTAATATCCAGAATATACAAAGTGTTCAAAAAAATTACACTCTCAAAGAATCGACAACCTAACTAATAAATGGCCAAACAAGCTAAATCGAGACTTGTTAGAAGAAGGAAAAATGACCAGAGACACAAGAAGAAAGCTCAACAGCTCTGTCCATAAAGGAAATACAAATCAAAACAACATTGAGATCCCATTTTATACCAGTTAGAAGGGCCATCACCAAGAATATAAACAATATCAATTGCTGTCAGTGATGAGGACAAAATGAAACCCTAGTACACTTTTTGTAGGAATGTAAACTTGTTCAACCACTTGAAAAGCAATTTGGAGACTCCTCAAAAAATAAATATAGAACTACCTTATGATCCAAAATAAAATCACTTGTACAATCCTGTTCATTGGTGCAGTCTTTACCATACCAGCATATGCAAACAGCTTAGGTGTCCTTCAATGAATCAACTATATATCAAGAAAATGTAGTACATATACACAATAGACTTTTACTTATCCACTAGAAAGAATATTACATAATTTTCATGGAAATGGATGGGCCTGGCAAAAATCATATAAAGTAAAGCAACTCAGACTCTAAGAGAAAAAGGACATAGGTTCTTTCCCATACATGGAAGCTAGAACTATTCTACAAATGTACAAGCAGACATAGATGAGTTGTATGCCACTGCACACAACTGCATCACCTGACATATGGTATATGCAGGGAAGAACTCAAAAGGTAATTAGAAAAAAATAAACTCATGATCTAATGAATGAATACAAAGAAATTGGCACTTGAAAGGGATTGGGAGAGGTAAAAAGAAGGAAGGAGAATCTGTAAATGAAGAAAGTAGAGAAGGGATAAATGCAGACGTAGTATTAAATGCATAGCCTAGGAAATCAAGAAAGTTGAGGGGCAGGGTTGGATTTGGAGAGATGGGAGAATAATGAGAGGAGAGACACTGATGAGGATGCATTGTACTTATTAACTGATTTGTTGAATGGTAAGTTGACAGCTACTTAAAGAGAATAAAAATAGAGCTAATATATATATATATATATAAACATATATTTAAACTAACATCTATGCATAGTTATATAGAGATATAATCATCTGATTATATTGTATGTCTTTATAGTCTTTCTGTGTCTTCAATGATTTCATGATAATTATTCCTATTCAAAGTAAAATTATAATGGACACAATCATTTTCAATCCTTCTTAGACTTAAGTAAGTTTTTTGTTTTAAAAGTAATTAAGAAATACACATTTCTTTGAAAAGTATATTCTTTATCGTCAAGGTTTAACTCATATAAAACAGAGTAAATAATAATAACAAAAAAACCCTAAAAGTCAGAAGACCTAATTGAAAAATTAATAAGAGAAAACCTAGTAATCTTTACACAGGCCCAATCTTTCTACTCATTGCTTTTTTTCTACACTAGCAATTTTAAGTTTTATGAAAAATTCAAATGTAAGTAAAATATCTGTTATGTAGGCTACACCATTATTTCAGTAAAAATTATCATTATTTTTACAACAAAATATGTACTATAATAAATGTAACTATACTTTGCTATGATTTCAATGTTTTTCTGACAAATTCATGTGTTTGAAAGCCTCATGGGGTTTGGAGGTCATTAGGTCATGATGATTTACCTAAGGTATTCATGTCCTCAGGGAAAAGGCTCCACAGAATTGTCTCCTCCCATATACCATAGATGAAGCAGTAAAAAGTTTCTTGAGAAACTGGCCCTCCCTTGACATAAAATCTTTCAGCTTTTAATTATGTCTCCAAAGAAATTTTATGCTGTTTATAAGTAATCCAGGCTATGCTACTTTGTTTTACACCTGTTTAATGTAGAAAATGAATAATGATAATGAAGAGGCCTTTAGCATGAGATGTTTTAGAGTTCCAACATAATGATCAATAAAATGACTTAGGAGTGCATTTTCACATGAAATACTCAGATTTTCACTAAGTACGAATAGTCGAGCTTCAGTCAACCAAAGGCAGCCAACTGATTGGATAATACCCTAATATGGCAAATGCCTACCTCTTGGCAATTAGGTTATTTCTTTCTTTTACTTGTTTATATGTTTGGTCCAGAATGCTACTGGTTATGCTGCTGCATGTAACTCTTTAATCTTGAGTGAAACCTGATGCTGAACCATTCCTTGCCAAAATCAATCTTAGACCATTTAATTTGTATGATCTGTTTTTTTGAAAAATATGAAAATTTGAAACAAAAATATGAAACAAAGTTGAACATTTGCTACAAGTACACTGTTATTCTATATAAGCAAATAGAAGGAAGATGTTTAGTATAAATCAAAACCAACTCTGACAAAATGAACATTAGAGGATTTTTGAAAATAAAGTGAGTTAGAGTGTGGTCAATAAAACGTACAGGAAGAGAAAGGAATGTGAAAGTGAGATTAGGCCGTTGGGACCTTCTGGTTGGCACATAACAAAATGAGGCCTTCTATGGTCTCCTAGATCCTGGCAGACTGAGTCCTAACTCTCCTTGTTGATGGTTTCCAAAGGAATGCCTTTCAAGTCTATTGTAGACTTGGAATGATAAAAATACAGAATAAAATGATTTACAAATGAAAGTTTTCCATGGAAAATTGCTCTTTAGAAATGGAAGCCATACGACTCAAATAAAATTTGGGCTGGAATAAACAGAACAATCTCTTGACAGAACTGAGATCGTTAACAGTATCTGAAGGGACAAGAGCCATTGGAGGCCATGGCCTGGAGCTTATAGAATCCACATAGAGGTTGACAAGAGCCTTTTGTGTGGTATATTTGCATGGTGCCCTTGGTGATGAGAGTATGCTGTACTTGAGAGCTGACATATAATATGCTGATAAATTTGCTATGCAATATTTTTAACGCACATTTTTTCATGGCATTGTATATTTTTAAAGAATGAAAAAAGGAAGAGAGCAGGTAATCATAGTGATCAAAGGACAATGCAAATAACTATGCCCTCAGAGGCAGATGAGAAATAATATCTTTACATTGATTTTGAAACAAGACTACTGTGTAAACTTTGATTCCCTAACAGTTTCATTGTGAGGGTTTTCTTTTTTCTTTAATCTACCCCATATTTCATGGAATCTTCCAAGATAACATTTGCCTTCCTGGGGAATTATTAAATTATTGCCATAAAGGAATTTGAAAGGGAACAGACAGCTAAACTACCTTTAAGATAATTGTATTTCAAAGTCTGATTACTTTTGGTGACAACAGTATAGGAAGGTTCTTTTCCCCAACAATCCTTGCCAGTATTTATCTCCTTGATGAACACCAATAAAACTTTCAACAAAATATGTACCAAACAAACCCAATAACAAATCAAGGAAATCACATGGTATGACCAAATGGGATTTATCCCAGAGATACAAAGCTGGTTCAACAAACATAAATCAATAAATCTATTACAACCCATCAACAGAAGAACAAAAACCACATGATCATCAAAAAGATGCAAACACTGAGTTCCAAGTATATTTTAGATATGAGACCCTTGTCCGTTGTATGGCTAGTGAAGATCTTCTCCCAATACATGGGCTTTCTATTGATCTTGATAGCTATGTCCTTTGCCATGCAGAAGCTCTGCAACTTCATGCAATCCTATTTGTCCAACCTTTCTTTGATTTGTTGTGTTTCCGGGTCTCTATTAAGAAAATTTCGGCCTTAGCCAAGGAGACCTAGGGTTTCTCCTATTCCGTCCTGTAATGTTTTCAGAGTGTCTGCTTTGACTCTGAGGTCTTTGATCCATTTAATCCCCCAAAAACAAATCCTCAAAGAAATAACTGCCCAATAAATAAGTGGGCTAATGACTTAAAAAGAAACTTCTCTGAAGAAGAAAGAAGGATGGCCAATAGACACATGAAGAAATGCTCAACCTCCCTACCCATAAAAGAAATGCAAATCAAAACCATTGAGATACCACCTCACTCCAGTTAGAATGGCAAAAATCAAGAACTCTAATAACAACAGATGCTGGAGGGGATGTTGACAGAAGGGAACCTTACTTCATTGTTGGTGGGAGTGTAAACTTGTTCAACCACTTTGGAAAGCAGTATGGAGGTTCCTCAAAAGACTCCACAAGGAGCTCCCCTATGACCCAGCAGTCCCACTTTTGGGCATTTACCCAAATATTTACAAACAAAACCACACTAAAGCTACCAGCACAACTATGTTTATTGCAGCATTATTTAACATAGCTAAGATCTGGAACCAACCCAGATGCCCCTCAGTAGATGAATGGATGAAGAAAATGTGGTATATATACACAATGGAATTCTATGCCTCCATCAGAAAGAATGACATTGCCCCATTTGTTAGGAAATGGAAAGACTTGGAATAAATTATATTAAGTGAAGTAAGCCAAGCCCAAAGAATCATAGGCCCCATGATTTCCCTTATTTGCAATATCTAATATATGTATGAGTCAAGCAGAAAAGGTCAGATAAGGCGATGTTAGGAAAATGAACCCTAAGATATGTATTGTAAATGTTTTTTTCTTTCATGCATTTGTTTCTAACGCAATTATAAAATTATTTCTTTGTTGCTTTGTATGTCCCTCCCCCACAGTATAACCCTGCTTTCACTGTATTTGATGTCGGTATAATTTTTGGAGGGGATGGGGAAAAACAAGTCTTTTAAATAAGGATACAGGTGGACTTGTTGCAACAATGAGAAGTACAAGTTGTCATGTCGAAACGAACTTTACAACTTGGGAGGGGAGGATTTGGGGAGGTAGGGAGGATGGGAAGGGATGGGAAGGGGAAACAAAGGAGGAGGCTACAATGCTTGATAAGAAATGTACTCATTATCTTGCCCATGTAATTGTAACCCCTCTGTACAGTATTTTCACACACACACAAAAAAGATGCAGACTCTGTAAGGTATTTTCCCAATTTAAAAAAAAAGTGAAAGATGCAGACAAGGCTTTTGATAAGATCCAATACACCTTTATGATAAAAGTTCTGGAGAAGCTAGGAACACATGGACTATTCTTTAATATAATAAAAGTTGCATGATTTTCTTCATTTGTGGTAGATAGAACTGTAAGTATATATGGTGTGATGTACCATACACAAGTGGTCACAAATGAATTAAGTGAAGTACAATAGACTCTATGGAACGTTCAATTAGTATAATGTTTTAGGAAGACTAGGTCAAAACCAAACAATATCAACACCAAGAATGGATACATCCAAGTGGGGGGGTGGGTCAAGAGGAAATGGATAAAGGAACAAAGGAGGAATGGGGGGATGCAATGCAGTTAAGAATACAATAAAACCGGGCTGGGAAGGTGGCTCAGTGGTAGAGCGCTTGCCTTGCATGCATGAGGCCCTGAGTTTGATTCCTCAGCATCACATAAGCAGAAAAAAAAAAGCTGGAAGTGGCTCTGTGGCTCAAGTGATAGAGCGCTAGCCTTCAGCTGAATTATTGAAGGACAGCACCCAGGCCCAGAGTTCAGGCCCCAGGACTGGACCCCCCAAAAAAAGAATTCAATAAAATCTAGAAAAGGAAAAGAAATCGAGAGTCAAAGGGGATGAGGATGTTGGGGGTAACACTGATTAAAATGCATTGTATTCACAAATTGTTTTGTTATATAACAACTCCTTTGTATAACTAATTATATATGACAATTTGATTTTAAAAAAACTGGGTACCTGTGGCTCACACCTGTAATCCTAGCTACTTAGGAGGCTGAGATCTGAGGATCCTGGTTCAAAGCCAGCCAAGGTAAGAAAGTCCCTGAAACTCTTATCTCCAATTAACCACCAGAAAACCAGAAGTGGCACTTAGTTCAAGTTGTAGAGTACTAGCCTTGAGCTGAAGAGCTGAGGGACAGTGCTCAGGCCCAGATTTCAAGCCCCATGACTGACCAATTTTTTTTTTTTTTTTAAAAACAGACTGGGGGCTGGGAAAGTGGCTCAGTGGTAGAGTGCTTACCTTGCATTCTTGAGGCCCTGGGTTCCATTCCTCAGCACCACATAAGCAGAAAAAAAAAGCCAGAAGTGGAGCTGTGGCTCAAGTGGAGAGTGCTAGCCTTGAGTTGAAGAGCTGAGGGACAGTGCCCAGGCCCAGAGTTCAGACCCCACGACCAGACCCCACCCACAAAAACCAGACTGAATCCATATTGATTTAAAGACATTTTTATACTAAATGTATGATTTTTGATGTGCCCCAAAAATCTGAAAAATAGAGAAATTAGGTAATGATTACAGAAATATCATTTAATATTTACCTGTTAGGAATTAACACTTATATTTGGATGTTTGTAGGAATAATTACATAAAACACAGGTACATAAATTGGGGGATATTTAATGTACCAGTTTTCAGAAATGCCAATTAGAATAAAGTAAGTAGGAAAGCTTAGTGATAGCTTATACGAACCATTCACTGCTGACAATTGCTTTTCACTGTGCTTAGTTTTTTCTAAGAATTGCCTAACTATTTTCAGTGAACACTCTCAAAGCCTCTTCCTCTCAGGTTGTTTTGAATTGACTTGCAACTAAGTAATGTGCTGGTATGAAAAGAAAATACAGATACTAACTCCAGGAGGCCAAGGTCTCAGGTGCAGATCTACTCTCCAAGAATAGAAGAAGGTGCTGGTGCTCTGCAGAGGACAACATTCGGCTCAAGGAGTTCCCACCCACTGTCTTTCTATAAAGCCTTTGTATTTCATGAAAGCCCTTAGTTTCTGACTTCCCTCCCAAGATGGGGATGTGGAAACTCTCTATGTACTTCAGGGACATCCTTGAAAAAAACAGCTTCCTGGGTGTTCAGTAGAGTGGTAAACAGTATAAACTTTAGATTCCAGCCACAGGGATAATATTGAAGATGATAGAAAAAAGCAGAGAGCTTAGGGTGCTAGTCACTGAACCTTCATTACATTAATGTGTTTAAGTGTTTTTGTTTTCTGAAGTACTATGATAACCTTTGTCAAACAGGCTGGGGACACTTTTAGGACCTCAAATTTGGTATGATGAAGGTGAATGGATTGGAGATTCAACAAATACAGAGATATTTTCTAATAGGTTACTTAATTTTATCCAAAACAACAACTTTTGAAAAAAGAGGGTGCTATAAGTTACCTACTTTTGGGCAGGATACTTGGAACAGAAAAAAATCAAAACTAAATCTCCTATTAATATTTCCAAATTGTTCTTCTTCCTGCCCCCTTTCCTCAAAAGCATTTAAAGTGAATAAGCTTCTAGTTTTAACCACTTAGAGAAAGACATCCTTCTTCCCCCAACCTCCCCTTTTTTTCTGTCAGTCATAGGACTTGAAGTCTGGGTCTGGGCTCTGTTCCTGAGCTCTGCAGATCTCAGCCCCCTGAGCAGCTAGAATTACAGGTGTGAGCCACTGGTGCCCAGCTTTCCTTGTTTTTTATGTGTATAAAATATATAACTAATATCTCTCTAGGACAAGCAGAAAAGCTCAAAAGCTATGTATATATGGCCATATAAGATGATGTTAAGCAAAATGAACCTCAAGATAGGAAGACAAGTGGCTTTTACTTTCTTGCTATTGTTTTTAACATATTTATAATGTACTATTGTGATCTTTTTGTTTCCTTTGTATGTTCTTCCCCCAAAGTATAACCCCTGTTTTCACTATATTTGATTCTCGTGCCCTGAATTTTGTATATACATTTTTTATAATTTGGGGAGGGGAAAGGAAATAACAAAATGCTGAAATAAGGATACAAGTTTACCTATTGTAACAAGATGTGTCAGACACTATGTTGAAAATGAACTTTTAAACTTTTGGGAGGGAGGAGAGAGGAGTTGAAGAGGTGGGGAGGGAATGGATGGTAGGGGAAAAACAAAGGAGGAGGTAACAATGCTTGACAGGAAATGTACTCATTATCTTACTCATTACCTTACTCATGTAACAGTAACCCTTCTGTACAGTATGTTTTATAATTAAAAACATATATAAAAAGAACTTTGAAGATAAAAAACAATTATTTTTCCTCTTTCAATGTTTTTTATATCATTTTATTTCACATACTGCAGGGTTCAGTACTGAATCTAAGAGAAATTTCCTTCTCCATTACCAGAACTTTCTTCATTGCCACAAAATACCTTTTCTTTAGAAAAAAGAAAATTTTCTGTTTGATGTAAGAATCTGTGACCATTTTGCAAGCTCTAAAACAGGGAAGAGCATACTCATGACAAGACTCTCAATGTGAAATCTTAGCAAATGTATACACCCTAAGCAATATTTTCTTGCATTAATAAGTATTAAAATAGAAATGAGACTACAAAGGAAAATTTTTAGGCTATTTTTCCACTCTGTTTCTAGCATTGACATAAGAAATGTGTAATTCTTAATGATTCTGGAAATGTAAAATTTGAACAGAAAATAACATATGCTCAAATCTTGGAAACATCACACTTTGATCTTTGAATTCTTAAATGTGATAATTTTTTCATCAACTTAGAAGGCTTGAGTTAATTTTTCAATAATAGTATAATGATCTGCTATCACTTAAAATTTAATATTGAGCTATATATAACAAAGACGTTAAAAATAGTGTGAAAAGCAGCATGAGTAATCAGAGTGGATTAATCAAATATGGTTTTTAAAAGTTTTAGAAATTTGCTCCTTTATTTATAAATAATGACTTGTAAGCATTAGCCATAACAAAATATCACTGATAACCTCTGATATAGGGCAAAGATTCATACCAAAGTCTCCATATTGTCAGCTTATACTGAAAATAATAGCAACCCTGATAAACTTGTGCCAGAAGTCTTCTGCCTCTCCCTTTGACCTCCCCTCCTAGCCAAGACAAGATCTGCATTACACCCCTGCTAATTTAAAAACCTGATAATAGAAATTAAAGCAGATCTAAGGAAGTGGAAAAACCTCCAATGCTCCTGGATTGGGAGGATTAACATTGTGGAAATGGCAATGCTGCCGAAGACTATCTACAAATTCAGTGCAATACCCATCACTGTCTAACCTCATTCTTTTCTTATTATATTTTTATTGTAAAGATACTGTACAGAGGGGTTACAGCTACATGAGTAAGGTAATGAGTACCTTTCTTCTTGAGCATTGTTACCTCCACCTTTGTTTTTCCCCTGCCATCCTTTCTCTTCCCACCTCCCCAAGTCTTCCCTTCCCAGCTCCCTCGAAGTTGTAAAGATCATTTTTAACATAGTGTCTGGTACATATCTTTGTTACAAAGGGTCAGCTTATATCCTCATTTCAACATTTTGTTATTTCCCTTCCCCACCCAAAATTAGAAAAATGTATATACAAAACGCAGGGCACTGGAATCAAATAAAGTGAAAACAGGGGTTATAACATGGGAGAAGAACATACTAAAGAAAAGAAATCACATAGTACATTATAAGTACATTACAAACAGAAAGAAAGAAAGAAAGAAAAAGAAAATTTCTGCCTGTGCCAAGGTGCCCTAGAGTTTCTCCTATTCCTTCCTTTAATGTTTTCAAGATGTCTGCCTTTACTTCCAGGTCTTTGATCCATTTGGAGTTGATTCTGGTGCAGGGTGATAGAGACGGAGCTAGCTCTAGTTTTCTACAGGTGTTTAACCAATTTTTCCAGCACCATTTATTGAAGAGATATAAGGCCCTTGTCTGTTATATGGCTAGTGAAGATCTACCAATCCATGGGTTTTCTATTGACCTTGATAGCTATTTCCTTTGCCATGCAGAAGCTCTCCAGTTTCATGCAATCCCAACATTTCTTTGATTTGTTGTTGCTGGGTCTCTATTACTAAAAGAGTTGCTTTCCTGATTTCAGAAGCACTCTTCTCATTATTGGCATACAGGAAAGCCATTGGTTTTTGAGTGTTAATTTTATACCCTGCTACTTTGCCAAAATTTTGGATCAACTCAAGTTGGAGTCCATGGAGTTCTTTACATACAAGATCATGTCATCTGCAGAGAGGGAGAGTTTTACTTCATCTTTCCCAGTTTGGATCCCCTTTATGTTTGCATCTTGTCTTAATGCTCTAGCTAAGCATTCTAATACTAAATTGAAGAGAAGTTGAGAGAGTGGACAATCTTGTCTCATTCCTGAACTTAGAGGAAATGGCTTTAGCTTTTTGCCATTAAGTATAATGCTGGATGTAGGTTTGTCCTACACAGCCTTATTATATTGAGGAATGTTCCATGGCCTTACTTTTTTTTCCAGAGCTTTCATCATAAAGGGGTAATGGATCTTGTCAAATGCCTTTTCTGCATCTATTGACATAATCATGTGGTTCTTATCCTTGCTCTTGTTGATGTGATGAATTATATTAATTGATTTGAGTATATTGAACCAGCTTTGCATCCCTGAGATGAATCCTGTTTGATCATAGTGTATGATGTTTTTGATGCATTGTTGAAGTCAATTGGCCAGAATTTTGAGAAGTTTTGCATTGAAGTTCATCAAAGAAATGGGTCTATAGTTCTCTTTCTTTGATGAGTCTCTGCCTGGTTTTGGGGTGAGAGTTTTGATGGTTTCATAGAAAGAATTTGGTCAAAAATTTTCACTTCAATTACATTGAAGAGTTGGAGGAGTATTGGTGTGAGTTCTGTATTGAAGGCCTGGTAGAATTCAGTGGTAAATCCATCCAGTCCTGAGCTTTTCTTGGGTGGGAGATCTCTTATTGCTGCTTCTATTTCAATGCTTGATATGGGGCTATTAAGTTGATTTAAATCATCTTGGTTTAGTTTGTGCATGTCAATATTTGCTAGAAATTCATCCACATTCTCAAACTTATTAGAATAAAGGTTTGAGAAATATCCCTTTATTATGTTCTGAATCTTAGTTGTTTCTGTGGTGATGTTTCCATTCTCTGAGTTTGTTTATTTGGGTATGTTCTCTTTTTTTCCAATAAGATTTGAGCTTTTCCAAGAACAAACTCTTTGTTTTGTTTCTTTCTATGGTGTTTTAGGACTCTAATTCATTTAATTCTGATTTCATTTTAATTGTTTCCACCTACTGGATTGGGTTTTAGCTTGTTGCTCTTTTTCAAGAAGCATCAGGTGCTGTTAAATTGTTGATTTCAAGCCAGGTGCCAGTTGCTCATGCCAGCATGACTGTGGGAACCTGGGGTAGGCACCCAGTAGAGGCAGGGAGGGAGCAGGTTAAGGCAAAGTGTCCAGTTACCAAGGCAGTAGGATGGTGGGGCAAGGGTTAGCTGGGGTTGTGGTGTCCTGGGGGCCATGTGTGGAGGTGGCAGGGGTCTATGAGGATCCTGCCAGCACTGCCTATATGGGACCTTAAGTTGGCCCCAGCCTAGACTTTGGGACTTTTAACAGGTGGCGCTGATTTCTCTTCCTTTTTTTGTAATTTTTAATTTTATTTTGTTGTGAAGGTCATGTACAGAGGAGTTACAGTTACATAAGTAAGGTAATGAGTACATTTCTTGTCCATTATTGTTACTCACACCTTTGTTTTTCTCCCACTATCCCACCCTGCCCCCCACTCCTCCCCACTGAAGTTATAAAGTTCATTTTTAACCTCGTGTCCTGTGAGTATCACTGTTGATTTGATTGAACCTTTGTCCTTGTTTCACCATTTTGTTATTCTCCTTCCCTTCTCCTAATCAGATATATGTATATACAAGATGCAGGGTACAAAAAAATAGTGACTACCAGGGACAAACCAAAGGGAATAAGAAGAAAAAAATTAAAAGAAGAAAGAATTTGATAGAGTACATGATACAACAAGGTCAACAACAACAACAACAGCAACAACAACAAATCCTCTTGTTTCCATATCTTGGAGTTCATTTTGACTAACAACATTTTATATGGCACTTGCTGGTAATCAACATGGACATTTCTTTAGAAAAATACTTCAAGGAATAAACAATATAGCTTAAAATATACTAATTCATGTGTATTCTACACATATCTTAAAGTCAGTGATAGATAACGAGAGATCCTTTTAACCAAAAATAAATTCCTATGTAAAGATTAGGCTTCATACGAAAGAAGCAAAATGTTTACTTTCCTAAAATGAAGAAAAAATAGAAAAATTATATCTGTTTATCTATATCTATATATCTGTATATATTGTCAGTTCTAGGGCTTGAACTCTGGGCCTGAGCACTATCCCTCAGCTCTTCAGCTCAAGGCCAATGGTCTACTACTTGAGCCTCAGTGTAACTTCTGGTTTTCTGTTGATTTATTGGAGATAAAAGTCTCACAGACTTTTCTGCTCAGGCTGACTTTGAACGACGATCCTCAGATCTCAGTCTCCTAAGTAGCTAGGATTAAAGGCATGAGCTGATTTCTGGCAGTAGCAATGATGGGGTTTGTTGAGTCTGCTCCTCCTCCAGAGTCACCCAGCAGGCAGGGGTGGGTTGGAGCAGGGCTCCATTTTCTGACTCCGGGGTCTTCACTGGTTTCCCTCCTTCCTTTCTATGGGTCTGGTGTTGAGCATTTCCTTCAATTTGGAGATGCTTCTCTGCTTAAAATCTACAGAACGTCTCAGTGAAGCGAGGATCCTTCCGGTGCTGCCACTCAGCAGAGGTCCAGCTCACTGTTTCACTTTTTGCCTTCCTTGTTGTCCTGCTGTGGCATTCTTCTTGTAGGAAGTCTTTAGATATTTTGAGCTTGATTGGAATGGGTCGCTTGAGGTAAAGTGTGTGCTGTGACTCTAGAGGTTAGTGTGCTCAGAGACATGTAATGGGATGACCTGTGAAAGCATCGCCATCTTGAATCTCCCCAATCTTATTCTTCAATGAAAGAAAAGAAGCAATCATATGGAATAGCAAAAGATCCTGAATAGCAAAAACAATTCTTAGTAGGAAGAACAGTGCCAAAGGAATATTAATACCAAACTTCAAACTCTACTACAAAACCATAGTAATCAAAAGAGTTTGGTACTGGCACAAGAACAGACCTAAGGACCCATGGAATGGAACAGAAGAACTAGAAATGAACCCACAAACCTATAGCCACATAATCTTCAATAACAGAGCCAAAAAAAACAGCCTCCTTAATATATGGTGCTGTCAGAATTGGCTAAACATGTGTAGGAAACTAAAGTTAGATCCTTATGTATCACTCTGCACCAAAATCAATTCCAAATGGATCAAAGACCTCGAGATAAAAGCAGATACCCTAAAAACATTACAGGAAGGAATAGAATTACTAGGGTTCCTTGGCATTGGTCAAAACTTTCTTAATAATGACTCAGAAACACAACAAATCAAAGAAAGTTTGGATAAGTGGGATTGTATTAAACTGCGGAACTTCGGAGCTTCTGCATGGCGAAGGACATAGCTGGAAAGATCAAGAGAGTGTCCACATAGTGGGAGATGATCTTCACTAGCCAAACATCAGATAAGAGCCTCATATGAAAAATATATGTAGAGCTCAAAAAATTAAATCCCCCAACAAGAAATCTTCAAAAATCAAAACCCCAATAACAACTGGGCTGAAGACTAAAAGAGACTTCTCTGAAGAGGAAATGAGAATGGCCAATAGACACATGAAGACATGCTCAACATCTCTGACCATAAAAAAATGCAAATCAAAACGACATTAAGATTCTACCTCACCCCAGTTAGAATGGCTATTATCAGTAAAGCTAATAATAACAGAAGTTGGAAGGAATGTGTCCAAAAGGGAATGCTACTACACTGTTGGGAATGTAAACGTATTCAACCACTCTGGAAAGCAGTATGGAGATTCCTTGAGAGACTACACATAGGGCTCCCCTGTGACCTAGCAATGCCATATTAAGCTAGCAGGACAACCATGTTCATTGCAGCATTATTTACCTTAGCTAAGATATGGACCCAACCCAGGCCCTCATTAGATGAATGGATCAAGAAAATGTGGTATATATACACAATGGAATTCTATGCATCCCTCAAAAACAATGACATTCCCCCATTCATAAATGAAATGGAAAGACTTGGAAAAAATTATATTAAGTGAAGTAAGCCAGACCCAAAGAAACATAGGCTCCATGGTTTCCCTCATTTGTAATAATTAGTGTATACACAGGATAGTCCTAAAAGAGGATCATAATATCTCAATAACTATGTACATTTCACCATATAAAATGATGATAATTGAAATGAACTTCAAAATATGAAAACAAGAGGTTTTTCTTTGTTGTTGTTCTTTTTAATGTACTCTGTGAAGTTATTTCTTTTTTTCTTTATTTTCCCCCTATGGTTTATCCCCTGTTGTGACTGTATTTGATTTTGGTACCTTGTGTTGTATATATGTTTATCTGATTTGGGGAAGGGTAGGGGAACAACAAAATAGTGAGAAAAAGGACAAAGGGTAAACCAATGCAACAGTGATACTCACAAAACAATATATTGGAAATGAACTTTACAAATTAAGGGGAGTGTGATTGGAGGAGAAGGAAAGTGGGAGAAAAACAAGGGAGGGGTTAACAATGGTCCACAAAAATGTACTCATTACCTTAAGTATGTATCTGTAATCCCTGTGTACATCACCTTGACAATAAAATTAAATAAAAAATGTACATCCTTGTAGTTCCAATTGTATTCAAATTGTCAAAAGGGGTATCCTTGGAGTATTTCTGTACTGTTCATCTTCTAACAGTCTCTGAACCACTAATATGCTCAAAAGGTCCTTATTTACAAATGAGTCATGTACCCATCTATACCTGGTGGTTGAAATCAAAGGGAAATCTATGCTTGCTGGGAAGAAGAAACAATCTTTTGCAGCCTCTATGATGGGAGACTTTTTATCTTTTGTCACTTGTTACCTAAGAATCTTTCTACTTTTCCCTCATTACCAATCTCTGAAACATTTAATAGACTCAAATATATGATTTTGTTGTAGGTTTTAAGATGTTAGCTGTACTAGAACTAGTAAGGAAAGCAATATACGGTACTAATATAAATTTACCAGTTCTATAAACACTCAGAAAAAGCCAACTTATATTTATGACCAGTTGAAGTAGACTGAGGCCACTTAGTAAACTTAAAGATTTACAACTTAAAGTAAACTTAAAGATTTACAATAAGGCTTTAATCAAATCTTACAGGAGGTAATTAGTTTTAACTTTTTTTTCAGTGTGAGTTAATGCTTTGGATGTCTGCCTTCCAGCCAGCAGAATTTAAATGTCAGTCCTCCATGCAGTTTTGAATATTGCTGAAGGAAAGACCAGATAGTGAGAACAGGCAAAACCCAGTCAAATCAACCATCAATCAATCAATAAATAAAAATTCATAAAAATTAAGTGCCCAGAATGAAACCTCTAAAACTGTCAAAGAAACATAGGTCCCATGGTTTCCCTTATTTGCAATATCTAGTATATGTCTGAGTCAAGCAGAAAAGGTCAGATAAGGTGATGTTAGGGAAATGAACCTAAGATATGTACTCAAATGTTTTTTTTTTCTTTCTTGTGATTATTTCTAACACATTTATAAGATTATTTCTTTGTTGCTTTGTATGTCCCTCCCCCACAGTATAACCCCTGATTTCACTGTATTTGATGTTAGTATAATTTGTGGAGGGGAAGGGGAAAAACAAATCATTTAAATAGGGATACAGGTGGACCCATTGCAACAATGAGATGTACAAGTCGTACAACTTTGGTGCAGGGGCAGGGAGGAGGGGGAGGATTGGGTGGGTGGGGGGGCGGGAGGGGGATGGGAAGGAATGGGAAGGGGAAGCAAAGGAGGAGTCTACAATGCTTGATAAGAAATGTACTCATTATCTTGACCATGTAATTGTAATCCCTCTGTACAGTATTTTCACAATAAAAAAAGGAAACATATCAAAATGTGTCCATAGATAATGTTAGGACACTGCAAAAAGTTAGAACTTTTCATTTTCATTCAAATCACAATGGAGATTTTCAAATATCACTGGATTAAAAAAAATCTCTTTAAAGTCTTCACAAATAGGTTCCAAAAGCACAAAGATCCCAAATTTCCTTTTTAAAGAAAAGATTAGATGAAGCCTCAAATTTTGCAGAAAATGGCTAAGAAAACCCACAACCACAAGCTTGAAAGCAAGAAGAGTCGTACCTGGCCTGAACTACCAGCAAATGCTTAGCAAGGAAGTAAACACTATTTTTTGTATAGGCAGCAATGAGCTGATGACACTGGCTAACTTGGAAAGACAAGAAGTTTCAAGAAACAAAAAGCCACAAGCTAAAATTGTGGGAGCACTCAATCTGAAACCCACCAGACATTTTGCTGGCACATAATCAAGTTGTTTCCTGGAATCCTCTAGCCATGAGGTCAGGGTCTCTGAGTTTCAGTGCTTTCCCGCATTAAGAGAAAATTGCAGACATGGAAAAATCAAACTATTTACAGCTTTGGTAAAAATTGGAGAAAGAGAAATCCTCAGTCTGGGTCTACCTTGCTCACAACACTGCCCTAACTTGTGGAATAGAGGAGGCAAGAGACAAGAGGTGCACTTGGATAAACTGTTTCTTCTGATTTCAAGGCATCCTGGGTGGCCCAAGTTTAGCCCCAGCAGGGAAATTCCCGGAAGAATCCTTATTTCTCAAGGACTCGGCAGCTTCTTTAACATTGCACTATTGATTTGAGTTAGTAGAACAAAGCAAATCAATAAACTATGGCAGGACCTTGTTACTGTAAGAAAGTCATTGTAAGGAATTACACCATTGGAGACCTCCCTGGAATCTACCTTATTTCAGTTAAATAGTGTAATTCCTTACAAAGCCAAAATCAAAATTCAGGATAATAAAACACCAGGAAGCAGATACTAGAAAGGGATGGGACAGGGTCAAAGGGAAAGAGGTGGATGAATGATGAAGAGGACAATGCAAACAAGAATCCAATGTGTACCCTACAAAATTAGGAAGAGGAAGGGAAGGAGTGGGTAGAGGAGGAGTGGATGAGAATGTTGAAAGGGGTGACATTGATCAAGACATATTGTATTCATAAACTTTTGTTAAATGGCAACTCCTTTGTACAAGTACTTCAAGGTAATAATAATTTAAAAATAGAGAAAGTCATTGCAGTTTACCGGTGAATAGCTTCATCTCCTGTCATAGGGGACTTACTGTTCTTCCTGGATAACAAGGTACCTGAAAGGTGACTATAGGAGAGAATGCTTCGAGCAAAAAGCACAAATACCTGAAGAGAAATTGCAAAGCTTTGATTTTGCTTTTAGGCCCTAGAGAGTGTGTCTTTTTGGAAAACTAGTTTAAAAGTACCTGTAAGGAATTAGAAATACTATATTATGCAAAGTAAGCCAGAAACAAAGAAACATAGGTTGCACAGTTTCCCTCATTAGTAATCATTAGAATGCGCCTATAAATCTACATGTAAAGCCAATGGATAGTAAAAAAAAAAAAAATTACCTTTGGACATGATAAATTAAACCGGACTCTAAACATTCACACAGTGAGACTAAAGGGGGATGTTTGTAGGAGAAGATACTAAGGGCTAAATAGCTTTGTGCAGATGATCATATAAAATGATGTGTATCGAAGAGAACTCCAAGACGTGGATACAAGAGGTTTTTCATTTTACCTTTTGTGGATTTTTTTTCATGTATTTCTCCTTTTTACATTACTTTTTATTTCCAAACCTTTTGTCTTGTATGTACATTTATCTGATTTGGAATGGTGAAGGGGATGTGCAAAAATGGTGGGACAAAGGGTGAACTAATTCAGCAGTGGTACTCACTATGCACTATGTTGAAAATGAACAATTCAACTTGTGGGGGAGGGGAACTGGGAGGGAAAAAACTGGGAGAAAAAGAGAGTAGAGGTGATGCTGTTTAACTGGACATGTACTCAATATCTGACTTAGGTAACTGTAACCCCTCTGTACATCACCTTTATATGCTATGAAGCATTCCAGTTATCATATCTCTTTCTTTTTATCCACAAAATATTGCTTTTTATTGCATTTCTTCATTTATATTTTGGCTTACTTTTGTGTTGGTAAATATTGGTTTAAATTTTAAGGCATCACATTTGAAAACTTTTTATGGTTTTGATTGCTTATTGTATTCTGGTCTCTAACTTAGTGTGTTTTCTTTCTTTCTATTATTTTGTTGGTCATGGGGCCTGAGCTCTGGGCCTGAGCACTGTCCCTCAGCTCTTCAGCTCAAGGCTAGCGCCTTACCACTTGAGCCACATCCCCACTTCCGGCTTTTTTTTGCTTATGTGGTGCTGAGGAATCGAACCCAGGGCCTTATGCATGCAAGGCAGGCACCTACCACTGAGCCACCTTCCCAGCCCTGCTTAGTGTGATTTCTGCTCCTTACAAATATTTCAATATGTCCTTCATGTTTTATCTGGAAATCATATTTTGTATAGTGTAATATAAGTACTAATAAGTATATTAATTTTATATTGAAAATGACTTATCATTACTTATAATCTCTTGATGATACATCCTTATTTTACTAGAGATTTTCCATAGTAATTCATTTCATAATACACATTTTGAATATACATAGACCTCTTAAATATGTTAGCTTTTAATCATGTGTTGATAAATGTGCATATACTTCAAAATTCTATCCACTTTTTGAAGTTTTTAGTTTAAGGATAAATTTGAAAATCATAAAGTGAACAGTTTAAAACTGTGTTGAAAGAGATATAGGTGGCTCAAGTGGTAGAACACCAGTCATAGGCCAAAAGACAATCAGGAGAGCAATATCCTGAGTTCAGTCCTTAGTACTGCCAAAACAAAAAAATCAGGAGAGAAGTAATTTTCCAAAAAGAGACAAATTTATTCGAAATGGCATTTAGTACCTTTCCAGCTTATACAGGCAGCCACTAGTGAATCTGGTCATTTCCACATAATTTCATGTAATACCGTTAAGACTTGTTCCCCTTCCTCTAAATTCTGGCCACAACCATCATTGCTGCATCTCTATAGATTTATCCATGATGACTATTTCACACAGATAGAATCACACACAGCATGAGTTTTGTGTCTGGCTTCTTTAACTTTTCATTTTAATTCTTTTGGCAACCAAATCTGCTACAACATTTATGTTTCCTTGGATCTTTCAAACCTGAGAACCATTTCATCTTATGTATTTAGCACATCATTTTGAATTGAGCTGACCCCAGTAGGCTCCCATGTTGAGTACTTGGTCCAAACTTGGCAGTGCTACATCAGGATACAATGGAAACTTAGGTGATAAGCCAAGTTAGAGGAAGTAGGACACTGGGAAAGACTTTGAAGATCAAGCTTGGTGTCTGGTCCCTTTGTTTTTTTTCTGTTTGCTGTCGACCACAATGTGAGCTACTCTCCAGTATGATGGTCTGAACCCATTGACACAGGAGTTCAATACCCTGTCCTACTTTTAGGTTATATCAGGCATTTCATCACAACAATGTTAAAGCTAACACACCATTCATCTAGTACTGAACACTTGGGATACAGTATTTCAACCCTGAGCTATTCCTTTATATGTTCATGCATCATTTTTGAGTATTGACTTTTGATCCTTTAAGGTTAAACTGAACCTAGGAGATCATTGATAATCTAGTGTTTAACTTTTCAAGAGAAACATACTGTTTTCCCAAGTTGTTCAAACACTTTATGTTTCTATAAAGATACCTTGACCAATATATGACTTAACATCCATCACAGTACATGTGAAGTGGGGTCTCCATTATTAGGGATTTTCATTCCTATAACCTTATTATGTGCTGTTGGAAACTTGTATATCTTCTTTGAGGAGCTGTCTAGTCAAGACTTCTTAAAAATTACATTTCTTCTTTTGTTTATTTGTCTTCATATGTAGACCAGCATGTCCTTGACCCCATGATCCACTTGCCTGTATGTAATGACGCGGCAGGTGCACATGCCTTATCCATATTCCCCTGAAGTCTTTGAATTATCTGTAGGTTATTTGTAATACTGAATATGATGCAAATGTCATAGAAGCAGCTGTTGTATTGTTTAGAGAATGAGAAGAAATCTGAACACAGAATTGTACATAGTATACATTAGTAATAAACTAGCATTCTACATTTGCCTATGATTGAATTCACAGAGGTAGCACCAACTGTACTGTCTCCTTGTATTTACCTGCTCAATTACTTTTAACACTTGTTTTATTTATATGTTTGTCTGATGGCTTGTTTGTTTATAGTACTGGAGTTTGAGTCAATGCCTCATGCTCACTGAACTTGCTTGCTGGGCTGGTACTCGCACACTCAATATAAATTCCCAGACCTAATCTTACTGATTATCTTAAAGATAATCTCACAGACTATGACTAGTGATCCTCTGGATCTCAGGATCATGAGGATCTGGGACCCAGTATTTTGTGGCAGAGAAGCTACTGTGCATCGCTAGTACCTGTCTTCATGTGTTATTTTTTATATGACTCTGTTGTACTATGTAGTGTTATTTCATTTCTACCTGAAGGATACCCTGAAGCCTTTCTTGTACTGAGTACAAATTGCTTGAGTTTTTGTTTGTTTGGGGATGTTTTAATTGAACCTGTATTTTCAAAGTATTACTTGAATGCTTATAGAATTCTTGGTTGACAGCTATTTGTCTTTAAATATAACACTCCACTACCTTCTAACATCCATGGCATTTTTATGAGAACATGTTAATTTTATGGAAATTCCCTTATGCACAATTCATTTCTCTCTTGCTCTTTGTGCGATGCTCTGTCTGCCTTTAAACAGTTTAATTATAACATGGTTATATGTGACTCTCTTTGACTTTATCCTCTTTGGACTTTTCAGAGTTGCTTAGATATTTCTTTCAGAGCTGGAATACCTCCAGAGAAATCTCACAATTTAGTTATTTTGCTTTTAACTTCCATAATTTCTACTTGATTCATGTTGACCACTTCAGTCTCTTTTTGCTATTCTCACAGTAGTCAGACATTATCTTACTGATTCTTCAATTCATGGTGCATGGTTCCCTTTATCTCTGTGAGTACTCTTATAGAGTTATTATAAAAATATGTTTCTTTTTTAGTAAATGCAATGCCTGGTCATTTTCAGAAGTTTCTGGCAGTTTGTATTTTTTTCATTAAATGAGACAATGAGCCATTTGCACAGCTTTTTGTTGTTGCTATTATCAACTATCGACTTGACTATTGTAATGTGACAACTGTTGAAATCAGATTATCTCTTCTCCAATATATGCTTGTTTGGGCCCTCAACTTCTACCATCATCCATTTTAAGTTATTTCTTAGTCATCCTTTTGCAGACTGTAGCCTTTGTCAAGTCCAGTCACTCTAATCTCAGTGATCACCTAGTAACTTGAAAGAGAGCATCCTACCTACAGGCTCCCTTTGCCTTCACTTCCTGTATGCATGGAACACATCGATGTGCCAGAGATTCCAGTCTAGAGTTTCTCATATCTGCTGTGAATGCGTACCCAATCCTGGGCATAGGCTGCACTCTAGTTTTTCAGAATCCTTATCCCACAAAAGTCAGCATCCTTGCTTCTTAATGCCCAGGTCAGTGTCATCTGTACCACTAGCTTCAACTGACCTTCTTTGGTCAAGTTGAGTATTAAAATATATGGCTTAAAATGTTTTGACAGACACTCCTACTGCCCAGAAAGCTGTGCTAGCCCGAAATACAGAGGGATTAACAACAAAGCAAAGGTCAGCCTCTAAACCTGCACCTCTGGGAAACATCAGCCAGACCAAAATGGACAATCATAATATTTTAAGAGCAAGCTCCTTATCAAGGTCCTGGCACTAGTAAAATTTACTATAAATGAAGAAGGCCATTCCCATGATCATTCACATTGACCTAGAGACAGAGTGATTGCAGGCACTCAAGTAGGTCAAAGTGACACAAAACTTTCAGCAAACACTACTGTCATGATATTTTCATGTATGCATGTGTTTATATGCAGATGATAATCATATACAGTATCTATCTTATATATGATATATAAATTACTTCTATTGTTTTCACATAGCCCCATCTCCTTCTTATTTTTTCCTTTTCTAACTCCTACTAATTGTTCCTGCTCTCATCCACTGCTTTGACCTTCTAACAAAGTTCCTAATTTACAATTATAGCATATTGTCACTATTTTTAATTCTAGCTTCTGCATATGACTGAAAACATGGGACATTCTCTCTCTGAACTAGACTTATCTCTCTTAAAACAATGATCTTCAATTCCACTTATTTTCCTTCAGGGAGGAAATATATGCTATAGAGGAGTAAATTTGGCCAAAGTATATTTTATCCATATATGGATATATTACAATGTAATTCATTTGTATAATCCATTTTTGCCAATAAAACATAAAAATAAAACTTGGCATCCTTCTTTCTAGGCAGCATTCCTCTGGTGGCTATAGATTTTGAATCAGGTTCCTGAGTTTCACAAAAGTTGACGTGACTGGTCCTTGCTAGGTGGCAATTGCATAGCAGAAAGAAGAATTCAGTGAGGACCCCACTGTATCACTTAAAGTGTTTAATGGACAGTTTTCTGTATTAAACATTTACTTCTTGATCTTTCCATTTTAAGATGCCCCAATACTACGATTGTATCTTTATTTTTTTCCCTTTTCCCCATGTTTTCTTTTTTTCACTTGTACTTTGATGCTGTGCAATCTTATTCAGGGATATGTTTTGTGTAACTAGTTGGGGAACTTGTATGGCTTGATGTAGGAAGTGCTCTATGTTTTATTTAAATTCTTTAGTTTATGATTTTTTTCCCTCTAGATAGTAATATAAATTCAAACTGTGTCAATTTCTCATACAAAGCCCTAGTTTAGATTTTACCATGATAGGTTTTATTATGTTGTGTCTACACTCTTGGGAGTAGCAGGAACTTCGATTTTCTTTTTAAGTTAAGCTAGATTTCACTGGTTCTTTCTTTCTTCCAGCCTGTTTCTCAGCTCTGATCCAAAGCCACATATTCTCCTTTATGAATATCATAAAAATCTTTGATAGATTCTCATATTGAAAATTATAAGTTAAACATATAACTAAAAATCTATTTTTCTAAATTTCCTACTACTTATATACCTAAGAAAGATAAAATTATATGTCCATAAAAAGATTTATAAACAACTATTCTGAGTAATTTTATTCCGTTAGCTGTAACCATCAAATACTAGAAGCAATGTAAAGCGAATCAGGAGGCTAATATCTGAGTATATTGTGATACATTTATACATTCTGCTACAATCATGAAAACTCAAAATAAACCATTGATACATATAATTATATAAACCTATACGTAAAAAATGCAGCAGTTGGAAAAAGCTAGACACAAATTCTATAGTTATGATCACATTTATAGAAAGTCCAGCTAGGACTCCAATCTATACTCTTAGATACCAAAACAATCTGCATGGGTGAATTTGTTAGTTTTGTGTGCATTACTATGATCAAAGCCATGACAGAAACAAGCAGGAAAGTTTTATTTTGACTCATGGCTTTAGAGGCTGCAGTCAATGGTTGACTGCCCTGGGGAAGAACATCACAAGGTGTGGAGCACTGTGACCAGGATTTTATTTCACTAAAAGATGGCCAGAAGTCAGAGATGGCTGTGTTTCATAGCCTAAGTATAATCAGGAGTTAAATACAATAGAAAAAAGGATATTCTAAGTGCTCTAGTCCTTCAGACTGATTGATAGTTGCATGACAGCACACATTTAACAAAGTTTATCTGGTGAACTTAACATAAATATATTCATCTCTCCTTTTATAAGGAGCAGGTAAGTTATATAACATGGAGACTATCTTCCTGTAAAGTATTTTATGATGCTTGAAAGCAGGCAGTCTTAACTGGACATGATAGTTCTTGCTACTTGATAGAGCTCCCTTCTCCCCTCAGCACCTTTCACATGGATCAAGTTAGATTGATGGTCCCTCAATGGCCCTTGAAGATTCATGCATCGCAATCTCTTTCCAACAGGAATATTGAGGAAAGAAAAATGCCCAACTGGTGACCTTCTGAATACAAGCAAAATTTTAAGATGTTGGTGGATGCTTTAACCAACCATCAGTTGTATGCAGTCAAATGCCTTTCTATAAGTGAGCTGAGAATATAGAATTGAAAAGAAATCTAGGTATAGTGTCACTCCCAATAAAATAAAAGCTCTATTTTCCAAAGAACGAGGCAAGTGAGTACCAGCCTGGAAATTGTTATGTTATATAAAATGCAATTTCCATCTCCACAAAAGGTTCCAAAACTTTATCTGATTATTGCATTTATTTTTTAAATAGTCCAAACTTCTGTATATACAGAGACCTCTTCACTACATAGTTAGAAAAACCTCACTTTTTAGAACCGGACAAGTTCACAATTTATTTCCCTCCAAAACATCTCGTATGAAGATAAACCATATAAACCATAGTTACATCTGAAAGTGAAAGTAAAAAACCTGAAGGTGTTTATGGGCTCAGAGTATCATCTGCAGAGAAATACAAGAAATGCTTTTCTCAATAATTGATGATGACGATGATGATGATCATGTCATCACCATCATGATCATCATGATCATGATAGTGATGCTGCACATTCAAACTAAAACAGCCAAATGGAGAAGAATGTTATGGGTTGGAGAAGTTATGATAGATAAGTCAATTTGAACTCAGCTTAGCTTCCAAAGGCAGGTTCTGTCTCCTCTGCCCTAGTAGCAATTTTTTTTCTTTACATTGACTTCAGATTAGTTTTCATTTCTCTAACAAGACCCAGGAGACTCTGCTTTCTGAGTGGAGATACAATGATTGCTATACTTCATACGATTTTAGTTCTACTGTTTAGTGCTCATACTTAACAAAAGATGGGTGACAGATTTATTTTTATTTTTATATTTTGTTGGTTGTGGAGCTTGAATTCATGGTATCGGAGTTGTTCCTGAGCATCTTTGTGCTCAAGGCTAGTGCTCTACCACTAGAACCACAGAACCACTTCAGTTTTTGAACGGTGAATTGGAGATAACAGTCTCATGTGGACTTTTCCTGGGCCAGCTTCAAACTGTGATCCTCAGATATCAGCCTGCTGAGTAGCTAGGATTACAGGTGTGAGCCACCATTTATTTTTCTTTAAGTTCCACCTTTCTTTAGTTCTTTCTTTGAAAGAATTATCTACTATGCATTTTGGCATTTGGTTTATGGTTTTAATTAATAAACAGCTTGCTGAACTGTGTAAAGCTTTTTTTTGTCAGTCATTGGGCCTGAACTCTGGGCCTGGGCACTGTCCCTCAGCTCTTCAGCTCAAGGCTAGCACTCTACCACTTGAGCCAGAGCGTCACTTCCAGCTTTTTCTGATTATGCGATGCTGAGGAATCAAACACACGGCCTCATGCATGCAAGGCAAGCACTCTTCACTGAGCCACCTTCCCAGACCCTTTTTAAAGCAGTTTTAAAGATGCTGCATTTTATTTATTTTTAAAATACTTTGCAACAGCTCAAGCCTTCTCCAGGACACAGATATCAATCAGTTGGTAACTAGTAGAGTTTGTTTTATCGTTGATACTGTTCCCTAAATTCATTTATGTTAATATTCATTTTCTATGTTATTTGAATTTAGGTCATAAAAGAAAGAAAAAATGCTGTCACAGGGTCATCTTTACATAGAAGATATATAAGTATTTGGGGCAATATTGAAACTATTGGATGGACAAGACTCCAATCTTAATAACAATTCACTAGTGGGTCAGAGTCATAGACATAGATTTACAACAGGTTAAAATGTGCCCTAATTGTGTCACCATTGCAATGCCAAACATGTCAACTAGGCCACAGAAAGGTATTTTGTAATATATTTATTTTAATATTTTATTTCTTTAAGAAAATTTTTGAGTATAACAAATCCCACTGGGAATTTTTTAGCTCACTCATTGAAGTTTTTAATATATAAGGATTCCAGGACAGAAGTACCCTGTGGCTACATTGAAAGTGATTCTAGAAGTACAGATTCCCACTGACATCTGGTCGACCCAATTCTCCTGAATTCAGAGAAACAGATTACTCTCCAGGATGTATCTCCTAGTCACTACTGCTTATGATTATTGATAAATTTGAATTTTAATAATGAGAACATTATTGTCTTTATAATTCTCTACACTGTACTCCTCTCTCTCCACTTGAGGAGAGGAGTGCGGCTGGGTAAGATGGAGGAAAACAATAGAAGGGGTGAAGTAGATCAAGATGCATTGAATTCATGAACTGACATGTTAAGATGTAAGCATTTGTACAATTATGATATAGTATGATATAAAAATTAAGATACAATGAAACTTACTTAATTCATTTGTATTTTAAATGAATTTTGTTTTCAAAAAAGACTTTAGAATTTAGTTTCAAAATTGTACATTGATTTTTACAACATTTATATTTTAAGAGAAATAAAGTTTTAATCTGTAACACTCAAAGATTGTTAAGAGAAGAAATGTGAAACTTTCACAATAAGGTTGTGAAGAAAAGAAGCAAGAACAGAGGACTTGGAAAAGGGCAACTGTCAAATCACATTGAATCCAGGAAATCAGTGGATTTACTTCAAATTTCATAGAAGCATAGACGGTGAAGCTTTGAGGAATGTAAATAGCAGGAACTATAAACTCAAAGTTGAAATGGTTTGACAGTAAAAGCATGTGAATGAAATCGCCATGTAAGGAAGCTTCTCAGATACAGGAGTGTATTATTTTCTCTGTAAAACATATGCTGATGGCCAGATAAATTTTTCTAAAAATATGTATCAACAGACATTGAGTAATAAGTCTTTAAGTACACAGATTCTGTTCTTACCTATGACAATGTGAAAGTTTGAAGAATATAGAAAGAGCTTGGAAGTATGGGCTGACATTGATGGTAATTGAACTGAATAACTAGTTATTTCTCACAAAATTTCCATCACAAAAAAATACCAGTAACATTGTTTTAACAATAATAAGTAGGCAGAATGTCTGTGTAAAATAGCTTTTTTGTGTTTACAAGTTGTTCAACACAATAAAATAAGTATACTGGGCTTGCTAATGCTAATGTTATTGTACCTGCCTAAAAGCCTGGAAGAAATAATTCATCAAACGCACAGCTGTAGAAGATCAGGTCATCAATACTTACTATTGGGTAGTAATTTGATTCTTAGTGACACTGGGATAGCAATAAATGTCCTAGAATGATAACACATTTTTTTTCCTGTTGGTTGTTGCAACTTAAGGTCAAAAGTTGTCAAAAACTTAAGAAAATGTGAAAATGGAAGTAATATTGAAGTAAAAATCAGAGCTACAAGAAATGATTTAATGTGGCCTCTCTGACTTCTTTTTTCTTAAATTTATTTTACTTTGTCATTTAGATTTATTTTTTGATTGAGTGGAGCAGAAAGGCCAAGAAATGATTGGGTTTAGTAGCCTGACTACTTTTATAATTGTCTAATCATAAGCAAGCTACTTAATTGGCCTTCATATTATGGAGTTGTACCTTACCCAATTACCCTTCTTCCAAGTTTTGGAGAAAAGTAAATTATTCCATAGGGAGCACTTTGTCTCTACTGTCCTTTATGTACTATATAGTACTAGAAGGAACCCATTAGGTGGAACCATCTGCATTAACACTTGAACATCCCTTTACATTCTTGCTCAGTGTTTCATCAAAACAAGATGCAACTGCTTTTGATCTGGACCAGTCCAATGTGTCCTCACCAAGCAAACCTGAAGCATTAATTTGCAAATAAAAGCACTACACAAGTAAGACATTCTTCCTTCGTAGAACTGTGTAACCTGTGTTTAAGTGCACCTTAGTTACATCTGGGGAATAGAGAAACAGAGTAGCATATTGTCTATGACTTAACTACTGAGCTTTGTATAAACAGCAACATCGTTGTCTGTGATCCAGAAATTAATAATAAAAATCTAGAAATTAATAAGAAAACCATCTATTACATTGTTTAAAATAAGTACCTCTTCCCCCAAAATTGAAGTGGGAATATCTTTGAGGTGTAAAAGCATTTACAAAAGGGATTTCAGGAAAGCACACAGCACAACCTAGAAACATTCAGTTGTGCAAAAGAGGTACTTTGAAATGTGCTTCTCATTTTTTTTGTTTAGTCTTTCTAATTTGCTATCATTATGGTAAAGATGATGTACTGAGTGGTTTTAGTTACGTATCTCAGGTAACGAGTACATTACTTTGTAGACAAGGTCACACCCTTCCTTGCTCTCTCCCAGTTTTTCTCTCCTATCCCCACCCACAAGTTACATGGTTCATTTGCAAAATCGTAGGTAGTGAGTTTTCATTTTGTTCACTTTTGTTTGGTTTTTGAGTCAGGGTCTTGATGTGTAACCCAGGCTAGCCTTCAGGTCTTCTTGCCTTGGAATCTTAAGTGCTGTAAAGATGAGGATGATCCATCATACCTAGTGAAAACTGTTTCTAACAAAAAGAAGAAAAGGTCAGCCTGTGTCAAGGAGGGAGTTCTTAATGTTAAGGCATGATTAGTTAGGTAGCTGCATGGTTTGACTGTTAAACTGTATGTGTAACTATAAAGTTTCCAAATCTATATATTGAAAGATAAAATCCTTCTCATAATGGCTCAGGGCATGCTGTTTTCTTTGGCTAATGCAAAATCCTTTAAGAAGTGGTGTGACCAGTGATGTGTATGCCTTAATCAGCAATATACTATAACAAGTAAAGAGTAGATAAAGCCTGCAATCAATAGTTCACACCTATGAAGAAGTAAGATAATGTGCTTTAAATTGCTTTATTTTAGAGATATTCTGCAACTACTGAAAGTTTGCTAGAAAAAGAAGTAAACATGCTCTACAAATGCAGTTCACTATCCTTATTGTAAACTATTTACCCTTAGATGCATTTAACCTATTATCATGGATGGGATAAATATGGTTAGATGAGTCAAACATGCCTCTTAAAAAAGGTAAATGATTGTAATTGCAGTATGTCTTATCCTATAAAATGAGAAGGAATACCTTACTTCTAAATTAGCATGAGTAGCAGAGAAGCAGTAATTGAGCTTCAGAAGATGGGTACAAGGGGCCAGGCTATGCAGATTAAATTCGCTTCCCTCAAATGAGCAAGGAAATTATGGGTCAGCAATAAAATCATGCATCTCAAGGCATCAGAGTTTCAGAAGATATAATAGAGGTAAAGAAGCTTTCAGAGGTAACCTGAGGATCTGCAGCTTATCCCAGAGGTATTTACCAATTCAGAAAAATGCCAGAGTCAGAATTTAGGCATGGCTTACAACAACAGATGTTACTAAAAAGAAAAATATGAGATAATAGGATGGTAGTCATTAACTCAATGATTTAAATTATTATAATAAAAATGCATATAAGCAAAAACACCGAACTCTATAGATATAAAGTAAGAGAGTTCTGAGTAATTAAAGTAAAATAATTGATATAAAATATATTTCCCAGCAAATTATAATGAACTTTGAAAATATCAAAGCTTGTGGGAACCACAAAAGTAATATTTATAACATCATATACTTGCAAAACAATTACAACACTGAAAACAAATCAATGAGCAGACTTTCTAGTTGAAGAATGTCAGAATAAGACAATTCCAATCCTAAATCAAATGAGAAAAAACTAGTCTATGTAAGAAAATAAACTAGTTGCATGATATTATTAAACATAAAAAGTTGATCATTGCAAAGCTCACCTTTTGAAATAACTAATAAAAATGCTAGGCCTGCAATAAAATTACTAAGAAAAAACTTAAAATATGATTATAAATGATAATGAAGAGAAGATGAAATCACTACTGGTGGTGCTCTTTTAAGAAGGCAATGAGAGCATCTTAGAACATTTCTACTATACTCAATATGATACTGTTGCTGTGATTTAGTTGCTGTGATTGCTGTTTTACTGTTCTTTATTTTCTTGTTTGGTAGTTGCTGTTATTGCTGTTTCCTTTTCTTTTTTTTTTCTTGTTTGGTAGTGTGTATGTCTTTGGATGGATAAGAGGGGCACAGAAACAGTGGAACAAAGAGTGAACAAATACAACATTGGTACTCATTAGACATTATATGGAAAATGAACTGTATATCTTATGAGTGGAGATGGGAGGGAAAAACTGGGAAAGAGCGAGGGAAGGGGAGACATGGTTCAAAAAGAATTGTACTTATTACTTCACTCATATAACCATAACCCTTCTGTATATCACCTCTACAACAACAATAAAATAACGTTTAAAAACATACATAAGTAAACACAAATATACAATAAAATCCCATAAGTTTATTATTAATCAATAAAAACAATTTCAGTTTTAAAAGGTTTCTTGTAAACTAAACCACAAATCTAGGTTATAGAACTCACCTAATAAGAACTAATAAGAACTAACCTAAGTCTTACCTAATTCTTATTAAATTAATAAGACTACTGGTCTGCAGGATATTTAGGAGTAGAGGGACTGAGAAAATCTTTAGGATGATTGGAAGCATGCCCTCAGAAGAGAATAAGGTATTGCCTGAAACCATGGTTAGTGTTCTCAGAAGCCCAGTACTGGCTCAATCCGATTTCTCCGTGGCTTCCTGTATTGAGATGTGATCACTCTCTTTGCCACCATTGCCTTCAGCCCCATTGTCATCCTCTCTAATGTGGAGGGATCAGGTGATATTTTGGCCTCACCAGAACTGAACAACTCAATGCCATGACCTTGAACTTCCAAACCTAAATAAATCAATGCTCCATAGCTAGCCTGCCTTGGGAGGGGGGGTCAGAGCAACAAAAATGTGACTAATACAGACTTTAGAGACAAACCATGAAATATAGCACAGATACTGTAAGATGGATAACCTCTGATTGTGATTTGTAAGACTCAATAATCTATCTTGTAGAAATTATTAAGAATAAGGAAATAAGTAAGTAAATGGAAAACAATTCTGCCTTAAGAGTCTTGTCTCCAATAAAAATCTGGAAGGAATGTGTGTGAGATGGCATGGCATAATATAGCACTGTATATGAGCGAATGTGTAGTTATGTATGTGTCATGGGATCATTATTCTAAATGATTTCTAAAAGAAGTCATTGATGGGAAGGGGAAACAAAGGAGGAGGCAACAATGCTTGATAAGAAATGTACTCCTGGGCTGGGCAGGTGGCTCAGTGGTAGAGTGCTTGCCTTGCATGCCTGAGGCCCTCGGTTCGATTCCTCAGCACCACATAAGCAAAAAGTAAAAAGCCGGAAGTGGCGCTGTGGCTCAAGTGGTAGAGCGCTAGCCATGAGCTGAAGAGCTGAGGGACAGCGCCCAGGCCCAGAGTTCAGGCCCCATGACCGGACCCAAAAATAAAAAAGAAAGAAATGTACTCGTTATCTTGCCCATGTAATTGTAACCCCTCTGTATGGTATTTTCACAATAAAAAAAAACAATTTTTTAAATGAAATAAAGAGAAGTCATTGATCTTGAAGGACTATGTTCACAGAACCTGCGAACTTGCCCACATGTTCACCTTAAATGTGTAATCTTTTTTTTTTTTTTTTTGGTTATAGAGTTTTAATTCAGGGCCTGGGCGTTGTCTCTGAACTCTTTAACTCAAAGCTTGTACTCTACCAATTTGAGCTACAACCCCAACTCCATTTTAGGGAGGTTCATTGGAGATAAGAGTTTCACGGATTCTTTTGCCCTGCCTGACTTCAAACCATGATCATCAGATTTCAGCCTCATGAGTAGCTAGGATTGCAAGCATGATCCACCAGTACCTGGCAAATGTGTAAATTTAAAAGCAACTAATATGTTCTTCAATATCAGAATGAGTAAATACCTCATGGCATATCCCTATCACATAATCATATTCATTGATAAAAATCAGTGAGTGAATAAATTATGGGAAGGAATGGATGTCTCAAATGTATTTGGTTAAATGAAAGGACTTAGTATGAAAAGATTCATTTATGTGATTCTAGTTGTATGATATTCTTGAAGATGGAAACTATAGAGAACATGGAAACATCATTGATTGCCAGGGATTGAGGACTTGGGGGTAAATGTATAAACTAGAAATGACCTTTTAGAGCAATTATTCTGTATGGTTCGATACTTACAGATATAAGACATGAATATTTTCAAAACTCTTTATGACTTTATATCAAAAAGAATCAACTTTACGTATGCAAACTTATATGTTGGATAAGTTTGGACAGAAGCAGACTGTAAAGGAGCAAACTCAACTTTGTAAACAGGTGGATGATGTGGAGAACAGTTATTGACCTATATGCTTTTGGAAATGAGTGCAAGATGTCCATAAAAGAAAGGGCACATAGTCACTGGACTCCAGTTGGTAAAGTGCTTTCCTGCAGGGACATGAATTAACGATCCTATTACTGCTGTAGATGCATAGGAAAACAAAACAATTAAGAAAATGGATTGCAGATGCTGGGTCTCTTTCATCACTGGCAATGTGCAAATTTATACCAAGAGGAGGAAGCTAATCAGACCCATGCGGAAATGAATTAAGAGTTGGCGATACCAGGAGAAACTCGGGTTTTGTTTGATATATTATGTATGGAAACTTATGGAAATAGTTTTGACATGTGTAAATGCATGGATTACTTAATATACACACAGATACAGTTAATGATTGCTCTGTCAGATAAAAAACTAAAATAAATAATAGAAGTGTGAGCAAGTCTAAAACCCAGACCTCAATTTTTAATTGCATTCCTTGATTTAATATGCAAGTATTTCTTGCCCTTATTCTCCTTAAAGCAAGAAATGGGTGGTTTTATGACAAGGTCCAGATATATGTAAGAGGTGCCTTGGACTTGCCATGTCAAAAAGGAAGTTCTCTCTCTCTCTCTCTCTCTTTCTCTTTGCATCCCTCCCTCCATCCCTCCCTCCCTCCCTCTTTCTCTTTCTCTCTCTCCCTCCCTCTCTCTCTCCCCCCCCTCTGCCTCCTACAAACACAGACACACACAAAGACACAAACACACTCACACACCGATGGGTATGGCAAAGAAGCACAGGACTTCACAGACTTTACAGGACTTTACAAATCCTCAAAGGTCAATGTTGAATGGATGTGATTTATAAAGTAAAATTAAACTAAAATTTAAGCCAGATTAAAATGTCTTTGGATCTATCCCAATATAAATGATACAATAAATTAGTAACTAGAGGAGAGAAGCCACCCTTACTATGCAATCATTTTATATAACACATAGACACACACTGACCTCAAGAAAAGTGTGCGTACCATAACAAAATTACTCCCTTGAGGAGATGGGGGAAAAGATGATTATAGGGTGACTGGAAGGCTGACGGTACTGCTCAGACAGGCACTCCAGACCTCCATGGATACCTCAAATCATGTTGATCACTTGTGCTCTAGAAATAACACCATGAATGGAATCTGTGACCTACCATCCACCATCACACAAACTAAATTTTACCATAAGAAAATCAAATTCCAACAGAAGTGTCCCTTAAACAGTCCTTGACAATTACTAGTCTTCTCAACTGTCGAGATCATGCATACAAAGAAAGAAAGTCTAAGGCACTGCCTTGGTTAAGAGAAGCCTAAAAGCCCAACTATTAAAAGGAAGACATAAAAGAAAAGAAAGCAACAGAAAATAAAAAGGAGAAGGAGAAGGAAGAGGGAGGCAGAAAAGCAGGGAGAAGGAACAAGGGAATGAAGAGGAGGAAAAGCAGATGTGAAGAAAACTTATGAAATTTATAAGATACCTTCAAATAAACTATGGTTCCGATTTTACAAGCCTCAGAATGATGAGATAAAGAACCTCATATATGATATAATTTAGGTAATATTAGTTAAACACATCAAATCTAGGAAGAGGAATAATTATCCAGATCAAATATGTGCAGTGACCCAAAATATGTTGAGTCCAAAGACATATGCAAAGAAATAGGACACAATACTTTAGAGAGAATGGGTAAGTTTAGGTGATCAATAGTCCTTCTGGCTTCTCAGATCCTGGGTGGATAATTTATCTCCAAACACATCAGTATTGCAAAAATATGTATACATCATCATCTGATCAGTCATACTTCAATAAAGTGTTAATTTTACTTTTTTCAAATCATCTGTGAGGACAAGATACAGTAACACACTCCTGTAATCCTGGCTACTTTTGAGGCAAATATCTGGAGGTTTGCTGTTGAAGGCCAGTCTAGGCAAAACGTTAGAGAGAACCCATCCCACCACACAAAGCTGCAGAAGTGGTCAGCATCTGTAATCCCAGCAACGTGAGAGGCAATGGTAGAAAGATACGAGGCTCTCCCCAACTAAAAGCATGAAACTCTATCTAAAAAAATAACGATTGGGGTTAGGCAAGCATGAAGCCCTACATTCAAATCCTAATACCAGTCAAAATGACAAAAACACTTGAAAGAAAGAAAGAAAGAAAGAAAGAAAGAGAGAAAGAGAGAGAGAGAGAAAGACAGAGAGAAAGACAGAGAGAAAGACAGAGAGAAAGAAAGAAAAGAAAAAAGAAAAGAAAACCAGCCATATTCTGTTACCTCACCTCTCTAATCCTAGCTACTCAGGAGTCTGAGATCTGAGGATCACAGTTCAAAGCCACCCCAGGTAGGAAAGTCCATGAGATTCTTCTTTCCAATGAATCACCAGAAAACTGGAAATGGAGCTGTGGCCAAAAAGGATTGAGTGCTAGTCTTGAGCAGTAAAATTCAGGGGCAGTGCTCAGGACCAGAGTTCAAACCCCACAACCAGCCAAAAAACAAAAAAGAAAAACCACTGTGATTCTTATCTAATAGTAAAGCATCATTTTTTTTTTTTTGGTCGGTCATGGTGCCTGAACTCTGAGCCTGGGCGTTGTCCCTCAGCCTCTTCAGTTCAAGGCTAGCCCTCTACCACTTGAACCACAGCACCACATCTGGCTTTTTCTACTTATGTGCTGCTGAGGAATTGAACCTAGATCCTCATGCATGCAAGGCAAGCACTTAACCACTGAACCACCTTCCCATCCCCAATTTTTATTCTTTAATCTAAACAAATTGTACATTGTTAAGCCAAGATATTTAGTTGGTATTAATAGGAAAATGCTGCACCTTCTCCTTTATTATTCTAACAACCTAAAACTCCTCTAAAGTTAAAGTTTATTGAATGGGGAAAAATTTATTTGAAGCCTGAACACTTTTCATTTCAGTTTTATCTCCATATAAGCTTGTTTTGTTTCTAATAACACTTTTTCCTCTTAGTGGCCATCCTCTGTGCATTGAGAGGTACAGCACTGATGCTGGCTGAGGTTGTTATCTAGGAGGCTTATTGATATAAAATTTCAGAGCCCAAGCAGAGCACAGGATGCCTGTCATTGCAAATAGAATGCAATAGTGAAAGAAGAAAAAAAGAATTTTTTATTAGAAAAACCTTTTCTGTATTAGTGAAGTTTATTATTTATCAATGTTAATTAGATATAACAATTTAGATCCTCTCTGATATCCTCTATGATATGTGTGTATGTATATCTGCTTATTTAAGACCCTATATTTATATCTAGTTACTTACTCGCATTAAAAATAACTATAAGGCCTTCTAGTCAACATCATAACTACTGATATTTAATTGATCATAACTAAATTTCTCTTTGGGTTGTTATATTCAACATATAGGAACAAATATATTAATTAAAAGAAATAAAGCAGTAGTCTTGAAGTTTCACCACATGTTATTTACTTTTTGTTGTGGGCTTGATTTGTGGAACTGTCATGGTGCTTGTGTTCATGGCTTCTCCCTTTCATAGCAATCCTTAGCTCTCAGACTGTTGAGCAACCCTAGGATCACACATTAGAAGCACTAGCACCCAGCCTTCTCACTTGGTACCTGTTCAACTAGGCTAAAAACAACGGTTTTGCCTTGTGATATGTAAAGACCATTTTGGGGTTGAGTTGGAGAAGAAGGTTTTTTGGTAGTGTGTGCTGTTTGTAGACTCCTATCTTCTAGATAAATAGAACCATTACATATATCAGATTGGTACAAATATGTTCTTCAAGAACCATTGAAGACATAATAATAGATACAAAAATAAAGAATTGTACTAAAAAGGCAAAATTTGCTTCTACACATAAGGGTGAGCCATCAGCCAAAAATCTGGCAAACAAGGACACAGAGCAGGCCATCTACTCTGGTATTAATTCCTAATGCAGCAGACCCCTCCTCTCTGCACGGATTGGTTAAGCTTAGGTTCACAAGCTGCTCATAATTGGCTAGTATGAATAAGGCAAAGTATATCTATGTACAGTGATTTTGAAAGAAGAGGCACAGTTCACAAATAAACTCAAAATATACCCCCTGCTATTTCTTGAACAGTCTGGGTTGTATGGTAATTCCACCTTGAAAAGACAAAACCTTACAATTTACAAATGCTTTCTTATCCCTAAGCAGTTCCTTAACAAGAGCCATGGTACCAGGCCAAAGCAGTAACTTTTAAGCAACACAATTTGATAGAAAAGATTTCACAAGATCACACTCTAGTCTGATCATATCAGACTCATTTGGTGTGAGGATGATATCTGTGCTGACTTCCAGGGGAGACCCAGAACAAATAAATTGCAGTTACTTTCAGTGTTAATTGCTTTATAAACAGCTGTCTTGACTTCCTTCTTTTCTTTGGCTCATTTTCTAATTTCATATCCCAATAAATTACTGACCTTTGGATTTTAAGTGTCAGTGTCTACTTGAACAAAACTATGATAAATTTACTGTGCTAAATATAAGGATGTCTGTGATCAGTTGTTAAAATGAGTTACCACATCAATGTTACTCAGTAAAATACAATGGAAAATTCCATTCTCTTGGCTTCTGCAGTAAGATTTGAGGGATCATATGTCAAAGGATTCTTTTGATGAATGTGATTACACAATCAACTATGACTGTCTTCCCTAGGCTACATACAGCTCCCTGAACCAAAAAGAAATCATATCTTAAAGAACTATACATTAACTTTACATTTTATATTACATTTTACATTAATTTTAACTTTAAAGTATCATATCTACTGACATTAATCAAGTCAAAAGTAGCAGTAACAAGCATCGATGAAATCTATATTCATATCACACACAGATATATGTATATGTGTTTATATATTTATATACAACACATACATGCATATATACACACATACATGCATACATACATACATGATCAGGGAGAAAATATTTAGTTGACTGAATTTTAAATTTCTAATAAAAATTATGTTAAACATTTATTAACAAAAAGTAAAAATTATTAAACATAAAAATGAGACTTTTGTACTTTTAGGCCAGGTGCTGGTTGCTCACACCTGTAGTCCTAACTATTCAGGAGGGTGAGATCTGAAGTTTGAAGTTTGAAGCCATCTTTGGCAGAGAAGTCTGTTAGATTTTTATCTCCAATAAACTACTCAGAAAATGCCAGAAGTGGCACTGTGGCTCAAGTGGTAGAGACTGATTTTGAGCACAAAGAGGCTCAGGGACATTGTTCAGGTCTTGAGTTTTGCCTGAGGATTGGCAAAAAGAAAAAAAAGCAAAAAGAAAAGGAAAGGAAAGGAAAGGAAAGAAAAAGAACAGACAATGGGTTTTTTTGTTTTTGTTTTTTACTTAAAATATCCTTCCAATATCAAGTAATAAATATTCTAATTCAGGATGGAGAAAATACTTATGTATAGAGAATGTTTATCTTTTGTGTAGGGATTACTTCACTTTATCTAGCATGACACCTCCTTCAGTCCTGCATTTTATTTTTTCTGTGTTGACTTTACCAGAACTTCAACTCAGTGTCTAAGGTCTGACTCAACTTACTGGGACTTTCTACCACTTGAGACATGTTTCCAACCTGGAATTTTGCTGGCAATTTTGGAGATGGAATTTCACAGTTTACTGCCTGGTCTGACTTTGAAGTGACATTCTCTACAACACATCTTCCTTAGTAAGGTTACAGGTATGAGCCACCAACACTTGGCTATATCCTCCACTTCTCTTCATCTTGCTACAGATGTGTTAATTCATTCTTCTTTGGTACTGAATAATATTCTACCTATTTACATATTACACTTCTGTACTCATTTGTTAATGGCTTATTGTCCATAATACCTATATCAATTTATATTCCCACCAACAGTGTATAAGTGTCCACTTTGTTCCGTGTTCTCGCCTGTTTTGTTTGTGGTACTAGCCATTGTAAAAAATAACAGGTTGAGAGAAGCTACATCATTTAGTTTTGACTGATGTTTTCCTCATGACTTCAAGACATTAGTGAGCTTTTTCTCAGTTATTTCTTCATCATTTGTGGGGTTTTTTTTCTTTTTATTTCAGAATTTTCTACTTATAAGATTTCTCCATTTATACTGGATAATTTATTTTTCATTAAGCTTTTAAGTTCTCATATGTTCTCTTATTCTATGTCAGCTTAAAGATTTCAGAAGCATTTCTTCCCACTCCTTTGGCTCTTGAGTTACCCTGTCCATTGTTTCCTGGCTGAGCCACAACCAGTGTCCTGCTCATGCATGCAATTTCTAGCCTGTAATTCCAAGCAGGCAATCACAAGAATATAGATCATAGCAATATATATCTTGGATAAGAAAAGTTTTCCAATTAACTTGAATTCTTAATATGTTTCTTGATCTCATTGAATCCTCGATAACTTCTGTGTCAAAAGCAGTTGGCAACATTTCTGAAGCTACCCCGACAGTGTGGTGGGTTCCCATTAATCAACTGTACCACCTGGCTTTCTCCACTGTTGCTCTGGCCTCTCTCCTCTCTCTCGCTGTAGACTTCACTTCAGAGAAGAGAGAGAGAGAGAGAGAGGGAGGGGAAGAAAGAGGAGAGAGGAGAGAAGAGAAGAGAAAGAAGAGAGAGAGCGCATCCAGAAGTATACACTCTGGTCATGGTATTGCCTCACTAAAGTTATTCAAATTTAAAAAAATACAAAGCAAACAGGGATGGGAAGGTGGCTCAGTGGTAGAGTGCTTGCCTCACATGCATGAGGCCCTGGGTTTGATTCTTTAGCACCACATAAACAGAAAAAAGCTGGAAGTGGTTTTGGGGCTCAAGTGGTAGGGCACTAGCCTTCAGCTGAAGAGCTGAGGGACAGGGCCCAGGCCCAGAGTTCAGACTCCATAACTGGCCAAAAAGAATGCATAAATAAGTTATTAACCCAAGTGTGGAATAGAAGCTATATTGGGAATCATTTTGAATAGTAATTTCCTTCAGTAAAAGATATATGTATGCCAATAAATTCTCCCTGAAAATGAAGACTCCTGGTTGGTGTGCCTATTTACAGAAAAATATAGGAAAAGCCCTTTGTATGGTATTTTCACAATAAAATATCTTATTAATAAAAAAAAGACTTATAGTTAAAGATCAGCTGTATCCTTTTAGAGGCAGCTCTCTTCCAGTAAGCATCCAAAATGGGAAGAGTAATTTTACAAAGCTGAATAAACATATACATGCATGATAAGACATAAAAGGGAATTATCAGTGTGAAAAAATAAACACATTTCAGGTAAAACTCCATTTTTTATGTATCTCATGCAAATTTTTCTTTTATTGTTCTCAGTTATGTATAATGGATTTGTCTAAACCTGGACAATGATTCGACACATTAATGCAAATCAATTCTAACTTAATATGATTACAATTGTATTTCTAGCTAATCATATAGTCAATCGACTTCCATGGTTCATTAACTAAAAGAACTAAAATTCAGTGTGAACAAACTCATTGATGGAAGGATTGATTCACCTCCATTACATCATATGGGCAAAGTCATACTTGTAATGTATGCCACCAGCAAAAATCCTTTAAGTCCCTCTGAATAAAAGCAGTAGGATAACTTTTGATATTCATATACTCAAATAGACCTAAGCCAACGTTACTAGAGGACACTAAGCATGGGGGGGGATAATACATGTGTCTGAATTTATAGAACACCAAAAGTGAGCAGAAAAGCTGTGTGAGGATATTAAGGTGTTGAGTTCCAGCCTCAGTAGAGATATTTAAAAATTCAGTAAGCACTGAAAGTTTGATTCCTTTCTTAACATAATTGAATAAAGGCGAAATTTATTTTCACTCCATGTACCTATCAAGTTCTCTTACCAAACTTAGATTATACTAAAGAATGCTAAATTTAGAATTTTTTACTTGAAGAGATATTAATGCTAGTTTTTTTTCTTTTAATTTGCCAGCTTTTAAAGTTTTTTCTCTTTTAACATAGGATAGTTATACTTCTCTTTAACTTCATAAATTAGCCTTTCATTTTCATGAGAGTTTTGCTTTCCACCTTAAGGTAATTTCTTTATGAGAATGTGTTTTGATATACTATACAAATTATACCAACTGCACATATTTTATTTTTGTGAAAGCAAAATTAATTATTAGGAAGAACAATTTTCCTACTGTTTTCCTGCTAAATCTTTCAATGCCATATTTGTATGAGACATATCTTTCAAATATTTAAATTGGATTATTAATTTATTCTTATAGCTCAGAGGCAGAGTTTAAATTTATATGCAAATGTCACAACTTCTAAAGGTCTGAATTCATCTGGTTTGTCACACTGTGACTCTGCATCACAGACAGTAAAAGCATAATATTCTAGGACGGGAATGACATTTTCAAGTTATCTCTTGTATGATAATGGAACAAAAATATTAGAATACATATAAATGGAGAAGATCAACTTTATAATCCCAGGCATGTTTTATACAAGAGAGCCTTATAATACGTATTAACATTCATTTTCAAGACAATATCATAAATATCAAGATTAGCCAGGAAAATATCTCTTTGGATTTATTGTCAAACACTAATAATACAACCAAATGACAAATATGCATTAAATAATGTGCACTGGAAAAGAATATTACCATATAATTCCTGGTAGGAAAAGTAATTATACACAAGTTGATTTATCATTATTTTGAAATCACTCCAGAAGTAATAGTTGGGCAGCTTATGTTAGCCTATTTTTTAATAACAACTATTTATAGAAACATATTCTTCAGATTCTGCTTAATAGCCTTTTTAGGTCTTCAGAAAGATTGAGAGCCGTTTAATGCCTTGCCTTTTCTAACCTTTCTGTGATCACACTCTGTTATTAAATCATCCCTAATGGATGTGTTTCTCAGGCTAAGTGCATACAAATTCTTTTTTCATAATAAATTTTTCCTGAGGGTCAAACTCCCTCAACCACTTGACTATGGAATGACTCCAGGGCAGTGACAAGAGCTTATTTGTCAGTATTCTGTCTCTCATAGTACACACCATCCTCTACATTTATCATAGACACTAAATAAATGTTAGTTAACTAATAGTTTTTCCAAATCAAAATGAGTACATTACCCAGCCCCAGACACACATTGGGAAAGGTATTTAAGGTAAATGAGCTCTGGCATGGGCTTTGTGAAGGAGGGATTTCATACATAGACAGCATGTTCACACAAAAAACCATATACCAAACACCAAGAAGGTGAAAGGTCAGCCACAGCATGCAACACAGTCATAGGAGAGAATGGGAAGCAGAGCAATTGCAATTCGCAAGGTCCTGGAAAAGGGACACAAGCAAAGGTTTCCAGAAACAAAGGTAATCCAGCATTCCTGGACACATAAATTACAGGGAAGACATTGGTGTGTGGACCTGAATGTGGAGTAGAAACATTTAGAGTGTCAATTGTCACAGCATATGTTGTACAATCCATTCAATCACTGCTGCTATGAAATGGCACATGCATCTTGAACTTAAATTTTCTGTCTCAACCCCAACCTGTATCTACGAATCCAACCCATCCCATAAATTACCTACTTCCCTTTTCTTTTTTTGTACATATATTTTTATTGTAAAGATACTGTACCGAGGGGTTACAGTTACATGAGTAAGTAAAGAGTACATTTCCTATTGAGCATTGTTACCTCCTCCTTTGTTTTTCCTCTACCATCCCTTCCCTTCCCACTTCCCTAACTCTGTCCTCTCCCCTCAGCCCCACCCCCCACAAGTTGTGAAGTTGTTTTCAGCATAGTGCCTTGTAAATTTCATTGTTACAATGGGTCAACCTGTATCATTATTTCAGCATTTTGTTATTTCCTTTCCCCTCCCCAAATTATAAAAATGCATATAAAAGATGCAGGGCACTGGAATCAAATACAGTGAAAACAGGGGTTATACCATGGGGGAAGGACATATAAAAGAAACAAAAAAATCACATAGTACATTATAAGTACATTAAAAAAACAACAGCAAGAAAGATAAAACCACCTGTGTCCCTATCTTGGGGTTCATTTTGTTTAATATCATCTTATATGGTCATATGTACATAGCTTTTGACCTTTTCTGCTTGTCCTAGATATATACTAGTTACTTCAAATAAGGGAAAGCATGGTATTATGATTGATTTATTGAGTGGAATGTCATGGGAATGGTCAGATTTGGAAAGCCTGGGAAAATGTGGAGGAAGGTGGTAAAAGAAGGTCTGAAGTAAGCTTATACACCACATACTCAGTTTGGTATTGAGATAAATTCAAACGACATATATCTGAAAATTCCTTGCTCTTAGACTGCCTGGCTTTCTCTATCACTGTTCAGAATTCTAGGTATAGAAAGTAAAGGGCAGAGGATTACCTGCATACAAGAAGTAGTTTTGGTAGCTGGGAGCCAGTGGCTCATGCCTGTAATCCTAGCTACTCAGGAGGCTGAGATCTGAGGATTGCAGTTCAAAGCCAGCCCGGGCAGGAAAGTCCACAAGACTCTTATCTCCAATAAAACACCAAAAAACTGGAAGTGGCACTGTAGCTCAAGTGGTAGAGCACTTGCCTTGAGCTGAAGAGCTGAGGGAGAGTGCCCAGGCCAAGAGTTCAAGTCCCATAACTGACAAAAAAAAAACAAATAAAGGAAGAAATTATGGAAGTTGGTTTTGGAGATATTTGCTCATACTGAGATTTCAAAACACAATGTCATAGACTAGTCTACTCCTTTTTTTAAACTACCTTTTAACATTAAGTCTCATATTTTTACTTCTGCTGAACTGAAAAATACTAGTCATTCTTCCTTTGTTTTCTAAGCGACTGGGGTGGTAAGCATATACCACAACACCCTGGCCAAAGTTATAGATGTGGAATATTAAAAAGCTAGAAGTTGAATCATTGTATCACTAGCTCAGCAGTTCACAGTCATAGAAGATTCTACTTATTGAACAAGAAGATACATCAATGTTTACAAAATATCAGGCCAGTACAAAAAGTTGTAGTAATGCCTAAATTTACTGAGTTAAATAAATCATCGGAGGGAAATGATGTAATGTGTGATCATGAAAGTCTATGTCAATTGAAAGTAGGTTTTACTATCTTGTTAATTAAATGGTTAGAGTAAATCAGAGGTAATAATATTGCAAACCCTGTTTTCTAAATGTGTTGAAGAACTACTCTCCAGAGAAAGATTTTGCTCTGAAGCACAAAATATATGCAAATATATGTAAATCTTATATATATATGTATACATATATAAATATATACAATGTATAATATATAAATATATGATATTTGTATAATGTACATAATATATAAATATATATTTATATAGTATATCAATATATTACATTTATAATTTAATATATTTTATATAATAATAAACAACATAATACTATCCAATAATGAATTACATATAAATTGTTATGCAAATTGTATATCTATATATATTTAGTAGTATTGATTTGATAATTTAATAATATAGTGATGTTATATATTTATATATAAATTATTATATAAATTATCTCTCTATATATATCTATTGTGTGTGTGTGTGTGTGTGTGTGTGTGTGTGTTTGTGTGTGTGGTACCTATCTTAGATCTTGATTTCAGTACCGGTAGTTCCTGAACATTTGTGCTCAAGGCTATACCTCTACCACTTAGCAATAGTTCAACTTCTGGCTTTTTTATTTCTTGGTGGTTCTGTGGAGATGAAAGCTTCACAGTCTTTCCTGCCCAAGCTGGCTTTGACTTGTAATTATACGCATGAACCAGAGCTTTCTTTGTATGCCATGTTCCCAAAGTGTTACAAATCTAGAGAAAATTAACAGGGTCAAGGTTAAAATGTGACAGGTGAGGTAAATCACACTGGACAAGTAGCATGCACCACTCTGTGTGTGTGTGTGTGTGTGTGTGTGTGTGTGTGTGTGTGTGTGTGGCTCAGCGGGAGTGGGGGGGGGAGAATATGGGACAAGTTCATTCATCCAGAGACAATATCCTGACTGTGATTGTGCTGTTGTAACATAGCCTTGAGAGATGTTCCATTGGAAGGAAATAGGGAAATGGCATCTGATTATCTCTCATTATTGCTTACAAGTGCTTAAAAAAACTTTTCTGAAAAATAAATAATCATTATTGTAATTTTTCTTTCATGTAGCTGGTTCCTAGTGCAAGAAACACAATTGGGATACTTGTAATAATGTTATGATCTTCTCCCTTTTCTCACACGGCCTTGTACACTTGCAGAACCTAAAGTCTCCTTGATACTGCCAGCCTAAATCTGAGAATCACTGTCCCTGCTCCTGTAATCTGTGTAGTTTGTTTTTCAGAATCTATTTTGTGCCTCAGCAGCAATGGCGCTGTGACAGTGTTTTTTTTTTAATGTTCTCTTTAGAAATCGGACTTGCAGAAAATTAAACAAACTCATGTGATATTTATCTCTTTATAAAAGGGAGCTGCTTTGTAACGTGAGCTAGTTAAGCAACATGACATTGCTTTTCCCATGGTTATTTAGCTTGTGACAGCTCCAACTGCTCAGTTCTCCATAACTGCAATCATAATTCAACTCATTATTATAAGCAAAGCTGAGCCATACATTAATAAAAAAGATGATAATAATGATAGTATTTAAAAATGGACCACCATGTAATTAACTCTGAATTGTTTATGCAAAAGAGAGATAAAGATGTTGTATTCATTGGGGAAGTAAAATTAATGGCTATCAGTTAATTATCTTACAGGCTTTTTAAATGCCTGTAATATTCTTTCCAAATTAATAGAGGAAGATATAAAATAAATTTAAGCTCTTTTGTAACTGTTGAAAATATTAAAAAATTTTCTAAGCAATTAACAATATACCTACTTTTTTGTATGTTGATATTTGCCTGTATTGGATTAAACAATTGTACATGTTCCCTGTTTAACGTTTCTAAAATCATTCTTTAATTTTTTGCTAAAATATTCTTAAAATTGGGAAGGGATTGGAAAACCAAATTAAGTAGCAAAAACTAGAGTATCATGGTTAGAAGCCAGCCTGGGAAAGAAAACACATTAGAATCTCCTCTCTTAATTACAAGCAAAAAGCTGGAAGTGACACTGTGGTTCAAGCAGTAGAGTACCCCAGAGACAGTGCTCAGACTCTGAGTTCAAGCCCTACAACTGGTACCAAAACAAACAAACCAAAAAACCCCAAATATATCAATTTGAATTTGCTGACACTTGCTGATATATGTAGAGAAATTAACTTCTACAATCTTTTAACCCAACAAGATTTATGTCTCTTTTTATATCACCAATTCTGTACTTAAGCATACTGCTAAAAAAAACATTTGTTCATTCTTTCCCTTTCCTTCCTTCCTTCCTTCCTTCCTTCCTTCCTTCCTTTCTTTTTCTTTATTTCCTTTCCTTCTTTCTTTCTTTCTTTCTCTCCTCTTCGCCTCTCCTCTCCCTTCTCTCTCTTTCTCTCTCTCCCTTCCTTCCTTCCTTTCTTCTTTCTCTCTCTTTCTTTCTCTTTCTTTCTTTCTCTCTTTTTCTCTCTTTCTTTCTCTTTCTTTCTCTCTTCCTTCCTTCCTTCCTTCCTTCCTTCCTTCCTTCCTTCCTTCCTTCGTTCCTTCCTTCCTTCCTTCTTTCCATTCAGTATTTGGGCTTGAATTCAGGGCTTAGGAACTGTCCTTGACTTTCTTTTCCTCATAGCTAGTGATCTAACAATTGAGCCACAGCTACATTTCCAGCTATTGGGGGATACTGATATAAGAATTTCACAGACTTTCCTATAGGGCTGGCCTAGAAAATGACCCTCAGATCTCAGCCTCCTGAGTAACTAGGATTATAGGTATGAGCCACCAGCACCTGAAAATTTCTTAGAATAGTTATTTCAAAAGTTATTAATTAGCTCTTTATCTGGGAGGTTATATGATTCAATTGACTTCACTGATGTATGTAGGGAACTTTCTAAGAATTTTATTTAGATTAAGAACTTATTCTTATAATTTATTATTTACATATCCTTGATATACAAATTACATCATTCAACATCATTTATCAATAATAACAATTTTGTGTTTTCTTCTCTTCTACCGCCGACCCCTCTATCATTGTCCTGGTTGATTGACTGGTCAAACTTCCAAAACAATTTAACTCTAAATATAAGTGGCAATGTCAATGGTATTTGTTGTAATAGTTGTTAAATGTTTTAAATATATGTTTTTATTTAAAATCTAAAGTATTGTTTTCTTTTATTTGCAATATATTTTGATATTAGGATATAAATACATCCCAAGAGTTATATTTCAGGGATGTTAATTCTTATATTACTTGTCTTGTTTTGGTTCTGAGTTTTTGAAACAGTCTCCTGATATGGCTAAGTCTGGTCCACCTTTATCTCCCCAAGGTGGCATTTCAAGACTATGACACACCCTTAATATTTGATATGCCAAAGAATGCATTTCTTTCGTTCTGTAATATAGAAACTCTGTTTTTGCTTTGTTTTTTGTCTTTTGTTTCTTGTTTTTGTTTTTCCTAGGCCTAGGGCTTGAACTCAAGACCTGGACACTGTCCCTGAGCTTCTTTTGCTCAAGGCTAGCATTCTATCACATGAACCACAGCACCACTTCTGGCTTTTTCTGTTTATGTGGTACTGAGGAATCAAACCCAGGGCTTTATGCATGCTAGGCAAGCACTAAGCCACATTTCCAGCCCTTCCAAATTTTATAACTCCAGGTTTGCAACGTTTCTATATTCTGTAAATGTTGCTCTATTATATTACATTAATTCTTTAGTTTTATGTGAAATGATCAGTATGAATCTGATTATCCTTTCCCTAAATGCGTATTTTCTTGCTTTAGGAGTATTATGAATTTTTCCTTCATCAATAGTGTTTAGAAGTGCTATGGATGCATGTAATGATGTTTGACCTTTACTCTGTTACACTATACAATATTCTCAATGGAAATATCAAAATGTGTTGTTTTCATTCTACCATTGAAATTATCTTTTGCTGATCATTTTTTATGTTTTTTTCTTTTTTGTCCAAGTCCTATATGCACAATATTATATCATCTTGGTTTAGACTCTGTGTGTGTGTACTGGTTCTAGGGCCTGGGCACTGTCCTTGAGGTATGTGGCACAAAGTTATTGCTCTAACACTTGATCCAGAACTCTACTCTCTACGGTTTTGGTTCATTTTTTTGTAGATAAGAGTCTCACAAGCTTTCTTGTCCAGGCTGGCTTCAAACAATGGTACTCAGATCACAGTCCCTCAGAGTCAGCATTACAGGGGTGAGAGAGTGGCACCTGGCTTGGACTTAATGTCTGTTAAAAAATGCTAACAAGTGTTGCTTTTTTTTCCCTTCAACTCTGCCAATCTGAAAAAAATTATCAAGTTGATATTTGAGTTAGTATTATCTGTTTTGTGTACCTAAGAACTTCAGAGGTGGACACGTTATCTGATGTTGACATCTAGGATGAGAAAGTGTTAGGAGGGATTTTTTTGTTTTTGTTTTTCATCTGAAGCCTTGTATCTTCTTGATGATTAGAGATCAAGTTCCATTTTGAATGTGTCACGTCTGGGTGGTTGTGTTTCTATTCACCACTATCCTTTCACCTGGTGATGGTGGCCAGAATTAGAAAACAGGCTGGCCCACACACTCATTGTCTTACAATCGAAGAAGCTGAAGCCTGAGTCATGAATATCCAGAGATTTAGGCCAGCAGGGCACCAATGCCATACATGTGTAACTCAGAAGTTTGAGATCTGAAAATCATGGTTCAAATCCAGCCTAGAAATGTTCATGAGACTTTTATCTCCAATTAATCAGTAAAGAGCCAAAGTAGAGTTGTGGTAAAGCACAGTGCCCAGAGGCTGAGTTCCAGCACAAGCTCTCTCTCTTTCTCCCCCCACTCTCTCTCTCTCTCTCTCTCTCACACACACACACACACACACAGATTATGACCCTGTCTTCATAATAAAATAAAATACACCAGGAATTTTTATGTTGTAAATTTTTACATTTACCTAATAAACATTTATTCTAACATTACTTTGTTGTTCAAAATTATTTTATTCATCATTCCATCATGTCTGTTACAAAGTTACAGAAGAAAGAAAAATCTTTATAATTATACTTATAAATGAACGAATCATCTGTAGTATTTTATTATAATATCTAGCAGTAATATTGCCCAAACCACAGAAATATAAAGTTCAATCAATCTTAGAATAAGTCATTATGATACCTTATTTGCATATAATTATGAGAACATGAAAATTTATTTCAAATTTTTATTTTTTTTAGCAAGGATTTAAACAAGATTGAACAGGGTTAAAGTCGAAAGAAATGGAAAGAGAGAAAAATTCCCCCAGCTGTTGCCCCTGCAGGAGGAAAAGGGGACTTAATGACTCCTGATTTGATCTTTGTTCTGTGTCTCTGGAAGAGATTCCATCTTTCTTGAATGAGTCCAAGATCAATGTATTTTGTCCAGATATAGGCACTGGAAGAAATGAACATAAAATATAATGGTGGAATGAAAAAGAAAGGAAAAAGAAAAATAGGCAGACTAAATTATAGAAGAGGTTGATTTGAAATGTCCTCAATAGGGAAATGAAAATGAGTTCCTTGGGGAAAATATATGTATGATGTAGACAATGAACTGCACATCTAAGCAGAAAGATTTTGAGGGGGGTTTGGATATTACTGGAGACAGACAGATTAAGGTACATTTTTAGATATAGCACATGATGTATTAAAAACTAGAAAAACTCAATAAAGCCAGAAATTGAGCCAGGTGTTGATCACTGATGCCTGTAATCCTAGCAACTCAGGAGGCTGAGATCTGAGGACCAGAATTCAAGCCAGCCTGAGCAGTAAAGTCTGTGCAACACTTATTTCCAATTAAATACTGAAAAATCAGAAGTGGAGCTATGGCTCAAAGTGGTAGAGCACCAACCTTGATCAGGAAAACGCTCCAGGACAACAGGCCCTTGAGCTCAAATTCCATGACAGAAAAAGAAAGAAAGAAAAGAAAAAGAAAAAAGAAAAAGGAGAAACCCCCCCACAAAAACAAAAAACAAAACAATTAAAAACAAGCCAGGCATTGGTGGCTCACTCCTGTAATCCTAGCTAACTCAGGAGATTGAAAGCTGAGGATTGAGGTTCAAAGCCAGACTGGGCAGGAAAGTCTGTGAGATTCTTATCTCCAATAAGCCAATAGAAAACCAGAAGTGGTGCTGTGGCTCAAGCGGTACAGTGCTAGCCTTGAGCTGAAGAGCGCAGGGATAGAGCCCAGGCCCAGATTCGAAGTCCTATGACTAAGCAAAAAAAAAAAAAAAAAAACCTAAAAAAACCCTGCTTTCACTGTGTTTGATGTCAGTATAATTTGTGGAGGGGAAGGGAAAAAACAAGTCGTTTAAATATGGATACAGGTGGACCCATTGCAACAATGAGAAGTACAAGTTGTCATGTTGAAAACGAACTTTACAACTTTGGTGGGGGGGAGGGAGGACTGGGGGGGAGGGGGGGAGGGGGAGGCTGGGAAAGGATGGGAAGGGAAAACAAAGGAGGAGGCTACAATGCTTGATAAAAAATGTACTCATTATCTTGCCCATGTAATTATAACCCCTCTGTACAGCATTTTCACAATAAAAAATAAATAAAAATTAAAAAAAAGAAGTTGAAGGAAAAAATGTTTTGTTTCTTTATGAGTTTTAGAAGCTAAAACAACACAAAAGATGAAATCATGATCTTTTCCATACAAATAATAATCTAGAATTACCCTTCAAAATGAATACATTATCATGTACAAAATTTGCACTTTGCTGTTGTTTGTCTTGGGGTTTGAACTCAAAGGCCTGGGTATTGTCCCTGAGCCTTTTCTGCTCAAGAATAGTGCTTCACAGAGGTACATTTGTCATTCTGGATAATTAGAGATAAGATCTCACAAACTTTTCGGCCAAGGCTGGCTTCAAACCTTGATCCTAAGATCTCAGCCTCATACAAGCTAAGTTTGTATATAGCTATGAGCCACATACCCCAGCTTTGCACATTTTATTATTTAGGGATATAAGTTATAACATCATTCTCATCTGTATTCCCAAGTTATCTTGAAATGCATATATGAAAAGTATACAATCAATTGTATGCAAGTCAGAACCACTATAGAACTGAACAGAAATACTTTAAGAGAAATCTAATTGAAGGGTTGGTACACATTAAATTTTGACCTTTGGAATAACCAGAGAGACACTTGAAAACTCATTCCTTTAAGAGCCTCTGAGAAGATAGGTTTGCCTGACTAATCCTTGCTCCCTACTGTGTTTGTGTACTATTAACTATTTTTCCTAGAAAAAGAAAAACAATCACCAAGGTTATTGGTTATGCTAGACTGGAGAAAGTAAGGCCATTAAAGATAACCAACTGTTTTTTTTATGTTTCTGTGAATAGGAGAGTGGGTGTCTGCCTTCAACTTTTGGGGTGGATTAAATGTTCTAAGCCTCATTTCATAAGCAGGGCAGATTAACCATTCTCATAAAGGCTGAAATAAAATTTATAAGCATGAATGAACAGCTGGTTTACAAATTTCCACAGTCTGGTCACTCTCCAGTTTTGCAGTTCTGCTTACTGAAGGGAGAACTGTAAACCCAGTCATTGCACAAACCACACAGTGTGAAGCCAGTCTCAGACGGGTATGCAGGTGCAATGGAATGCACAAACATGTCTTCCCTAGAACTGGAGGATGTTGCCAACATTGAGAGACTCTTATGTCTTCTTTAAATACTCACAAACCATTTTTTTAATACCTTCAGGGGAGATAACACTTCTGAAGTCTTTGAATCGTGACTGAGAGGACAGACAACAACTGGCAAAAAAAAATCCTCTTCTTAGACACCACTTAGATAACACTGGAGGTCAGAAAGGATTTCCAATTCCTGACATTCTTCCTCCTGTGAAAAAATGTGAAGACACAGCAAGGAGACTACTTCAGCAGCCCTTACCCTGACACTGGGCTTCTCCATTCATGTAATGATCAACTAGATATACAAAACTACAGGATAAAAGGAAACATATTACACCTTGACAACTTTACTGGGTTGTATTTTCCATTGTGATAGCACTGTTAAATTCATTGAATTATAATTAAGTCGATATGTTGTATCTATAATAAAAACATAGCGAAGCTATGAATTATGTTGGTATAACAATAACTATGGATTTTTTATACTCATCCTATCAGTTGTAAATTGTAACCCAGGAAAAAATGCCTGACATTAATTTATGCATCATTTAACAGCATGAACTGTCAATACTCTGAAAAAAAGAATGATACAGCAATTTCACATATTTTTATTGCATTGGGTTTATTCCGCTATTCATCAATTATGCTACAGGGATACAAGAGTTGAGACAAGAGAAGGTGTGGACTCCTGAAGTAGCTGTTGGAAAGTGCAAAGCAATTGAAGAGGAAGGAGAATTTAGATACAGGTGGAGAAAATCAAGCATTGTCAGTGCCACTTACACTTCATGAAGTTCCAAGTAGGTATCCTGTTTGTGTATCAGACTTACAGATTGCTGAGAATATGTCAGCTAGTTGACTATCTTTGATGAAAGGAAAAAAAAACAACTAATAGAAATAAACAATCTCATAGAAGATCTAGTCCAAGAACTGACTGAGCTACAATATCTACGGAGTTAGTTTATACAAGGAAGAGTGCCAGAAAAGAACACAGTCCCAACTACTTTTAAATTTTATCTTGATTCCTCAATTTTGTTAGAATGAGATTCTCCTTTTGCTTCTGGCAAATACAGTATAGTCAGGACTAACTCTCTTTCTCGCTTTCTTTTTTCTCTCTCTTTGTCTTTCTTTCTTTTTATTATATATTTTTATTGTAAAAATACTGTACAGAAGAGTTAGAGTTACATGAGTAAAGTAATGAGTACATTTCCTATTCAGTATTTTACCTCCTCTTTGTTTTCCCCCTACCATCCCTTCCCTCCCCACCATCACAACTCATCCCGCATCCCTGAAGTGTAAAGTTCATTTTCAACATAGTGCCTTGTAAATTTCATTGTTACAATGGGTCAACCTGCATCCTTATTTCAGCATTTTGTTATTTCCCTTCCCCTCCTCAAATTAGAAAAATGTACAAACAAGATGCAGGGCACTGGAATCAAATACAGTGAAAACAGGGGTTATACCATGGGGAAAGAACATACAAAAGAAACAAAATCACATAGTACATTATAAGGACATTAAACACAACAGCAAGAAAGATAAAACCTCTTGTGTCCCTATTTTGGGGTTCATTTGACTTACCATCATCTTATATGATCATATGTACATAGCTTTTTACCTTTTCTGCTTGTCCTAGACATATGCTAGTTATTGCAAATAAAGGAAACCATGGGACCCATGTTTCTTTGGGCCTGGCTTACTTCACTTAATATAATTTTTTCCAAGTCTTTCCATTTCCTAACAAATGGGCAGTGTCATTCTTTCTGATGGAGGCATAAAATTGGCTCTCTCTCTCTCTCTATTTTTTCTCTCTCTCTCTTTCTCTCTCTCTCTCTCTCACACACACATACACGCACACACACACACACACACACTAACCACTACACATTCTTGCAAAAGAGCCATTGAATAGCTAACAATAAATATTGGAACTGAAAACAGTAAAAACATAAAGGGATGGCAGTAAGAATTGTGTTCAACTCATTTCTCCCAGTTGAATCAACAAGGAACCATATAAGCAGCATCAGTCATACTTGCTTTAGGTGTCAGAGAATCAATATTAGGCTACCAGAATGGCAGGAGAATAATGGAATAAATTCCCAAAAGAAATGTACTACCTATCTAAATATGTGGCTGACCTTACCCAATACACACAGGGGGATTAAGTCACAAATTGGATGAAAACCCAAGTCCATCACCACTGCCCATCTCAGAACATGTAGTATACAAACCTGAATATATGATATGACATATGACAAATATGATTATGAATATATGATCAATGTAATTAGGGAAGTATAGGACCTGAAAAATGATCAACTGCTAAAACAAATGTTTGTCAATAGACATCAAATTCCAGATAATTGAGATATTAAAATAACCATAGAATATTAAAAACTTATTGAGAGTATCTTTAAAATAAACAACAACTGTGGAACCAATGAAAGGCCATTCAGGGAAATCATTAGAGAAATATAAACACCACAAAAGCAACTAAATGGAACATTGGAAATTTATTAGAAAGATAATGTCAAACTGGAAATGGGAGCAAAATTGCTTAGTTAATTTAGAGTAATGCTTGGGAAAATAAAAAAAAAAGACAAGGGAAAAATTAAGAGAACTGAAAACCTATGTAAGACTGTCAAATAATCATTTATCAAAATATATGTTACAATAATTAAAAATTTCAGACAAAAAGGGAGGAAATGTACTCAAAAATAGTATTTAAAAATTATGATAGAATAATTCATAAGTCTATTGAAAATACTTAAATCACACACCAAATATTAACTCAACAAAATTTAAACATAATCAATAGATAAGAACATCAGTCTGTAGCTCTCATAATAATGGCATAATTAATTTCAGGTGTCAACTATATTAGACTCAGGTAGATGCCTAAGTCATTACCTGGGAGGGTGATTCTGGAAGAGATTAGCGTTTGACAGTAAAAGGTGAAAGATTTATACAATGTAGAGAGAAACCAGAGTATCATGTTTGACAATAAACTGAGCAAAAATTCCCTTCACCAGCATTAATATACACAGTCCTATTTCTTGGTGGTTTGGAAAGAACTAAAAGGCAGAAAAAGTAGCTCTGTACTTGAGTGGAGACATTTCTCTTTCCCTGCACTCATGTGTGGGTGTTCCTGGATCCCATACTCTTTTACTTATACTATAAGCTGGAACTCATACTACAAGCCTTCATTCCCTGGAGCTCATTTGTAAGCTGTTGGACCGGAATTCATGCTTGCACAAATGAGTTCCCTGGTTCTCAGGTACTCTTGCTTTGATTATCTGCTATCAGCGCTGTGAGATTGCAAATACAGATTATGAGACACTTTAACTTCCATAATTTCATGAGTCAATCTCCCATAGTATCTATTCATCCATCTATCAATAAACCACAATTCTTCCTGACGTAGGTTTTAATAACCTTCTTAAATGATATTTTGTTGTTTATATAAAAGCAATAGCCATGTATTATGAGGCTGTAACACATACAAAGTTAGGATAATTGACTATAATCGCAGATAGCCTGGGGAAAAACATTATAGGAGTCATGTTATGTAAAGCTACATAGTTATCATTTGACCCTAGATGTGATAAATTTCTAGAAATAAAAAGTTCATTTGATAAGGTTAGATTAACATAAAGGAATATACTGAGCATAACTACTTAGATACATAATAATACAATTTCAAAATTCATTAGTAAAAGCTACTAAGGCAAGGAAAAATAAACATTTTCAGAGCTGTAATTGGATAATTCAAAAGCCTGCTTTAAATAATAGAACAAGCAAGCATAAACTATTAATAATGGTATTGTGGTCTTCAGAAACAAATAACTTTTTATCCTACTGATATTATTGAAAGCTCCAACTAAAGACAGCAGTAAAGACAATCTTTTCCAGGATCCATGAAACATTGACTGAAATATTCCTGTCTACCATGAAAATAAATGACTAAATTCAGAAGGATTGAAGACCTTCAAGATAAGTTTCTTGAACAAAATATATGAATTACCCTTGGAAAACCTGTATGTTTTGGTTAATAATTAAAGCATATCTAAGCAACATGATCCTGTTATAAAAAGAATCAAATTAACCCAAATGACAAAAATAACTAATAGGAATTCGCATAACTCATTCCAGGTTAGGGGAATATTATAGCAGTATATATACCTTAGTTAGGAAAATATTATTAAAAGAATATACCTCAAAGTCAAAGTTAAGTAATTAAGAAAAGAAAGCTCAATCAAGCAGAAGAAAAAAATAATGCATACCATGGAAGAAATTAATATATTGAGACTGTATTTTAAATACAAATAAGAAAATGTTTGAGAAAAAATTAATGAGCCTGAAGTTGATTCTTTGAGGAAAATTAACAAAATTGATCAAATATTAGATACATTACCCAAAGGGAAAAAAGGAGACTAGGCATACATTAACTCAATCAAGGCTGAAGAGTATCAATGGTGAACTCTCAGAAATTAAAATGACCATAAGGAAATAGTGTGGATGATATTATGTCAACAAAATTGTCAAGTTACATGAACTGCAAAATTCCCATGAAACATAAATTACCCTAAATCGCCTCTAAAACAAATCCAAAGCTCTCCATGTATTTATAACCTTAGTAAATAAATTAAATTATTACTTAAAAGTTCTTTCAGCAAGGAATTGCTAAAACTCAGATTGCGTGGGCTGGTGAATTCTGTCAACTATTTAAAGAAGAAAGATATCATTCTTCACAGATTCTTCAGGCAAATAGAAGATGAGAAAACACCTTCTGACTTTTCTCAGAAGGCAGTATTTCCCTGATATCAAAGCAAAGCAAATGCTTTCCATGGAAATAAAATTACGGTCTACCACGAACACAAATGAAAAATTCCTAAAGAAAAAACTAATAATAACAGCAAACTAATAGTTTAACATACATAAGACTACTGCAGGAAAAATTTGGACCCAGGCAACAAGACTCAAGGGTAGAGCCAGGCTCTAGGTTCAGTCCCCAGTACTATGTAAAACAAACAAGCAAACAAATTTGGATTTTTTTCCCATTAATTCAAGCTTGAGTTTACATGAAAGTAAATTAATATAAATGATATACTACAAGAAACAATTGCATAATTGCCTAATCAAAGAAAATTAAAAAGCATCTGATGAAATCAAATATGCATTTTTAATAAGACCTCTCAATATAATGACAGAATCTAACAAATTATGTAAAAGCTTTGTTGAGAATAACTTTTACCATTTTCGTCATGCTCAATGAGAAATTCCCGAACCTTTTCCTCTTGTTCATTGTTACAAATTTTATTTAACTTTTTAATGAAGGTTTACAGGACAAAAAAAAATTCTTTTTTTTAGGTCTGGTCATGGGGCCTGAACTCTGGGCCTGGGCGCTGTCCCTCAGCATTTCAGCTCAAGGCCAGTGCTCTACCACTTGAGCCACAGCACCACTTCCTGCTTTTTCCTTTTTGCTTATGTGGTGCTGAGGAATAGAACCCAGGACCTCATGCATGCAAGGCAAGCGCTCTACCACTGAGCCACCTTCCCAGCCCCCCAAATTTTTTAAAATAATGTTTATTGTAAAGAAACTGTACAGAGGGTTACAGTTACATGAGTAAGGTAATGAGTATATTTCCTATCACCTCCTTTGTTTTCCCCTACCATCCCTTCCTTCCCCTACTCCACAACTCCTCCCTCAGCACCCTCCAAATTGTAAAGTTCATTTTCAACATAGTGTCTTGTATGTCCCATTGTTACAATGGGTCAGACTGTATCCTTGCTTCAGCATTTTGTTATTTCCCTTCCCCTCCCCAAACTAGAAAAATGTATATACAAGATGCAGGGCACCAGAATAAAATACAGTGACAACAGGGGTAATACCATAAGGGTAAAAACATACAAAAGAAACCAAAAAATATCACATAGTACATTAAAAACAACAGCAACAAAGAAAAAAACTCTTGTGTCCATATCTTGGGGTTCATTTCATTTAGCATCATCTTATATGGTCATATGTACATAGCTTTTGACCTTTTCTGCTTATCTGGTAAGATTATCCTAGATGTGTAATAGTTATTCCAAATAAGGGAAACCATGGAACCTATGTTATATATACTACATTTTCTTGATCCATTCATCTACTGAGGGGTATCTGGGTTGTTTCCATATCTTAGCCATAGTGAATAATGCTGCAGTAAACATAGTTGTGCTGGAAGCTTTAGTATGGCCTTGTTCATGATCATTTGGGTAAATGCCCAAAAGTGGTATTGCCAGGTCATGTGGGAGCTCTATGTGTAGTCTTTTGAGGAACCTCCATACTGCTTTTTAGAGTGGTTGAATAAAATAAAATTTGGAAGAATTAGTCATCTAATCTAAAAGAAGGTAGATTTTCTATTCATAAATAATATGAGCCAGATAGAAAATCCAAAATTTTACACATATACACATTTCTAGATCTAATAATTGAGTGCAACAAGGTAACATAAGATTAACATAAAAATAAATCAATTGTATGTGCATGTAAAAACAATTCATAATCCAAGTTAGAAACATTATAACCTAATTTAAAATGAATTTAAATATTACCAAACATATGGAGCACTCACTAATTTTATATTTAAATAGCATGAGATTTGCACAGAGGAAATGATGAAATAATCTGTACAGTAATTAAAGAAGATATAAATGATCTAAATAAATTGAGGAATATTTCATTTTTATCAACTGGAAAACATATATAGCTGGAGCAGTAGTTATCTCAAATTAATCAACAGATTAACTAGTTTCTATTGAAATCTCAGCAGGGTTTTACAAGGTTACATATCGAGAATATCCGAAGAAATATTGAAGCAATTTGATTAGAGGACTCACTACACATTCCAGTTTATGAAATAAACTACAAAATGATGTTTTCTAGAAACACAATTAGATTGATGGTATACAATTGGTAATCCAAATGTAAAACTCTTATGATCAATGGATTTTTAACAAAAACATAAAGTAATTCAATTGGAGGAAAGAATAGTCTTTCCTGATAAATAGTGTTAAGCACATTAGATAATCACATATAGAAGATACATTTAAAATATGGAACAATAGACAAACTCTAAAATTTGTCCAGCCTGGTACTTGATTTTACTAGTAATATTTCTGTGGAACATAGACAAACATATTCATGTGCTTACATGTTGACTGTGGTTACTTCATATAAGATCATCCAGGTGATTGTAATCTTACTTCATACTATACACAAAAACTAACAAATATAAATCATCTAGATCAAGTACAACACTACCAAACAGCCAATAATCAGCTGAAAATATATGAATATCATTAATAGGAGGAAGCAACTTGTCACCACAATGTGATCATACTTTAAAAATCTAAGCTAGTT
>NW_012267450.1:324021-325180 GCF_000151885.1 Dipodomys ordii
CCTCCATCAGAAAGAATGACATTGCCCCATTTGTTAGGAAATGGAAAGACTTGGAAAAAATTATTTTAAGTGAAGTAAGCCAGGCCCAAAGAAACATAGGTCCCATGGTTTCCCTTATTTGCAATAACTAGTATATGTCTGAAACAAGCAGAAATGGTCAGATAAGTTGTTAGGCAAAATAAACCCCAAGATAAGTATTCAAATGGTTTTTTTCTTTCATTCGATTGTTTCTAACATATTTATAGGATGATTTCTTTGTTGCTTTGTATCTCCTTCCCCCACAGGGTAACCTGTTTTCACTGTTTTTGATATTGGTATAATTTGGGGAAGGGAAGGGAAAAAAACAATTGTTTAACTAGGGATACAGGTGGACCCATTGCAACAATGATATGTACAAGACTTTATGTCGAAAAACGAACTTTACACCTCTGCAGCAGAGGGGTGGGGGGTGGGGCACAGGGTGGGGAAAGGAAGCGATGGTAAGTGGAAACAAAGGAGGTGGCAACAATGCTTGATAAGAAATGTACTCATGCCAATCGCCTGTGGCTCCTGCTTGTAATCCTAGCTATTCAGGAAGCTAAGATCTGAGGATCGCGGTTCAAAGCCAGCAAGTGCAAGAAAGTCTGTGAGACTGTTATCTCCAATAAACCGCTAGAAAACCGGAAGTGGTGCTGTGGCTCAAGCAGTAGAGCACTAGCCATGAGCTGAAGAGCGCAGGGACAGCGCCCAGGCCCAGAGTTCAAGCCCACGACCGAACAAAAAAAAATAAAAAAAGAAAGGTACTCATTATCTTGCCCGTGTAATTGTAACCCCTCTGTACGGCATTTTCACAATAAAAAAAAAAAGAAATGCTTTCATGTAGGTGGCTATATGGGAAATGCACCACAAACTAAAAAATCTGAACCCTTCAGAGCTGAGACAAAGCCTTCCTGGACTTTTTCCAGGTGGATGGTATAGTTGCCACATTGAAGGGAGCAAATTTGCCCTTTCTTCTACTCTCTTGATTCCAAGCCTATGATTATGCAAACATTATTTTTTTTAATTGTGAAAATACTGTACAGAGGGGTTACAATTACATGGGCAAGATGAGTACATTTCTTACCAAGCATTGTAACCTCCTCCTTTGTTTCCCCTTCCCATCCCTTCCCATCCTCCTCCC
>NW_012267450.1:325230-341191 GCF_000151885.1 Dipodomys ordii
TCAGGCATAGCTATTTATCTAAGAGAATGCAGATCAGGTGTGTGCAAATGTTTTCAATAATCTTAATTAAGCTTTACTTATGATTATCAAAAGCTGAAAAATTGTCCATAGTATATTACTGTATGTCTATACAATAAACAATTGACCATAGAAGGCACAGATTATTGATCTGGGCAAGACACTTAGGTTTACAAATTCAATATGCCTTATTTAAATCACTACATTTAAAAAGCTTCAGGAGGCCAGGTGCTGATGACTCACACCTGTAATCCTAGATACTTAGGAGGCTGAGATCTGAGAATCAAGGGTCAAAGCTAGCCCAGGTCAGGAAAGTCCATGTAACTATTATCTCCAATTAACCACCAGGAAACAGGAAGTGAAGCTGTGACTCAAAGTGAGTCAGCAGTAGCCTTGAGAATAAAAGCTCAAGGACAGCACCCAGGACCTGAGTTCAAACCCCATGATCAACAACAACAACAAAATTCTTCAGGCTATATTATCACATTTACATGGCATTCTATAACAAGAAATGATATATCCATGAATGGAGATAGGCAGAACTGATAAGGGATAATGGATAGGATATTATGGTTCATTTCAACCATATACTTGAAAAGATTTGAGCAGGCAGTGATGAAATTCTGCATAGGTTGAAGCATTAGGATCTGTTCATCATTCAAAACTGATACAACAAAGAGTACATATGCCTATGTGTAAATTATAAAATTAACTTTAGACATAAAAATAGTAAAGTTAGGATGCTCCAATGTTAATATAGAAGAAGGTGGGAAATGTAGGAATAGTGACACAAGTGAGAAAGAGGGAGAGAGAGACAGAGACAGTGAGAGACAGCGTGAATTTACAGAAAAAAAAAGATGTATATCAAATTGGCTCATGTGGATCTAAGCCTGTCAAACCTTTAAATGTGATACCCTTACTCCAAGTAGAATTAGAGGATGCCCACTGTTTTATTAAACAGTATGTGTCTTTGAGCACTAAACACAGAGCCAACAGAAACCAACAGATGAAACTCTGTTACAGATTTTTTTTCCCTATGCATTTAGGAAAGCACTTGATTTTAGTGGGATGGAGATGCACGGCAAAGTTAATCAGGAGAAAATCTTGGGTTGAATAACATGTTCCTATACATTGAGATGGAGACAGATCACTTTATTTTGTGCATTTATTAAAATAAAATAAGTCGTAACTTAAGATGTGTGAGCATTTCAAACATACTAAGCGCACTTTTAAAAGTTAATCATCATATTCAACATGCATACATAAAAATAGAGCCAGGGTGATTGAAGGGATGGGTAGAGTTGGGCAAATGAGGGAAATAATGAAATGAAAAGGGCAAGATGAATGAAGAAGCCCCATACTCACAACCTGGCACACTGAATATTCTAACACCCCCTGTACCACTATGTAAAGGTAATGCAGAAATAGGAGGACAGAAGCATAGCAATCCAATATTAAGCATTTATGATCTATTTGCTTTCCTAAGAGTTTTGAATCAATGCTTTTGAACCTGTGTTCTCTCTATAGCTAGCTTTGGGGGAATGTGTAAATAGACTGAAGGTAAATACAAGATAGGGAGTTCTCACTTTGAGAGTGGAATCACATTAAGGAGTGGAGGGTCAGAGGGATCAATGCACCGGGCAGGATGGATTGTCTCAGGAAGATGAAGTTCGTCGTCTGTGTGCTGAAGGAGGCCCTGGGTGTTGACTATAACCGTAAATGTGTTGATGATTTTTTTTTCTTTGAGTCATCCTCCTACATAGTGAATCACTAAAAGCATTTCCTGATGGTTAGAAATAAAATAAAAAGGGAATTTCTTTATTAAAAAAAAAACAATTGTCTGAATTAGGAAGGGAAGGGAAATAACAGCCTGGTAAGACAAAGGATACAGGGTGGGGAGGGAAGGAAAACAATGCAATAGGGATATAGTGGAAAGACAATATGTTGGAAATGATCTGTAAAACTTGGGGGATAGGGGAAGGGAAAGTAGGAGAAAAATGAGGGAAGGGGTAACAAGTTTGACAAGAAATGTACTTATTACCTTACTGATGTAATGTAACCCCTCTGAACATCACCCTGACAATAAAAAATCATAATTTAAAAAAATTTCAAAAGACGGAATGAAGAAACTGACATGTTTAGTTCCTAACCTTGATATCTGTATTCTGGTTTCACTTGCATAATAGTAGGGGGGAAATGGGCAAAGGAATAACACGGAGTTTTGGAAGAAGTGTTTCCATCTTTCTAGTGTATGACTGTGGCAAATTTTCAAGAGATATGTACACATCATTATCAGTTATTAAAGTGTCCATCAATTGAACTATTTATTCATCCTTTTATTTTTATTTAATTATTTGATTTGATTTGAGTTTTTTAGAGATTGAATCCCAAGTGATTGTGTGTCCCCCAAAAACTTACAGCCTCAAATGCACTTAATACTGTTGAGAAACTGAACCATGAGGGTAATAGAGAAAAGGAAGGCCAGAAAAGCAATCTCCACAAACCAGACCAACTCTAATGGAGAGTTGAAGAGAGACACCATGGTGACCTGAGGAGGGTTGGAAACCACGAGACATGGCACCTCATTCATATTTTGTTGGTTTATTTTTTGTGCCAGTCTCAGGCCTTGAAATCAGAACCTGAGCATTGTCACTGAGCATTTTTGCTCAAAGCTACTACTTTATCACTTGAGCCATAGTTCCACTTCTAACTTAAGGCCTTCTTTGATTGTATTGGTACTTACTTGGTGATAAGAGTCTCATGGAGTTTTTTGCTCTAGCTCACATGAAAATGTGATCCTCAGATCTCAGCCTCCTGAGTAGCTACAGTTACAGACATGAGCCTCCAGCAACTAGACATTCTTAAAAATGGAATGAAAAGTCAGATGCCTGTGGTTCATGCCTTTAATCCTTGTTACTCAGAAGGTTGAGATCTGAGGATCACAGTCTGAAGTAGAGGCTCTTATCTCTAATTAATCATCACCTCCAAAACAAGCTGTATAAGTGGAAGTGTGGTTCAAGTGGTACATAATCAATCTTAAGTGAATAAAACACAACAAAACAAAAGAAAAACAAAAACTAAGGAATAGAACCAAGGATTTAAGTTTAAACCCCAGTACTGGCACAAAAAGACAAAAAAAGTGTAAGTCACTATTTCTAAATCGAGGTTCAGAACTTAGAAATTTCTCTTTGACAGAATAAACTATCATATGGACGTTACTGACAAATATCTGATACATTATAAATATTTCCATGTTTGATCTACTATGATTTTGATGATGTGTTTTCACCATGAAGGTGATGGTGAAGGAAGTCAAAAGCTTTTCAGAAGAGCAAGAAATAACCTAATCTCTGTCCTCTACTGTCAGCACTGTGCTTTGAGAACAGAACAGTACTACATACTTCTTTCATTATTGAATTAGCTGGACTCTACTGCCTCACATCATAATCCTAGCTACAAAAGAAGCTGAAATATAAGTATCATGGTTCAAAGCCAGCCCAGGAAGGAATGTGAGTCTATTATCCCCAATTAATCACACACATGCACATACATGAATACACATACATACACACACAAAAGCTGGAAGTGATGCTGTGACTCAAATTGTACAGTACTAGCCCTAAGAAGGGGAAAAATACTCTCAGGCTCTGAGTTCAAGCTCCAGAACTGCACAAGAAAAGAAAGAAATTATTTAATTGACTGATTGTATCTGATATTGTACATGTGGTAATGATTCAGTCTTACAAATTTCCTTAATATGAAACTAATTCAGAGTGTTGAATTACGCAGTTTACTTTTGGGGTACTAAGGCTAAACTTTCTTTTTCATTCCATGAAAATATTACATGACAAATATTATTTAGGAAATAATATCCTTTATAAAGCCAGCCACCTGTCCAACATCTTTAAAACTTCTGATTTTCTTATACTTTTTTATAGCTACATATTTTGCAAAATGAGTGCAATTCTTTCTGCCACACAAGATGATTTGCTAGTCACTGTTAGTAGTAAAGCATTCTATTTCATATAACACATAACTATAACCCTGGTTTTCATATACAATAAGTTATATAATCACTTTTCCTCAAAAAGTAAGCACAATATTTTTATTCTCTTTCTCTTTCCTGTCTTTTCTTGGGAGTGGCTTAAACTTAGGGGCTCAGGGCCTCATGCATATGTTAGTATAGGGTCTCACTTCCTTCTAGTTGCATGTTTAGTTCCCTTCTGTGGAGACAGAGTCTCCAGGACGTCTTCCTCCTGAGCTGGATGAGAACCACAGTCCTCCTAGTCTTAATGTCCTCTGTAATATGGAATGACAAGTATACATTACTGTGCCCAGCCAGAAGTGAAGAAGAGTCTGATGAACTTTTCTGCTAAGGCTGCATTCCTCCCATTATCAAACTCACAAGCAGCTAAGAAAAATAACTAAGACAATCAGAATTTCAGGTGTGAGCCTCTGGTGTCAGCTTTTATTTCTGATTTCCAAGCTGTCCAGTTGGTAGACTTGCTGTGGGTTGGCCCTTCTTAAAGTTGAGAACATTGGGAGTTAGAAGGGAGGACCAGACTGACCTAAGCTACATAGAAAGTGAGATTTGTTCACTCAACCTCATAGAAGATGCATTTTAACCTGTATCTTTTCATGTATTGATTCTCAATTCAATCTCCTTAAAAAAATTACTATTGTTTAGACCATGGTTGAACAGTATCTGTTTTCTCTAAGTTTCTTAAATCCACAGATTTATAATTAATCAAGAAGTAGAGATTTAAATGTTTTCTCAAACAATAATAGTCATATTTGTTCAGCTGTCACCAAGACCTGCTGAGCCTCTTCTCCTTCTGCAAGACTAGAAAAGTGGCTCAGCATATCTTATTCAAAACTGTATCACTGAATGTAAGGAAGCATGTTCCTTAGCCTAAATCTCCACTTGCTTAATCTTCAGTAATTGTGGATAATCACCTACTGCAGTAGGAGCAATACAGAAACAATCAATTAGTCTAACATCTAAGTCCACATGATTAAGATACACACAGATACAAAAGGATAAATAGGCATATTGTGTTAAATGAGTTATGTCTGTGAATAAACAATGAATCAGAGTCAGAGAGGATAATCAGAAAATTAACAAATGCAGGATTTAACATTTAATTGCAAAGGAGCATGTGTGTTACCTTTAAATAAAGAGCCCAGCTAAAAAGTAAATAAAGGAAGCATGATAGCAAAGTAATGTTCACTCACATACTTCACTATGAAGAATAAAAGCACCATAACGGTGGATATTGATTTCTCTCACTGCTCTCCTTCTTGTTTTCCTGTCTGTGCTGCTAGGGACACAAGTGGGTGAATGATGAAGACAATGACTGATGTCCTGTGGAGAGACTCCAATTTTAGCACATTTGCCTAGTTATTATGAGATGTTGAGTTCAAACCCTAGTACCACCTGTGTGTGTGTGTGTGTGTGTGTGTGTGTGTGTATGTGTGTGCATGTGTATAGCATTTCTTCCCTGGATATCATGTAGATAGATTCCATATTTATCAATATATATTGTAATATATCATAAGGTATAGCATATAAGCATTATACTTAATATACACACTATGTTATGTATATATTACATATATAACCTATATTAATATTATATATAATCTTATAAATGTGCACTTTCCCTAATAAGTGGTTTCTAGCATTTCCTTGGAACTTAGTAATTACCAATCATATGAATGAATGACAGTGTAATGTAAATTTGGACTCAGAATTGTTAATTCTTTAGACTCTATAAATATACCTGTAAAGAGTATATAGATATACTCAGATAATTATTATTAGGTATTGTCATTTTTACTCTTTCCATAATAATAATTTTAGGCAGCATTGATGGTCATGGGGTTTGAACTCAGGACTTAGACGTGTTTCCTGGCCTCTTTTACTCAAGGCTAATGCTCTACCACTTGGAGCCACACCTCCACTTCCAGTTTTCTGATGTTTAATTAGGGATATGAGTCTCACAGACTTTCCTGCCCAGATTGGCCTGAACAATGATCCTCAGGTCTCTACCTCCTGAGCAGCTAGGATTACAGGCATGAGCCATAAGCACCTGGTCTCCAAGTTCTGGGTGGGCTTAAAGTTATTTTTATTTTTCAGCACTGGGGAATGAGGGTTGTTTTTTGATTTGCCAAAATCACATGCTTGTGGAAAATAGGATGTTGTATTGATGAATATATAAAATGGTGCTTAGAGAAATTTGCTTGTATTTGTATATGCTCAATCAGTGTAGACAAGAAGTCATCATAGCTTCATGACAAATTCTCTTCCTTCTCAGATCCTGGGGCTATATGCTATGGTCCTACCATTCTCTGTGACTTCAGTTTTCCAGTCTAAGACAGCGATAGTGCATCTCTGTATTTCTCCCATGGCATATACCAGGCCCTGGCTGCACGGAAACAATGCAGATCTTTCACTGTGGTTCCAGAACAGCATCAGCTTACTGCTGTGTACATCATTACTCCAAGCAGAGCATTGTTCATTGTACAGCAAGTCTGTCTCCAAGGCTGTCATTTTGATGATGCCTTCAAATGCAGTGGTCTTTCTGATATCTTTTCCACAAGAAAGTATGAATCGTAAATTTTTTTTCTTGTCATATTCATTTCTCAAAATTAATTCCATCATTCCTGGCTAAGTGAATGCTCAAGCTTCAAGGCTGAAGTGGTAGTGTGATTGTCTACCAAGCACAAAGACCTAAGGATCAATTCTCAGTAAAGAAAAAGAAGCAAAGTTCCATAATGCCTTAGTATAAATATAGATAGAACACCTTTTCCAATGCAATCTTCTCACGTACTGTTCCAGCTTTGCCAGGGCCTTCCACGGATGGGATCCTTTTGAGTGTAGAAGATATTCAGACTTCCACAAATTAGAAGAGTGAGGAGGACAGGCAAGACAAAGGACAGTGTGATGACCTGATCTGTGGGCAGAGACTGGATGAAAATGGGTAGTTCACCTGCACTCTACACCATGTGGGCAAAACAGACAGAAGAGAGCTACAGTACTAGCTAGCACCATAGTGGACTAGGTCACACAGGGAAATCCCAGAGCCCTGAGTTGTTGTTGCCCCCGAAATAGCCAAGTGTTGGCATAGTTGGTGTCAGCATCATTTCAGGATTCCAATATCACATCATTCACCTGCTAGCCTACCTACTGACACCTGAGCATCGCAGTTCGATTCCCTGATCGCCAAGATCAAGGGGCATTAGTAAAGAGAGAGAACTGGACAGAGCTTTAAGAGGAGAGACAGCAGGTACACGTGTAACCCGATAGTTGGCCAGGGCACCCTATTCATAAGACAAGGCAAATGATTGCTTCCAGCACACCAAGGGCATCTCAGAAAATTCCACTGATGTCTCTTCAAAACCTGGAGGCTCCCTTGCTGAGTTCTAAGGGGAATGTGTACTCACTGCGCTCTTATTTTGTTAGAAGATTGGATTCTTTCAAAACAAAAACCTCACTTAAAATATTCTCAAATGCAGCAAATGAAAATATCTCATACAGATTCCCTATTCACAAGATAAAAATTCATGTCTGACAAATTGGGAAGCTATTGTCTTTGACCAGAGTGATATGAGTGTGAAGCTCAGGACAGACATGATCATCAGAGTGTTTAAGCTAGTGACTGACTGTGAGGCAGTTGCTGTAGTGGAGACACAAAACGACTCTGAGCAGTCATCACGGTATTTTACCTGCTGTAATGAACCATGCCAATGATAGCATTGGTCTGGTGATGGGGTACGATTATTTAAGAATCAAGTCTTATGGCTGATCAAACAAAAACAAATGAGAACTCCCCAGTGACATTGGGTAAACGGGGTGCCTCATTTGTATGGAGCCAGCAAATGCTAGTACATGCTAAATTCGCTGGTTAATTTGCCCATTTTAAATGGGCAAATAAATAAATAAATTGGAGAAAGGAGTAAAGCAAGCAATAAAAGTAATTGAAAGACTAGGAAAGACAAGTAGAATTTGATTTAGTTGACTAGAAAAGCATGCCCAAGGGGGAAAAGGAGCTTCCCTATTACTCTCCTCAAATAAATGAAAGGAAATGTTTATTATAGAGCATGCGTGCATAGAAATGACTTCTTTGGCAAGGGCACCCTTATACTGTGCATACACTTCATATTCTATGTGTACACAGAAAAGTGGCACACACAGACATGCACACACTTGCATGCACACTTATGAACACAAAGGTACAAACAAGTGCACACACAATTACATAAAATCTGTCATGTTTACTTAATGGACTGAGAGTTGAGATTTTAAATTCAGTCCAGTGGAGCACTGAGAAAAATTAGTTTGGGATTGATCTATACATTTTGAAACCCTTGTACTGGAAAAATACTATCTTCACACATAATTCATCAGAAGAAGAATTTTAGGAGAGATAGTGCTTAGCTTAGGTACCTCATACTCGGGTCAGTAGTTTACTTCATTTATTTTCCATAATAGTTTTGGGGGGCTACTATAACAAATGACAATGAAGCTATGGATTAACAAAATGTACTCTAGATCAGTACCCAAAAGGTATTAAATCCAAAATATGTATCACAGAGATGAAAATAGATGTTGGTTAGTAAGTATACACTTTGTAAGTACATAGCTCTTTGCTATTTCCCATTTCTGGTAGTTATACCATTCCCTTTTGCAACAGTGCTCCAATCATTAAGGCTAAATTTGCTGGTTTTCCTTCTGGTTTCCCTGTGCCCAATTTTGCCATCACATTCTTGTCCAGGTGTGCTCTTTTTTTCTCTCCTGGAAGGACACAAGAGATTATATTTTAAGACCCACCAATATAACCTGGAGTAATCTCTGATTCATGATGCACAACTGAATCATCTTTCTAAATACTCTCATCCTCTTTTGTTTTATTTTCTTTCTTTTCTCCATACACAATGTAACATTCACAGATTCCAGATGTCAGGATGTAGTTTCTTCCAACAATGGAGTGAGCATTTTTTTCAATCTACCCTACAAGCTTTGGATGTATTCGTATACCATGAAAGAGATTTAATGTAAAGAACAACTCCACATTTAGTACATACATTAAAATTTATATGAAAACTTGGCATTGTAGTCTAGTCCTGTATTCCCAGCTACATGGGAAGCAGAGAAATGGACCAGGGTTTAAAATCAGCCCAGGCCAAAAACACTTAGTAAAACACTATCTGAAATAACCAGTTGAAAGTTGTCATTCATACTTGTTGGAGGAGGCTGGCTTTGGCAAACAAAAAGCAAGAAAGAAAAAGGAAAGAAAATCAATAAACAAAAAACAAACAAAAATGTACTCAAAAACAACTAAATCTAAAAGGATGTTAGGTATGACCCAAGTAGTATAGGCCCGAGTTCAAATCCCACAACACAACCATAACCACCACCACCAACACAAAGAACGGAATACCTTTTCCACAGGCCTCCAGCATTTTTCTTACAGATGTACAATAGTGGCTTTTAGGTAAGATACAATTAAGAAAAGGCGATCCCCTGTCTTTACAAATTACTGTCCTATTTAGTTATTTTTAAGTAAAAAATTATTTCAGAGAAATGCTAGGTTCTGAGAAGAAGTTAAGTAGAAGGTACCAAGAGTTCCCATCCCACACTTTATCATTCCATCCATTTTCTAGGACTTCCACCCATTAACACCACATGAAGCACATTACTTGCAGTGAAGGAACTTGCATTGACAATTATATGATTCAGAGTCTAGAGTTGATATTAGGCTTTCTTTCTGGTACATTAAATTCTGTGGGATTGGACCAGCTCATGTGACAAGTGCTCACCTAAGAGCATCAGACAGACTATCTTCACTGCTTTGAGCATCTTTGCTTTATCTATATAACTCCTTTATTTATATAACTACTCAGCTTTTTTGTGTCTCTTTTTACATTTTCATAAGGAATACCATTGTAATTGTACCCTATAAGCCCCATTCAGACTGATATCTTTCACTTAGTAATGTTTAAGGAATCTAGTGCTTCTCTGTGTTCCCATGGATTGATAGCTCATTTTTTTCAGTGCTGAATAAGAATTCATTGTCCTGATGTTCATTTATTTACTTATATACCAATAGGTTACATGTTTGTTATGTCCAAGTTTGGACTACTATAAATCTGGTCTCTAGCTGTACATTTTACAAAATTGGTATTTTTAGGTAATATTTTCATTATTGCTATAATTAAATAGTTGTTTACAGGGTTACATTTCCATAAGTCAGGTTATGAGTACAATGAGACATTTCTTCTGTATACTGGATGGACAGACTGGCAAGATTTACTGGAATGCTACCTACTTTGACTATGCAAAACTGAGTTTACTTCCCAAAACTGAGTTTTAATGCTCATCGCTACCCTACCTATGTAAATGATCTTCAATACCACAGCGTCATTCATGTCAATATGATATATTGCATCTGGTTTCAAGTATTTACCACAATGTTTTTGAGGTTGTTTCCACATGTGACATGATACAGTACTTTGTTTTTTACATAGCATTCCATTATAAGACTGTTGCCCAGTTTTTATATTCACATCACAGTTGAAAAATGCTTGGATGTTTCCCCATTTTGGCTGAATTTTTGACATTGCATGTGTTCTTATTACTCTTAGTTGATACTTTGGGAATGAATTGCTGGATCTTAGGTAAATTTAGAAGCCATGGTTTTGATCCTTTCAAATCCCTAAATTTAATGTCCTCAAAATATTCAACAACATCCAAAAACCTCATGTACAAATTTAGAAACAATCATTCATCCAGTTGTCACCCCTTGTCTGCAAAAGTTTGAGCTAATTGTCTATCTGAAAAAAATCATAATGCGCAATACAATGCATGAGTTTCATCTGCATGAGATCATACAGAGGGAAAAATAGAAAAAAAAGTGTTTCAGTGAGAGTAAGGAGTGAGGTTCTAGTTCACTCCCAACATTTCCTTTCTTAATTAATAAAGGAAGACATTTGTCACTACAGCACCAGAAAGGTTGCCCTGCCAAAAAGGGTGTAATTGTTAAGTAGATGGAGATCCAGCTTTAGCAACATTCTCCTTCAGCTAAACCAATTTTGGAGAAAATAAAGCAGAAAACATTGATATATTGAGGAGAAAGATGTGTCCAGGCCCTGGCAGACAGTGTTCTGAGATGGACAAATCCATACAAGGAGAAGTATGTTAAATGAAGCATGCCATCCTCTCTTTAACATACACATATGCACATTCATTCACACATGTCTGCAAATATACACACATGAATGCATACAGACAGAAACATACCTCTCCCTCCACACATTTTCCATTGACATCTACATAGAATTTTAAGAGACTAGATAAATTGTTGATGCTATAATACTGTATATTGTGGATCTAATACTTATAAGTTATTCATTAAAAAGAATAAAGAAAGTCTAGAACAGGGGCGCACATCTGTAATCCTAGCTCCTCAAGAGGCTGAAATCTGAAGATTGCATTGTGAAGGAAGCCCAGAAAGGATAGTCTTTGCAACTCTTATCTCTAAGTAAGGACCAAAAATGCCAGAAGTGGAGCTATGGTTCAAGTGGTAAAGCACAGCCTACCACTAGCTCAGGAACTGTGATAAGGCAGTGAATTCAAGCCCCAAGACTGGCACAGAAGAAAAAAAAGAGTTAAAGGGATGACATTGATCAAGATAGATTGTCCTCACAAACTGACATGTTAAATTGAAAGCTACTTTCACAACTACTGAAAAATGATTTTAAAAAGAATATAAAGAAACATTAGACCTGTGAAGTTTATAAATTCATGTGGTTTTTGAAAGAAAATATTATACTTTCATGATTAAATACAGGAGTAATGCATTTAAATACATATTTGAGTTTCTTAACACAGTAAAGTCCTTTAATAGGAAATTCTCCTACAAGGAATCAAAAACTGGAAACCTTACTTGAAGATATGGTTTGCCACCTGACAATCGTCATAATTCTTTCTTTAAAACATTCCAAATTATAGGAACAATAAGCTTTACTAATTATAGGACAGCAACAACAGAATTGTATTTTAAACATTTCCATTTTTCTTTCTGTACAAGCTCATTTTAATAATGTCTTCCTCCTGATAAAGCACAACTAACTACATGTGAATAAATACAGCTCATTTTGCATCAATGAGCCCTCAAGGGTGGCATAAAATGTGACTGTGATGGAAGGGCAGGCCGCTACCTATTTCTTACATGTCTGTTTCAGAGTATTAATTGTGCTGTTGGTATTTAAAGGGTTGCAGTGAACATTCCCACTGGTCCTTGATAGCAATTTAATCACAATACTATTCATCATTAAGAGGTACCCTGTGGATAATATCATTCATCGCAGGACTGATATTATGGCACACTAGGGGCGGGGGCACACTATTTTGTCTTCATTAGCTAATGCATGTGGTGACTTGTAAGACTAAATGTCATCAATGACCTCCCAATTGCCAAACCCATTGGCCTTCTTAGTGCTGTCTTACTAATTGCCCCTTCTCTAGTATCTGACCCTGCAAGACACCACATTCTTGTCACATAATTTTCAGTCTTCTTTCTCTGTACAGTAGTTTGAATCCCTTTCTCAAAATGTCCACCTTCTGTCTCTGTGAAAGACTTTGTTTCCTCTACCTTGTCCATCAGTAAAAGCACCCCAACATTTCTTAGACAGACAACATTTTAACTGATGCAAAAAAAATCTTCACACATGTATGGAAGATCAGTTGATGCTCGGATTAATGTGAAACATAATTAATTAATCTATAAAACATCTATAAAAAATCTATGAAACATAATTAATCTATAAAATATTTACACCAGGAGATTTTTTATATGTCCTTTTATAAGGGGTCACGTTCCTATTATTATGACTGCTACATCCAGATGAACAGTCTTTTTCTGGTGTCCAGGGTTTGATGCTTCCATTATTTGAAGTTAGTTAGGTGGGAAGGGCAGGAAAGAGAAAACAATGGATTAAAATCAAAGTAAAAGCTGTGGTGATTTCCTCCACATTCCATACTTTCAATCTAATGTGAAAATGATAGTGAAGTTCTTTTACCATAAAGGATTTCAGAAAACACCCTGAAAGATATCTGTGGACTACTACCCAATGTCAAATTAAAGCACACTTCTCTGTGCTGAGAATTGATCCTCTGATCACAAATGCCAAATTATAAGTTTAATTAAAATTTTAAAATAATTTTATGACTTATTGGCAATATTTTCTTATTAAAAAATGGAAGCATCTGGGAATCTACTTTCAAGCTAATAAATTAATTTGCCTCAGTTTTCTTAAGTGCTGCTAGAAGTGATGAGGCTTTTGGGTCAGAGGCAAGAGGTAGCACTTTCTTAGAGTAACATGTTTAACGTATGAGCATTTTTCAGCACCCCCCCAAGCTTTGCATTCCAGCCATAGGCAAGAGGTCGGAAATATTTCTGTGAACAGTGGTTGTGTAAAAGGGAAACCCTCATGTTAGCAAATTGAACCCTGTTGGAAAGGACAATGAGCTTGAACAGCTTTAGTGAGAGATAAAAATCCAGCGCTTGTCCTGGTACTGGTGAGTGAGATGTGGGAAAGAAAGTATCTTCCTAGATCATTTGCTGAAGTCCTTGGAATTACAGCATGAGACACTGTTGTGCAAGTACTCACTGCCCAAGGCATATAAATCAACATTATGTCATTCATGTCTGAACAGAAAAAAGCATTATTGAATGTTTACTGATAAGGAGATAGGGGACATACTCAAATCTGCTTCCTCAGAGAGCCAGTGAAGGGTATTTTTTAAAGACTTGGGGAGTTGATCTTCTGATAAGGTCTTAGATCATAAATCAATACACTTGTGTCTTTCAGGGCTTTTACATTCTTAGTCCTAATGTAGTAATACCACTGTTATACCCCTGGCTCTTGATTATAGTTCATGTAGTTCTTTATCTCAAATCTGAATTTCTGCTGGTTGAAGATTTGGAATTCGTCCACCTCAGTGTCATTTTGTAGGTCACATGCTAGGACATCTAAGAAGGAAGCATGTTTTTTAAAGTATCTTTTACAACAGAAAGAAGTGTTTAAAAATGCTTAGCATGGAATGAGCTCTTAGCTCTGTTCTGATTGGGGTGTTTAAGAGGTAGGAATCAGTACTAGGGCTCAGCAGGCTCAGAGGAGTAAAAAGTACACAGACTTGGGAAGTGTAAATGAGATTAGGCAAAAACTGTGTTTAGAGTTAATTATCATTAGTGCTCTGTCCTCCTGTGGAGTCTTGGAGATAGAGTCCCATTCTTCTGATGATTGCATTGTAGGGAATGGCTCCCAGGTCTTCCAGAGATGCTTGTAAATTCCTGGAGATGTACTTTATGATAAAGCTCATTACAAAAGAGCCTGTGACCAGTCTAGCAAAGAGCTTCAGTTAAATCTCATTTCAAAATATGCAGAAATATGACAGACTCATGGAGATTCCCCCCCCCCCAGTAATACTCATGAGTCTATCACTTCATGGCTCACAAATTAATTGGACTGGCAGAGGTCAGTACCATATCCATATAATATATATGGTATCCCTTAATCTACCTTAAGTAGAAGAATGAATACAACCTGAAATACTGACTTTTTCCATCAAGAGTCTTTCTTGAATTCAACTAAATAAAGAAAACATCTCAGGATCAACCTGGGACATCCAGGTGGTTTGATCTTTAAGCTTCTGATTTATGTTCCTATTGGACGGCAGACAATAATTTTCTGTTCGGCCTCCAACTTAACCAGCCCTAGGGAAATCCAGAGCATTGTTTTGTCTACCAATGCCCTGTTGCCTTCTAAATCCATTCTGGAATCTTTGATCATTTTAGGTAAAGTCAGCACAACACAGTATATCATGTTTCTAATAGAATGATTTTCATCACAGAGCAGACTATGAGTTTAAGTAATCAATTTGTTTTTTTTTCTCTAAAATGTCCCCAAAATAATCAAGGTCGCCTTAATTTCAGAGATGTCTGCAATTATCAGAGGACTATATGACTTCTTGATGGAATTTCTATAGCATGTAGAGGTAACTCACCATATATCCGTAACGTACAATGCACCAGTTATTTTTAGTTAAAGGTAATGTGGATTCTGGGAGAAAAGTCAGTGTTCATGTACAAAGAGTACAATGTTGAGAGCACCTTTGGTGCTCTTAGATAGGGAATGTTATCCACAAATAGTAAGACTTGCAAAATGAGAGTTGGATCACTCCTTTGAACAGAGTTCCAGACAACTGGTAGCTTCAGGGTGCACTCACCTACCCACATCCTACTCATTAACAATTGTTGTGAGGATGGACCACATCTGACCACTTGGAGGTTCAGTTCATTTCAATTGGTTTTGCCTCAAATCTCTCAACATGCAAGGTCCTTCTTGTATATAGTCAGATAACTGTCATTACTCTATTCTCATAACTTACACAATCAAATACTAGGAAAGATTTGAGCTATTCTCAGAAACTAACGAAAAAATGTCTTCATGGACTGAAAGAAATATGGAAGTCTTGTGGAGCAGAGAAAAAAAAGAAAGGTACTAATATAGTGATAGAAGTAGTTCAGAGTTAGAATTTACACTCATTCCTTAAACTCCTAGTTTCAGCAGAAGGCACAGAAACATTGTTGGTGGGAGTGTAAACTTGTCCAACCACTTTGGAAAGCAGTGTGGAGGTTCCTCAAAAGACTCCACATAGAGCTCCCCTATGACCCAGCAATCCCACTTTTGGGATTTACCCAAATGATCACAAACAAGAACATACTAAAGCTACTAGCACAACTATGTTTATTGCAGCATTATTTACCATAGCTAAGATATGGAACTAACCCAGATGCCCCTCAGTAGATGAATGGATCAAGAAAATGTGGTATATATACACAATGGAATTCTATGCCTCCATCAGAAAGAATGACAT
>NW_012267450.1:344186-369110 GCF_000151885.1 Dipodomys ordii
TAATAGAGACCCAGAAACACAACAAATCAAAGAAAGGTTTGACAAATGGGATTGCATGAAGTTGCAGATCTTCTGCATCGCAAAGGACATAGCTAGCAAGATCAATAGAAAGCCCACAGATTGGGAAAAGATCTTCACTAGACATACAATGGACAAGGGTCTCATATCTAAAATATACTTGGAGCTCAAAAAATTAAATCCCCCAACAACAAATCCTCAAAGAAACAACGGTCCAAACATTCTTGAAGAAATAGAATGGACACTAAGTCAGCCAAGACCTCAGCTCACACTATATGAACAATTAGATGTTTTCCCATAATCAGCAAACAATATCCTCAGCTTGATAGTCACTTAAAAATCAGACATCAATGAACCCTTCTTAAAAATAGAATTTAAGCAAGGAAAGCATTCTTTACAAGTCATGTCATAATATTAATCATTTCCAACAATTAAAGAATCAAAATAATTTTTCCATAATGACATAAATGTATTTCTACTCATTTACCAGAGTTTAGTTCTAGGATAACTGATGAACACATCATTTCCTTTTTAGTTAAGGGTTCTCTATTAATGACCCACTTAACATACCAGTTACAAATTACCTCCCATTCTGAGGCTAGCATTACAATCAGTTTGGAGATGTTTAATATTCTCTCCATGTTGTCATCTGGAGTAGGAATGGTCGGAAATTTAGTAATGGAGACTTGTATAGACAGAGGTTACTGAGATACCTTTAGATAACTTGGAGCAGCCTGGAAAGATAACTTGACCCACACAGTTGTTTTAAATCAAGTTTGTGTTTGAGACAATATCCAGGTTGTCCTTGATTTTCCTGCTTCAGTCTCCTGTGTTGGGATTACAGATGTGCCTTACTCACAGAGTTCTGTTTAATGTTCAGCCTTCATGGGAATGCATCAACATGGGGTGGTGTACTGTCCTCATTAGTTTTCCTGTATACCAGGTGACTCAAAGGACAAAGGGCTAAACAATGCAACAGCAATACTCACAAAACAATATGGTGGAAATGAACTGTACAACTTGCAGGAGTGAAGGAAATTGGAGTAAAATGAAGAAGGGTAACAAGTTTCACAAGAAATGAATGCACTCACTACCTTACTATGTAACTGTAACCACTCTATACATCATCTTGAAAATAAAATTAAATTCTAAAAAAAGAAAGTAGGAAAGACAGAAAATACTAAATACAACAGTAAAGTAAATGAAAAAGATAAGTTTGAGGTACATATAATTTTAACAAATTTTGGAGGCATTAAAATATGCAAACAATGTGTTATGACTTGTGTGTGCATGTATATGTGCATCAGTTCTATATTGCTTTTGGTCATGAATATTATTCTATTTAATATGATTAGTGAATTATATGTGTATTCATATTCTTACAGAAATTTATCTCCAGTTCTAGACTTTTGATTGGTTTTTAATGAATGTATATATATATATGTATATATATGTATGTACAGATATAATTATTATTATTATTGTAAATGTGTTGTACAGATGGATTGCAGTTAGATAAGTCAGGTAATGAGTACATTTCTTTTTTACTTTTTTAATGTCTCTTACAGCTCTAGCAATTGTCATGTTTTTTCTATGTTTCTCACATTGGTAAATAAACCATGCAATGTTGCTAATATTTAATTCTTATATTATTTTTGTGCTATTATTTTTGTAAGCTTGTTATCTGATCATTTCCTTGTTAATCTGTGAGCTCTTTATTTATATCCTTTGCCGGCAAAGCAAGCAAGCTGTTTCTATTTTTTTAGCCCCATGTATGTCATATATGTTTGAAATGATTTCCCAAAAGTTTTCCCTTAATAGAATTCATAAATGAATCTACCTATTTCAGAATGATTTAAAATGTGGCTTTATCACCTTTGAAATCCTTGTATATCCATAAATTTAGTTTCATTCATTTATTTTGTTTGGTTGCATTGCAAAGTTCATACTCCTTTGATTATCAGAGATCAGAATTTGAAATAGAAAGTCTTAAAGGTGTACAGAAATAATGTAACTACATTCAGTGTAGAGTTTGAATACTCTTTATTAAGGTCAAAAATGTTTATATTTCTTTCTTACCAAGCATACGTTTGTTAATCTAGATTGACTTCTTTGATTTTTATCTAGGAGAATTATAGCTGTTATTTTTACATCTAATTCTGGGCCGTATTTAAAATAATTATCGTTTAGTAGTTGTACAAAGGAGTTGTCATTTAACCAAGCAGTTTATGAATACAATATATCTTGATTAATGTCACTCCTTTTAATATTCTTACCCATTTGTCCCCGACTTACTGTTTCCCTCACTCTTCTTAATTTTGCAAGATATACATTGGATTCTTGATTGTATTCTCCCCCTTTTCAACAGGTCCCTTTTCTCCCTCTTTCCCCTTGATCCCACCCCTATCCTTTTAAATTTGTTTCCTGGTGTTCATTTCGTGGAATTTCTCACTTTACCCTTCTAAGGAATCACACCATTTCAGTTCTCCCTTGAGTACTCTTTTTTTTTAATTGAAAAGGTTATAAGCCCGAGGGTTATAGGTAAGATAATAAGTACATTTGTTTTTAATAGGGATACTCATTTGTACAACCCAAAATATTTTGTCTCTCTCAAGTTGATCCATCTTGCATGTATATGTTGTTCCATGGTACACATAACTTGAGTGCTTACACTTAGTTAAATAACTAAACCACATACCAGCATCTGATATCTAGGCCAGGACAGAATGATACAAGATTATTTATTCAGTTCCACCAGTGTCAGGGTAATAATTTTCTTTAAATAAGTAAGCTATCGATAAGCAATTTCTACTCAGATCTGTGAAAATGATACATCTCGTGTAATCTTTCTTCTTCATATTGCTTTTTACATTGTCCCATTTCATGGTCTTTGAGCACTTTACCACAATATGCCCTGACCTTATAATTTGACATAGCAGGCCTGTTTCATTTCATTAACATATTTATCATTTCATGATAAATTCTTGGCCACATATTTCAGTTATTTTCAGCATGGCTTATTAATCCTAATCATTTTAACCATGTGGAAGTTCAAATTTATACCATGTTGCCTATCATTTTTCTCTAGACAAGGACCGTTAGTAGACTTACAAAATGATGACTAAGTGGTTAATCTATTAGCAATTTTCTCAATTGGCCTTTACTTGAGCCATCATGTAGATGGTCACAAAGAGGTCAGATTAGGAACTAGAATTAAACAGTGGTCCTAAGAAGGGTACTTAACTTTTAAATGTTGCACTTTCATCCATTTTACTTCCAGGTCACCTGAAAAAAATATTCTTCTGAATAACAAACTGGCATAGACATATGAAATATCCTGCCTGTCTTGAGTTTGGCTCAATTACAACACTTTAAAAGAAACCTGTGTATTGGAAAGGCAAGAATACTTATTCTCTATAAAGTTATAATTATCATGATTTAGCTTATAGCATCAAAATGTCAAGTAAAGGCCAAGGTCTTCAATACTTATATGAGATGAGAAAGACCATAAAAGCAGAAATCCCAACTGAACAGGAAAGCATCAAAGTCCTCCAGGGAGAAATGAGAATTATAGTGCCCACACCTGGCTCTGCTCAGCGTTCTTCTCTCATACTGACTTGGGGATTACCAATAGGTAAGACAATAGACAGGATTTTATGACTTTCTTTTAGACTCATTATCTATTTCAGAAAGCCACTCCATGAATCAAATTCAAATTGGAACAAAGCCAAAGAGTTTGGTTATGTTTTCTGGGACTATCATCCACAGTAAAACAAAAAATAAAAAACAAAAAAAGAAAGAAACAACAAAAAACCCAGTGCTGCTTATATTCTTCCACAAAAAAGAATCCTTTGTTATTATATATCATTTCCCTTTTTATAGCAGATTTGACTGTGGATAATGTCTTTTATGATAACTTTATTATTAAATTGTCAGCTTTATATCATTTGCTAAGTTTGTACTGATATGAGAAAGTCAAGTTAACCTGTGTTTACAAGGTACTTTAAGTCAGATAGTACATTTCTGAGACAGTAACTCAGTATAGACAGCAGTGAACATTGTTGATACAACTACAGTTTCAACTGTACACAACTATTTTCAAGTTTGATGCCACCAATTTCATCATGTTCTGCTCTGGTCATATTTAGGTGGATTCAAATGGAATAGCTAATTGTTTTCAAACTCATGCTTCTGGCCTGAACTGGAGGAAACTTGACTTGTTCATTCAACAGTCTCTTGTTTGTGCTACTTATATGCCTGCTATGAATATAGAGCCCAAAATGCCTTGAGGTAACTCATACTTGCTATAGACTTGGGTTTTTCCATAATTATGAAAATGACCCATTGAAGGGCATGCTACCATTTTGGATTTCCCACTAGGAGCCTTCCAATCTCCCTCATTATACTTTCCAAATATTTATGTGTACAAGGCAATATATGAAACAGATTTGACTAACTTAACAACAGTTAAAAGCCAGGCAAATATTGTGTCAAAATGGAATTTTTTAAAGAAGAGAATTCTCTGACAACCTATTATTATTGCTACATTAAAAATAGTTTCAAAAAGGGCCAGGATTTAGGTGAAAAATAACATGCATTTATTTCTCATAATTGTTAGTTTCATCTATAATTATTCCTAACATTGCAAAGATAAATCATGAATATGTATGAGCTAATGCCAACCTAACCAATAAAGTGTTTTCCTTCAATACTCCTTCTACAATTGTTCAGTGCTTTTCAAGCATTTTTATTAACTGGCAAACTATATCTACGAATAAGCTCAAAGTGAATGATGGGAAAATCATTATAAAATATTAAATTGTTTTTTATTTTTTATTGTGAAAATACTGTACAGAGGGGTTACAATTACATGGGCAAGATAATGAGTACATTTCTTATCAAGCATTGTAGCCTTTTCCTTTGTTTTCCCTTCCCATCCCTTCCCATTCTCCCCCCCTGCCCTCCTACCAATTCTTCCCCGCCCCCCCATCAAAGTTGTAAAGTTCGTTTTTGACATAACGACTTGTACATCTCATTGTTGCAATGGGGCCACGTGTATCCCTATTTAAACGATTTGTTTTTCCCCTTCCCCTCCACAAATTTCCATTAGTAGGTGAAATCTGAACTAACCCATTTCTTTAAATCATTGCTGCATGTTAATTTTCTCTTTGTTTACTTATTTTTGTTAGAAGAAACTATTTGATATTTTTCAATTAATTATTTTAAGAATAATAATTATCCAACACAATTTTCTGTTACAGCTTCACAGATTGTTAGTTTACACTCACATATTAATAATTACTAAACTTATTAGGATGCCTGTTGCTTTGCAGTAGTCAGTTAATACAATGATATTAGTTATTTCTCCCTTACTTAAGTAACAAAAGTATGCCCCAATAATTTCCTGCTACCCATTTAGTACCGAGTGGGTAAATGCGGCTCACATTCACTCCTTAAGTGTCTGCTTTGATATTGCTACCAAAATTTGGGAAGACAAGACAAAATGATAAAGTCCTTATGAAATTAAACTTAAGAATACCAGAGGCATGGCTTTTGTTAGGGTCTTCCAGAATAGTAGTACAGAGAATAGGGGAAAGTGGGAGGAAAGGGAGGGAGAGGGGCAGAGAAGGGGATAGGAAAAAGATAGGAGACAGGAGAGAGATTATTATAGGAACTGACTCACATAATTGAAGGCATAGAAATCCTATGACAAACCATTTGAAAACTGAAAACAACACAGATTCTACCTCACCTCAGTTAAAATAGGCAACACCAAAATACTAGCAATTACAAATGTTGGGGTGGATATGAACAAAAGGGCACTTTATTACACTGTCTGTGGTAATGCATGCTTTTTCAACCACTGTGGAAAGCAGTATGGAGGTTTCTTAAAAATTAAACATATGGCTTTCCATGATCCAGCAATCCCACTCCTGGGAAGTCCATACTTCAGTTACCAGAATACCATATCCTTTGCAGCATTGCTTACCATAGCCAAGATACAGAATCAGCCAAGATACACCTCAGTGGATGAACAGATCAAGAAAAAGTGGCATATCTACGAAACAGAATTCTACATAGCCATCATAATTATATTGTACCATTTATAGGGAAATGGTAAGACTTGGGAAAATGATATTAAAGGAAGTGAGCCAAACCCAGAGAAACATAGGTTCCTCATTTTTGGTAGTTACAATATGCCTATATGTCTATAAGTAATAGACATATTCCTTGCTTACTATACTGGATAGTAAGCAAGGGGTTACAAGTGAATTAATTGAAGTATAATAGACTCAGTGGAGAGTGAAAATAGTCTTCTTTAAAAAGACTAAGAGAAAGCCTAATAAAATAATTACCAGACAATGGGTACTTGTAAGAGGGAAGGATACTGCCAAGGAGAAACTGGTAGAACAATGATAGGGGGGGGGGGAAGGAGGGAGAAAGCAGGCAAGAAGTAATTACATACATCACAGAATAGAGAAATATAAGAAAAAAAGGTGGGCCACAATGGGTATGCAGATGTTGATGTGATGATACAGATTAAGATGCAATATATATGTAAACCACTTTGTTAAATTGTAAAAAAAAAAAGAAAGAAAGAAAGAAAAAAGATAACCTAAAAATTTAAAAAGATAACCTAAAAATTAAAACTAATGAGGAAAAGGGGTTGAAGTGGATGGGGAAGATGTTGAAATGCTGACCCAGATTCAGAAGCACTATGTACATAAACTGCTTTGTTAAATGGCCAAAACTTCAATACATACCCTAAAATTAAGACACATGAGAGAAGGCTGGGCAAAGGTGGAGGAGAATGTTGAAAGGGATAGTATTGATCAAGATGTAGTGTATTCAGAAACTTCTTTGGTAAATGGCAACTCCTTTGTACAACTACTTAAAGATAATAATTTTTAAAAAGGTAAAAAAAAGAGCACTGGAAAACATGGAAAGCTGATAGTGTTGTTTGATCCAAGGTCTAAGCCTTCAGAAATGGGGAAAGCAGCCATCTGTCCAAGATCTCAGTCGATTACCAAAGCCTGTACTCCTCACAGGAATGAAGACATTGCTGTTAAGTCCTGGATTCCAAAGTCCAGAAAACCTGGAATTTTGATATGGAGAGAGGAGGTGAGTATGTAAGGAACAACATTCACTTTTTCTGTTTTCACTTGTTTTAATGCCTAGCCCCCGCCTACTTACTTTCTCATTTTATTCACTCAGATTCACATGCTAATCTCTGAACTCTCTGTCACAAATCTCTGACACAACTCAAAATAATACTTTTCCAGATTTCCAGGTATTTCTTACGCCAGTCAAATGGGTCCTTAAAATTCACTATCTTCTGAGATTATCTTTTTTTTTTGTTTAGTGGCTAAAAAATTTTGTGCATGATAACAACTTATATTGAGGAAGCTTTATTTGCCAATTATCATAACAGTAGTAAAATGCATCACCGAGGAAGTCTTCCTGTGAACCCATCAGTCCCTGAGTCTACAGAAAACTGACACAAGCTCTGAGCCCTGCATTTTCTTGGGTTGCAGATTAAACATTAAAATGGAATTCAGAAAAGGAGACATTGTGGTTATGTCTCTAAATCTCAGCAGAGAAATGTATAGCTTAGCGTTTTAAGTGTTGAGAATATGTAAAGTCGTTGCTCAGCAGTATGATCAAGAATAGATATGGTCTTTGAACCAGTTTACACGAAATATAATTTATACAAAAACCCTTAAGATTTGCCATTGCTTTCTCTAGTAAAAGCAAAAAATAGCCTTCTGATACATTTGCTTGTTCAAAGCTTTTGAAAAGATTTAAACCAAATGAATAATAAAAAAGAACTAAGACAAAAAATACTCTGGAAGAGATATGACCATGTTTAATAATTTTTATTGCACAGATATGTTAGAGCACTAACATAGATAACAGAAATAAAGGCAGGAGGAAGACAGTGAAGACATGTGGGCTCAATAGATATCTACCTATTTTGGATGTGGCAAGCACTGAATTTAATCCTAAATGATGAATTAGTAACAAGTAAATCTAAATATGCATAACTTGAAGTTCTTTAGTCATTTCTAAAGTAGCAAAGCTTAAGAAGTATGTTAAAATCAATAACTTGCTATCATCAAAAATATAAAATGTCCACACTTTTAATTCAAGATTGTATTTATTATATGAAATATATTTTTCCTACAGCAGAGTTTAAACTCAGAGGCTTGTACTTGCTCAGCTTGCTTGCTTGCTTTGTGAGCTACCACATGAGCCAGGCTTTGAGACTCGTTTGGCTGGTTATTTTAGTAATGGACTCTCACAGATTTTTCTTCCTTGCTTGGTTTTAAACTGTAGTCTTCCAGATTTGAGTAGGTAGGATGACAGACATGAGTTTTCGACAGAATATCTACTTTTGAGGAAAAAGAGGCACTACCTTACTTACCTGATTATTTACAAATTAAATCTAAAATGAGAACAATGATATTCTTTATTTTCATCTATAATCCGACCAACATGAGACAGTTACTTTTCCTGCACATGATAAATGGTAAAAATAAATTCGAATAATATCAAGACATAATAAAACAAATAACTTCAATAACATAACAGTAGAGATTTTTAAATCAATGTATGAACATGTTTTTTTCTAACTTTCAAGCCCTTGTCATGCATGATATACCCATTACAAAGTAACTCTCATTTCAGACATTTTTTTCAATAATGTAGGAGTAAATATGTGTTATGTGGTATGTTCTCTCCAGAGATCTCCATGTCTTCATCCGTGGGGTCTATAAATATGTCTCTTTAATGACAAAAGAAACTTTGATAATGGATGAAATAGTGGAAGCATTTTGTGAAGAGACTGGTCTGACTTACACATATAATGCAGTCTAATCACAGTAGTTCTAACAGGAGTTAGGCCAGAGGATCACACTGAAAGCAGGAGAACCAAGAATGTAAAAATACATGCATTGACACAAGAAAGTGACTATTAGCCACTGGAAGCACAAACAGGCATGCCTGCTGAGACCTGCTGAGTCCATAAGCCCTAGTTCAGCTCTTTGACTCTCAGAACATTAAGGTAAAATATTTTCGTTCTGTTGTTTGTAGTATTTTGTTACAACAGCAATAAGAAAATAATATGTAATATTCTAATGCACACAGCTCTCACTCCACAATGTTTTATTTTTCTAATAGTTATTTACTTACGTTTTGGGTGTACAGAGCTTTACAAATGATTTTATAGTGTTATATGTATGCATCTGACTTTAATTCATTCTTAGTTACCCTAGGATTGCTGTTAATGAAGCATTCATTCCATTTACTTCTTAATGTATTTGCCAGGAATAATTTCCATTATCTTAGCATAAAACAAAAATAGCCTTTTAAGAGAATATTTAAAGGAATAGAAGAAAAGAAATTATGGAAACAGTCAGACTTTATCAATTTATGAAGCTTAAATCTTAATTCTAATGAGATTACAAATATCAGTAACAAAGGATAGCCAGCAAATGGACTAGGATACAAAAGAGCATTGTATCTGATAAAGCCTCTGATATAATATTCATACCCTACAGTCAGCTTCAATAAATGCACTTCATTTAATCTTCCCAGCAAGTATGATGGCATTCTTTATTGTTATGAAACTATCCCTGGCCTCTAGCATCCACTATAAGAAATATAGCCCTTTTCCTTTGATCTTGCTTTATTGTAAGGGATCATTTGATATACCATCCAGTAGTAATTTTGTCTCATTAAAAAGGCTAGAACAAATATTGAAATACAAAATACCCACAGCTTACTAGTCACATATACATGCATATGTGTATATATGTATTTTATATAAATAAATTATATATATATATATATATATATATATAAATTATTGCTGGTTCTGGGACTTGAATTCAGGGCCTGAGTGCTGTCCCTGAGACTTATTGCTCTGGACTGATGTTCCTCCACTTGAGCCACAGCTCCACTTCTGGTTTTTGCTTGTTACTTGGAAATAAGAGTTTCATGGACCTTCCTGACTGGACCAACTTTGAACTGCAACCTCAGCCTCTCGTGTAGCTAGGATTACAGGCATGAACCACTGGTGCCTACTTCCTATTCTTCAGTTTGTACTTGGCTTCATGGAATCCAAAATATTCAAGAACAATGGTACATTTCAAAATGCATAATAAACAAAATGTGACAAAATTTATTTCATTAATACAAAGCATTGGAAATCAGCTAAACAGATTCAGCTTCCAAGAGTGTACCAATCATTCATATTCAGTGTTCTTGACACATTGTCAGGATATATTGCTAATCCCTAGCATTTGCTTTTATCTCTTTCTCACCCAGGCTCTTAGAGTAGACATAGAAAACACCAAGGAGAAAGGCAGAATCTGAAGGCAAGCAGCAAGATAATTATGTTTTGCTGGGTGCTAGTGGCCCAAGCCTATAATCCTAGATACTCAAGAGGCTGAGATCTGAAGATTGCAGTTCAAAACCATCCAGGACAAGAAAGTCTATGACACTCTTTTCTCTAGTTAACCACCAAAAAGTCAGAAGTAGAGCTGTGTTTTACGTGGTAGAGAGCTAGCCTTGAGCAAAAAGCTCAGGGACAGTACCCAAGCCCTGAATTCAAGACTCATTACTGATACAACACACACACAAGCACACACACACACACACACACACACACATACACACACACACATACACAAAGATAATTGCATTTTAAAAATATATTTCTAGAGAAAGATGTTTCTTTCATATTTATATTCATACTTCATGTTTCTATGTAAACAATGAAGATAAACAAATCAACATGTGGGGAAAACCCAGCATTTGTAACTAACCTCTGTCTGCATTCTTCAGAATGAAAGAACCATGCATATTTCCTCTATGCTATTGTTGTAGAGGTCAGCGGTCAGGGATTTATAGATAGGATGGAATTCATGCAGCTATGGACTTCATCTTCATCACAAGAAAGTACATATTCATTTGTCTCATACAAAGTGGCTTGAAATCTTGCATGTATACATGGAAATAACATTTTTACCTCAGGAACAGGATTTGTAAATGAACCACATTGTAATTGAACCACATCATGTGTGGCATGTGCAGATTCTGTCATTGGAAGAGAAAACTTAAGAAAAGATTCCAAGAGTGGAAGTCTCACTCAGGGTAGATGATATACAGATTGACTCATTACAACAATGAGATATACAAGATGCTATGTCAAAAAACAAACTTTACAATTTAGGTGGTGGGGGGGTAGCTGAGGAGGTGGGAGGGAATGAATGATAGGGGAAAAAGAGGAGGAGGCAACAATGCTGGATAAGAAATGTACTCATTACCTTGCTCATGTAACTGTAACCCCTCTCTACAGTATTTTCACAATAAAAAACTTAATTAATAAAAAAGAAAAATCTTTCATCTTACTGTCACAGATAGACCACAAAGGTGAAAAGATCTGGCCTCTGGAGTCCCAAATCTGGAAGCCCAAGACTGAAAACACAACTAAATTCTCAGAAGGGACCAGCTCCATGTTGTATGTAGTAGCATATTTTATCTCTAATTGTGTCAGGAGCATCCTCCACAGATCATGCTATAAATCCTTTCATTTAAAGCAGAGTCTTAACAAAGTTTGTTTAGCATGAGGATTAAAATAATTTCCAATTTTCTTCAAGCTAAATGTTAAACTTATATCAAAATGAAACTATCATTGAAGAAAAATTCTGTCATAGTCAAATAGATAAATAACTTCTGTAATTTAGAGGAGTATTTTGACATAGTTTAAAATCCTGCCAGCAAATTAAATCTAAGCTAAATGTGAAATAATTGCCCAGAAGGCCACCTAGATTTTATATTCCAGACAGAGTATTGCTATGTGGCACAGGTCTGGCTTGAACTTACCATCCTCCAACCTCAGCCTTGAGGGTACAGGAATTGAGAGCACCTCTTACCATAGCAGCAAGGCCATACTATTAAATTATAGTAATGAAAGAATAACCGTTTGGGCATGTTCTCATATAATAAGAATTAATTATAAACCGCACCAATGATTCATGCCTGTAATCCTAGCTACTCAGAAGGCCGAGATCTGATGATCATGGGTCAAAGCCAGCCTGGGCAGGAAAGTCCATGAGATTCTGATCTCCAATAAACCACCAGAAAATCGGAAGTGGCACTGTGGCCCGAGTCATAGAGCGCTAGCCTTGAACTGAAGAGCTCAGGGACAGTGCCCAGGCCCATAGTTCAAGCATCATGACCAACTTAAAAAAAAAGAAGAAGAATGAATACATTATAACAAATGATTGTGGGAGTTCTGGGAAGATGATGAAGGAGAAGCTGGAATCTAAACAAGCTCTCACATAGAAAGCAATTTTAGAGTTCCAGTGAACAGTCCTAAGCCAGATAATCACACTAAGGGTGCCATCACAGAACAGAGACAGGCCAGAGAGGGAAAATCCAGGCAAGGAGACACATCTGAGCTCTTGCCAGCAGCCGCCCCGGCGGCTGCAGTGGTCGTGGCAGCAGTGGTGGTGGCGGGGACCGCAGGGCACCATACCTGAACCACAGAGAGTCCAGGGAGAAGGAGCCAGACTCAGCGGGCAAGCAGATTCAACTCAACACCAGCAAGAACCGACAAGGAGCGGACATCTTCATCCTGCAGTTCGCAACAAGGTTCTCATATCTAAAATATACTTGAAACTCAAAAAATTAAATCCCCCAACAACAAATCCTCAAAGAAACAACTGCCCAATAAATAAGTGGGCTAAAGACTTAAAGAGAAACTTCTCTGAAGAAGAAAAAAGGATAGCCAATAGACACATGAAGAAATGCTCAACCTCCCTAGCCATAAAAGAAATGCAAATCAAAACAACATTGAGATACCACCTCACTCCAGTTAGAACGGCAATAATCAAGAACTCTAACAACAGATGCTGGAGGGGATGTGGACAGAAGGGAACCTTACTGCATTGTTGGTGGGAGTGTAAACTTGTTCAACCACTTTGGAAAGCAGTATGGAGGTTCCTCAAAAGACTCCACATAGAGCTCCCCTACGACCCAGCAGTCCCACTTTTGGGTATTTACCCAAATGTTTACAAACAAGACCACACTAAAGCTACCAGCACAACTATGTTTATTGCAGTATTATTTACCATAGCTAAGATATGGAACCAACCCAGATGCCCCTCAGTAGATGAATGGATCAAGAAAATGTGGTATATATACACAATGGAATTCTATGCCTCCACCAGAAAGAATGACATTGCCCCATTTGTTAGGAAATGGAAAGGCTTGGAAAAAATTATATTAAGTGAAGTAAGCCAGGCCCAAAGAAACATAGGTCCCATGGTTTCCCTTATTTGCAATATCTAGTATATGTATGAGTTAAGCGGAAAAGGTCAGATAATGTGATGTTAGGAAAATGAACCCTTAGATATGTATTTTAATGTTTTTTTCTTTCATGCATGTGTTTCTAATGCATTTATAAGATTATTTCTTTGTTGCTTTGTATGTCCCTTCCCCACAGTATAACCCCTGCTTTCACTATATTTGATGTCAGTATAACTTGTGGAGGAGATGGAGAAAAACAAGTCGTTTAAGGATTCAGGTGGACCTGTTGCAACAATGAGAAGTACAAGTTGTCATGTCGAAAATGAGCTTTATGTCGGTTGGGGGGGGGAGGACTGGGGGGGAGGGGGAAGCTGGGAAGGGATGTGAAGGGTAAACAAAGGAGGAGGCTGCAATGCTTGATAAGAAATGTACACATTATCCTGCCCATGTAATTGTAATCCCTCTGTACAGTATGTTCACAAAGAAAATAAAGAAAATAAATAAAAATAAGATATTCATAAAAAACAAACAAATGATCAACATATAGATTGACTTTTAAAAAGAAGTCTTTAATTTTTTTTCTTGTGATATTGGTATTTGAACTCAGGGCCTCATGTGTGTTAGGCAGGTGCTCTATCACCTCTAGTTCTTTTGTTGTGATGGTTATTCTGTGAAGGGATCTTTCTTCCTGACTAGACAGATTTTGGATTGCTACCTTCCTAATTTATGCTTCCCATTGGAACTAGGATAACAGGAGCATGTCTTATACCAATTCTTCTGTTGAGATAGAGTCTGGTTGGCATTCTTTCCTAAGCTGGTCTGGATCACATTTCTTCCAAGCTTTGCCTCCTACTAGCTGGACCAACAAGTTATGTACCACTGTACCCTGCTGTTGGTTGAGAAAAGGTAATAGGAACTGTCTCACTATCAGCCTGGACTCAAGCATCAATCCAACTGTTAGCAGCCTTCACAGTGGCTAAGATTATAGGAATGAGCCACCAGCAACAGGCAATTTAATTCAGTGTTTTTATTCATGGTACCTTAAATCATGTAAAATATGTGTATTCTTATAAAGCATTTGTTTGAAAATCATACCAACCCTGTTTGATCTTTTAACCTGAAACTACTAAGAAATTCTTGGTCAACAAGGAACAGAAATGTATTCATTCAAGAACATTAATTGAGAGATTTTTTTGGGAAAGTTCAATAATATACAAAGTATTTGTTAACTGCAATAACCCTTCTTAATTAGCTGAAAGCTATTGGTAGCAAAATGTATCCATGCTGAAGAATAAATTTACCTAAATGAATGGAACATGTAAGATAAAATATATACAAGTTTATTGTTTATATATGCAAGGAAATAGGATGAGTGGTAAGCCATAATGTTTGATAGAAATACAACATACTACATGCGATAACGGTGTCTAAATTAGAATATGGAAATAAAATAATTCATATTAATTTTCAACTATGTGGTGTTTTAAATCTCAGAAGCTTTGGTAAAGCAAATGCTTTACCATGCTGAGTTATTCTGTCAGAATTTAGTTTATGTCTAGTATCAACATAAATACTACTTCACTGAACATATTTTTGAACATATTTTTAGATTAATCATTCTCCACCTTCACTCAGAATTAGACCCACATGAAAATTTTACAAGGCCTTCATGAAGGGATCCGCCCAATCGAATGAGAAATTCAAGCATCAGTAGTCTTTAGAGCTTCCCAGGTGATTTCAATGTACAGTCATGGTGAAGCACAAGTATTGGAAAATTAGTTTTGTGCCACCCATTTATTTCATTTGGATGATTTCCGAGGACACAAGATTGCTTAGGCAAAGAGCACATTTATTTTAATATAGCTTTATGCCATTTTAAAAAGAGGTAGAGATAATTTTCAAAGAGAATAAAAGAAACTGGTAGTGCATTTGACAAACTACATTATGAATTATTTTAGGCACTGTCACTCTGCTAATGAGCGATGCTAAAATGTATAATTATAACAAGTAAAATGTTTTGATTTGTAATATTTGTATTTTTTGTAGTCTCACTGTTTAGAATTATGCTTTTGTTTTGTTTACTATATTCCCATGTTCAATTCTGTTTTTAAGGTTTCCCCTAATATTAGGCCTTCCTAATATTTTGACTTTTTAAAAATTTCTGTTCCAATTTAATTTTACTAAGGTTTTTATTCTATGTATGTTTTTCGATTGTTCAATAATTTTCATACCTTATTTAATGAATTTGTTATTACTATACAACACAAATTGTTCAAATGTGCTCTGTGTGTATGTGTGTGTGTGTGTGTGTGTGTGTGTGTGTGTGTGTGTGTCACTCCTAGGGCTTGAACTCAGGGCCTGGGCACTGTTTCTGAACTTCTTTTGCTCAAGAATAACACTCTAGCACTTGAGCCACAAAAGCCAGTTCTAGCTTTTTCTGTTTATATATACTGAGGAATCAAAGCCAGGACTTTATGTATGCTAGGAAAGCACTGTACCTCTAAGCCATATTCCCAGCCCTGTGCTGTGTATTTTAAACTTCTGTTATTTTCTTAGCCCAACTATATTTTATTTTATTTTGTGTTAAGGCTGATGTCAGAGGAGTTACAGTTATATAAGTAAGATGAGAGTACATCTTTTGTTGAACATTGTTACCCCCTTCCTTGTTTTCTTCCCCTACCTATATTTATATCTTTATAGCTTAATATTAACAGCTTATTTTTAATACATCAGCAATTCAATTACTTCAGTGTTTCAAATGTTTGCTACATGTATGTACACTTCTATTCTAAATAACATACTTCCTCATTTAATTTATAAGTATATAATTGTATAATCCTTCCTTCCTTTCCCCGGGGATGTCCAATGGCATTCGTATATATATATATATATATATATATATATATATATATATCTGATTCATTTAAATATACTTAAACAAGTCATGTTTTATTCATCCTGTTTTATATAATTTTAATTCTTTTAGCTTTATTCTATGCTTATTTCTGTGAACAATTTTTTTCTTCTTTTTGTGATTCATTCAGGAGACTTTGCAAGGTTTACATTTAGCTTTTCATTGGTCAACTAAAATAACTGTGACTAATTGAAAAGTTAAAAACCATTAAGATATATAAACCCCATATGTAGTCATATTCCTCTTCAGAATTTTGCTATATTTCTGCATATGTTCAATTCCTCCTTCAAAACAAGTTAAGGAGAAGATGGGAGAATCTGGTCAAGAATGCAATGTAAATCATACAAAATTAAGAAAAGTGAGGGAAGGGGAGGATTGGAAAGAATATGTAAAGAATGTAAGACTGTTGAAAGGGATGACATTGAGCAAGATGCATTGTATTTATAAACTGCAGTTCATTTTTCTAATTTTAAAAATCATAAAATAACATTTAAAAATTGAGTTAAAAACACATCAAGACAACAATACGTTGTATTTTTTATTTTTTCAACTTAGACTACTAGTCAAATCTGAACTTGTCCCTGGTTTTCTTATTCTATATGATTATTATAAATTTACATCTACATGTTTAATTTTAGTCGCTATAATGAATTTGTAAACTAGTTGATAATTTCAGAGTGGTAAGGTAGGAACTGATTCCTTTCAGATGCATTTTACATAAGTGGTACTATTGAGTTCCAATAATAGCTGGCAAGAAGATTTCAGGCGCTTTGGTTGTCACTGTTTGTTAGTAGAATATCATCTTTGCTTAAGGCAGATTACTACAATGCGACCTAACTCTTTTTCTCTTTGAGAATTCCAAGTCTCCTACACATACCATGAGCCCCATAACAGGAAAATAGACAAAGGTGGGGTGCTATGGCCATGAAAAAGAAGTAGTTTCATGTGATTTCCACAGGTCTTGATAAAAGAGCACTCTTCTTCTCTGAAATCAATATGTTGAATAGCATGTAGGTGAAAGCTGAGATTACAGGAGAGAGATGCCGGCCTAGCCCTGCCTCTACCATCTGCCTCCCAACTGATGGCCTGGAAATAATTCTCTTTGCACCACAAGGAAGCAAAATACTTTATTAAAGCAAATATTTAGGACCTTGTTTAAGTATTTTTGTCTTATTTTTTTAATTTTAGTTTATTCTACATTCTGTGCTAGAATTTGGAATAGCATTGAACAGTATCTTTGAGAAGAGCCTTCTTTTCTTAATGCTGCCTAAATGGCAATGCCAGTATCACACTGCAATGGAGATTTTGGCTGAACACACAGCTTAGGAGTGTATATGAATGTGTGTGTGTGTGTGTGTGTGTGTGAGAGAGAGAGAGAGAGAGAGAGAGAGAGAGAGAGAGAGAGAGAGAGAGAGCTTGAACTCAGGGCATGGGGACTGTCCCTGAGCTTTTCTGCCACTTGAGGCATGGCTACACTTTTGGCTTTTGGGGAGGTTAATTGGAATTATAAGTGTCATCTTCCTTTCCCAGGCTGATTTCGAACCAAGATTCTCAGATCTCTGTTTATTGAGTAGCTGGTATAACAGTTATGAGACACAGGTGCCCAATACACTTTAGGGATTCAGCATTTGATGAAATTACAGAAATGTTACTATGCTCTGAAGCACAACATGGGCAAACAGAGCACAGTTCCAGGTGCACTAGAAGGCCTCATCTTCTTGAATGTAGACAGGCATAAAACTAAATGGTAGCCACTAAATAGTGCACGATTAATTGACTCATTCATATTGCTGGTAATAGCCAGACCATCCATAAAGGAAAATACAGAGAAATATCAATAGTGAGAGCAAGCAAGATCCAAGATCGAAGACATTAAATTTGACATGAGAGATCTTGGTCATTTATGTTTGACTAGTAGAAAATGTATTTTTAAAAACTCTATACTGGGAAGGTGGCTCAGTGGTCGAGTGCTTGCCTTGCATGTATGAGGCCCTGGGCTCAATTCTTCAGTACCACCTAAGCAGAAAAATCAGGAAGTGGCACTGTGGCTCAAGTGGTAGAGTGCTTGCCTTGAACTGAAGAGCTGAGGGGCAGCACACAGGCCAGAATTCACTCCCCATGACCAAAAGAAAAACAAAAAAACAAAACAAAACCTCCAAACAAGCCAGGCACCAGTGTCTCACATCCGTAATCCTAACTAGGCAACAAAGCCCATGAGATTCTTATCTCTAATTAACCACCAAAAAGCTGGTGGTGAAATGTAGTTGAAGAGAAAGAACACTAGCCTTAAGCAGAAAAGCTCAGGGACAGCGCCCAGCTGCTGAGTTCATCCCCTGGGACTAGCACACACACTGAAAATTTTAATTCCATGAACATTTGCCACTATTTTTTTTTTAGAAATTCTATTTGCATAGAACATGCTAAATTACGCTCAATTTGTTAATTTAGAACACTAAATTATTGGTTACTTCTTGTGCTCAAAATGTAGGCAGAATGGTTAGGATAAAAGATCATTTCTCAGAAATTAACCCGAATATCTAAGCCCATCATGTTATAGCACATGCCATTGGGTCATTAAACACAGCCACTGGGAACTAAATTAGCTCTTTCTTGATGAGAAATTTGACTTGTGATTTTCTCAGAAGAAAAGTTAATTAGCACAGACTTATTTGAATATGGTCTGATTTAAGTCAACTCAATGGTGTCAATAAGGATCCAACTATATCTAATTTTTATTTATTTTTATAACTCACCTTGTCAGCCAAAGTGAACCTGTGATGATTTGCAAATAAAGGTGCAAATAAACAGGATAAACTTGAATAGATGAGATAAAATGGGGATATGGAAATAGAATGATAAAAATCATAGTTTATGGAGAATCAAAAAGAATTACTATGTGATAAGGAGAATACAAACAACTCTGAGATTTCTAAATATAATACTATGTTTTGAGCAAAGTTGCACTTAAAATAATTCTAAATAACTTTGATATGAAATTACAGTTTTTGTCATCTAAACTCTTCTGATTATGAGCTGGGCTTTTAAGACAGGCTAAATGTGGAGGATTATACTAGATGCTGATTTATATTAAGAACTTGAGAAATATTGCCTAGTAACCAACAGAGACTCATAGTTTCTTTTTTTATTATAGTTATAGAGGAATTACGAAGTTAATTTAATTCAGTTAAAGATATTTCAAAAATATAAAATTGCATTTTCATATGGAAGAGAATGAGATTAATTATGTATTTGCTCAAAAACAAAATAGCTTAAGTTGGGTGCTATTCTTGGGAGATACAGGGTCTGATAAGTCACAGTAACTCTAAGTTCAATTGTCAATTGTCAAATAAATTTAGAAACTGAATCATAGCAAGGTTGAATAACAAGGCTGGGTCACATGGTTCATTTCCTGCATTTTGAAGTGATGTATTAAATCTGAACTCCACCATTCATATAGGTACTAATTATAACTGTATGGGGTTTTGGTGACAGGAAAGTGACAGGGCTCCCAATTAGAAGTATTGCTTAACCAAATGGTACAGATAAGTCACAGAAGTGGAAGGATGCAGGAGTGTGATGGATGGGAATCAAATGGAATAGACCATTAACATGTATGAAGACATAATAGTAAAATGCTTCCTTGTAAAATGAGAGATGCCAATTCAGAAAACAAAATAATTGCCAGGCACCAGTGGCTCACAACTGTAATCCTCACTACTCAGGAGGCTGAGATCTGAGGATTGCAGTTTGAAGCCAGCCAAGGCAGGAAAGTCCATGAGACCCTTATCTCCAATTAACAACCCCCTCCAAAACCAAAGACTACAAGTAGAGCTGTGGCTCAAGTGGTAGAGTGCTTCCCTTGAGTAAAAAAGCACACAAGGCCCTAAATTCAAGCCCCATTACCAGTAAACACACACACACACACATATATAGTTTATTACTGCATTAAATTATATTTTCTTATTTATCAAATACTAATACAGCAACACTCATTGTAGATTATTTCCTTAACTTATTTTGAATTGATCTCTTCTTTCTAACGTATTTGTCTTAAAATATTGCTTTATTTACCCTTCCTCATTCAAAGCTTGACAGTCTAAATTTCAAATACTTTCTGAAACAGGTTAGTTTTAAATCCTTTCTGAAAAGAATTACACTGCTTAAAAATAAGCCACTATGGGTATAAGTAATTTCAATGATCAATATTTAAATGAAAATTCTTGAAAGATACCTAAAGTAACTGCCCTAATACTTTAAAAACATATTGCCAATTTTTAGAAAGTGAATATTTTTCAAGTTTATAAATTCTAATTAGAAATTCTAATTACTTTACTTATATATCTCAAGAAATTTAATGAAAACAAATGCATTTTCACTGTGTTGTAGCCTTTCCTCAAGCAATAAAATACTGATCATTTTGGGTGATGGGAACTGAAACCTGGGCCTCACATATTCTATAGCATTTAATTTTAAATAATATTTGATAACACTTAACTCCCACTCAGATATTTTTCTTCTTTTTCCATTTGTAGATGTTCTACTCTGTAAAGCACTGATACAAATCTGAGCATGATTGGTGACAATAGCAGGAAATTGTGATTACCAAGCAGTTATTGGCTAATCTACCAAATTGTAAGGTGAGCTAAGGGATCATTTTGCTGATGGAGGACAACAGGCCACAGTTGAAGGAATTACTAGTGGAGAAATGGTACCAAAAAGCCAATAAGACACAGCTTTGGTTGTGAAAAAGAAAATAACAGAAAATCAGAGAAAATGCATTCCCAAACCTTCCAGAAACCAACCTTAGTCTAGTAGAATTAACTCCTAAATCCATAGATAGCATTTTCCAGGGTAGCTCTCATTGAGTATGAAAAAAGCCTAGTTTACAATTCAAAGTCAATCTGCCACTCAAGGAGCAATTCAGATTTTCAATTGCCTAAAAAGAGCCAAGTTGTTTCCCAATTTGAATCTCTCTTGCTGTTGGAGTTGCAATATTGTTTTTCCCATGTACCCACATAGTCTAGCATTTCTTGCTGTTGTTTTTTGGAGGCTGTGCACGCACTTGCTTTCATAGTCTATTTCTGAACTTTCTCTGACCTGGTGGGAAGACTCTGTTTTTGTTTTCATTTTTTTCTCACTCTGTACTAATGTTAAAGTTTATAATTCTATCATCTCAGAAACAAAAGTTCTTAATTCCTTTATGACTGCAGGAGATCCCAGAGTCCTCTAATGTTCTTATTAATTAAAAATATAATCATGATAATTGAAAGCAACGTTAAATACCGCCAAAGGATGAATATTTAGCTTTATGTGTGAAGAGATTTGGCTAATCTGTAACCTGGCTCTCACTTGCAACAGATTATGTCCCTAAACACAACCCAGAACCCTGCACTGAGTTCTTGTGCAGTAAAAAGCTGTGATCACCTTTTATATTTCTCCATAATCTCCTTTTGTTCTCTCTGTGTGTTCAGCCTTCGAAAACTTTGGCCTGTCTGTTTCTGTGGCTCATGCCAGTATTACTAGGCTGAAATCTGAACATTGTGGTTGGAAGCTAAAGCACTGGTGAAATGTCTGAGACTCTACCTACAAGTACAACCAAAATTGCAGAAGTGGAGAAGTGGCGATGTGGCTCAACTGATAGAAAGAACACCAGCTATGAGTGAAAAGGCTAAGCAAGAATGTGATGCCTTGAGTTCAATCTCAAGTACTAGCAAAACAATATACAATATACAACAAAACAATATTACCAGATTTTTCTTGGAATTAAGCTCAATGTATTCTGGGCTATTCTCTCATGAGGGCTTTGTCCTGATAAAGTGTGCCTTATTAACTTTAGCAAATGTCTCTGTTTTCTTTTGATCGCTTTTGAATTACTTGGTAACCAATTCAGAATTTTTCTTTCCACCTGCTTGCCCTCCATACTTTATATTTTTGGAAATTGCTCTTTATTTCAAGGGAGACTTAATTTTAGGACTCACTGATATTATTAGGAATGGAGATACTCCTTAAGACTCCTACAGTCTGTGAGTTGTAAGAAGGGCTGGTGGCTGGAATAAACATTTCTGTGGGCTAGCCGCTTTAGTCTCCGTTATCTGTGACTTTGGGAGTACCACTATGAAGACAACAGGGATGTATCCTTCTCTTCCTCCTCTTCTCCCACTTTGCCTTGTCTCCCTCCTTTTCTTTCGATTCCTGAAAAACTACTTAATTACACTTTATTATTCTAACAACTCAGAAATTTCTCTCTGTATACCATACTGAGAGTTTTAAGATGCTGTGAAGTTATCCTCAGAACTTTGCACTGTCCTTTCTTCCTTAGTCACTGCCTCTTTGCTGTCCAGATCATTATAGTGACTTATTTCCCTGATCAAATGTGTTTAAATCCTAGGAAATCAGTCATTGTTTTTTTTTTCTGCTAGGCATTGGTGGTCACACTGATAACCTAGCTACTTATGAGGCTGAGATCTGAGGATTGCAGTTTGAAGCTAGCCTGGGAAAGAAAGACCATGAGACTCTAATCTCTAATTAAACACCAAAGAAAGTAGATCTGTGGCTCAATAGTAGGGTATTAACTTTCAGGGAGAGTGCTCAGGCCCTGAATTCAAGCCCTAGGACCATCACACAAAAAATAAAAATAAAATAAACGTCTTTTCTGGAGTTCTCATAGGAATTAGAATTTATTGATTCCTCTCAGGTAGTCACTAAGGCCTAACCCTACTCATATTATGTTGGATTTTTTTCTTTCAAGTCTATAATTAAACTTATTCACTTTTGATTAAGAAATTGATTTTATTGTCCTTAATATACTTTATTACCCCATTATTAAAGCTTTTCTATTTAAAACCAAGGTTTTAAAATTTATGAAAAGAAATATTTTCTCTCAGAATTTTTCAGTTGCAAACAGTGGCATTAAAGAACATTATCTTTATAGAGCACTGACATTGAGAAGAATAGCTCAGGGATAGAGCCCAGACTCTGAGTAAAAGCTCCAGGAGTAGCCTAAAAGGAAACCAATTGCTTAGCATATGTGAATCCCTGAATTTAGTGTCTACAATCTAAATAAATACAGACATAAGTAGGTAGGTAGATAAATATATGTTTAAAGAATGACTGTATTCTTCTCCTGAAAAACAATACAAATAATAAGATAAGAGACCTTATTAAACTAGATAGTCTAAGTAGACAAAATATATTAAATAGACAAAAGTGAACCTGGAATTAATTATGTGCCAATAATAATTGTGATTTCTTTTATCTCTTCAGAGGTGTATATCTGTATACCATTACTGAGGCTTGAAATCAGGAACTGGGTACTTTACTTGAGCTGTTGTGCTCAAGATTAGCACTCTAGTACTTGAGCTACACTTCCACTTTCAGCTTTCGTGGTGGTTAATTGGAGATTAGAGCCTCACCGACATTCCTGTCCAGGCTGGCTTTGAACCACAATTCTAAGGTCTCATCTGTTGAGCAGCTAAGATTATAGATACAAGTTGGGTGATGTCCTGCCCTGGAATTCTTTTTTAATAAGAGAAAATTGTTTTCATAAATGGCCTTGTTAAATGGTAACTTTCTTGTACAACTACTTAAAAATGTTTTTGTTTTTGTCAGTCGTGGGGCCTGAACTCTGGGCCTGGGCACTGTCCCTCAGCTCTTTAGCTCAAGGCTAGCACTCTAGCACTTAAGCTACGCACCACTTCTGGTTTTCTGGCAGTTTATTGGAGATAAGAGTCTCATGGTCTTTCCTGCCTGGGCTGGCTTTGAACTGTGATCCTCAGATCTCAGCCTCCTAAGTAGCTAGGATTACAGTTGTGAGCCACCTGTGCCTGGTCTTAAAATGCAATACTCATCAAAATCCAACAACATTATTCAATAATATAGAAGAAGCAATCTGAACATTCATATGGAAAAATAGAAGAATCTGAATAGCAAAAACAATCCTTAGCAGGAAGAACAGAACAAGAAGAATAATATCAAACTTTAAACTCTATTATAAAGCTGTAGTTATAGAAAACAAATGAACAGGCCTGAGGACCAATGGAGTAGAATGGAAGACCCAAACATGATCCCACAGACCTATGACCTCCAATCTTTGATAAGGGAGCCAAAATTATCATATGGAAAAATGACAGCCTTTTCAACAAATGCTGCTGGCAGAACTGGCTATATGTGTGTAGAAAATTGAAGTTAGATCCTTATGTATCACCCTGCACTAGAACCAATTCCAAATAGACCAAAGACCACAATGTAAGAACAGCTACCCTGAGGGGGGGACAAGATGGCGGAGGAGAAGCTGGAAGCTGAACAAGCTCTCGCATAGAAAGCAGTTTTAGAGTTCCAGTGAACAGTCCTAAGCCAGAGAAACACACCAAGTGTGCCATCACAGGACAGAGAGTTAGACAAGTGAGAGAAAGCCAAGGCAAGAATACACATCTGAGCACCAGCCAGCAACAGCCGCCGCCGGCGGCGGCCAGTCGGGCGGCGGCAGGGTCGCGGCGGAGACCGCCCGGGGCTAAACCTGAGCGCTGAGAGTCCGGGACGAAGGAGCCAGACGCAGCAGGCGAGCGGATTCTACTCAACACCAGCAAGAACCGACAAGGAGCAGACAGCTTCATCCTGCAGTTTGCAGACCAGAGACGACCCAGGATCCAAGACTCTGCGTGAGTAGAAGCCCGACA
>NW_012267450.1:376420-464183 GCF_000151885.1 Dipodomys ordii
AACAGCTACCCTGAAATTATTACAGGAAGGGATAGGGAAATACTAGGGCTTTTTGGCACAGGTCAAAACTTCCTAAGATTCAGAAACACAACAACTCAAAGAAAGGCTGGATAAATGGGATTACATTAAATTGTAGATTTTCTGCATGGTAAAAGACAAAGCCCACAAATTGGGAGAAGATCTTTATTAGCTATACAACAGATAAGGGCCTCATATATAAAATATATTTAGAACTAAAAAAAAAAATAAATTCCCCGAAACAAATCCTCCAAGAAACAATAACCCCATCAATAAGTGGGCAAAAGACTTAAAGAGAGATTTCTCTGAAGAAAAAGTAAGAATGGCCTATACACATATGGAGAAATGTTCAACATATCTGGCCAGAAAAGAAATGCAAATTAAAAAAACATTGAGATTCCACCTCACCCCAGTAGCATGGCCATTATCAAGAAAACAAATAATCACAGATGTTGCTGGGTATGTGGTCAAAAGGGGATGCTACTACACTGTTGATGGGAATGTAAACTTGTTCAACCACTCTGGAAAGCAGTATGGAGGTTCCTAGAAAGACTAAACATAGAGCTTTCCTATGACCCAGCAATCCCAGTTCTGGGCATTTACCAGAAAGAAGGCCACATTAAAGCTACCAGCACAACAATGTTCATTGAGCATAATTTACCATAGTTAAGATATGAAATCAACCCAGATGCATCTCAGTAAATGAATGGATCAAGAAAATGTGGTATATTTATACAACAGAATTCTATGCTTCCATCAGAAAGGATGACATTGTCCCATTCATAAGGAAATGTACAGATTGGAAAAAATTCTATTAAGTGAAATAATCCAAATCCAAAAAAAAGGTTGTATGGTGCCCCTCATTTATAAGAACTAGAATATGTCTAGGATATTCTTAGTAGCTCAATAGCAATGTGAATATGACTATATAAAAAGAGGCTTATCAAAATGAACTCCAGGAAATGGAGCAGAGGTCTTTTCTATTGTATTGTTTACAGTTATTTCTTTTTACTTTCTCTCCCCTCCCCCTTTGGTTTATTCCATGTTGTCACTATTTTGAATTCTGTACTCTTTGTCTTGTATATAAGTTTATCTGATTTGGGGAAGGGAAAGGGGATCACAGAAATTGTGAGAAAAAAGCTGGACCAACGCAACAGTGATACTATATACTGTGTTGAAATGAACTTAACTTGGAGGGGAGGAAATTTGGGGGAGGAAGTGGGAGAAAATGAGGGAGGGAGTAACACTGTTCAAAAAGAAATGTACTCATTGTCTTACTTATGTAACTGTAGCCTCTCTATACAACACATTTACAATAATTTTTTTTAAAAATTAAAAATGAAACATCATTTTCTATATACAAAATACACAACCTGAAACCTTAACAAAATACATTACTAGAAAATATTCTCTATACATATAAGCATAGATACACATATGTAGTATGTGGTAAGTATATGAACATATATGTACAAATATTCTTCGTGTATTCATATATACATGCATACATACATGGAATACTCTTTAACATCTGTTATCCTATTGAAAAAACCTCTTTACAGGTAAAGAATAAAGGAATTGGAGTAAAGAACACATAATTAACATGGTTTATTAGAGAAAGTGACCCCATTATTTCTTGTAGTTCTTCTTGAGCAACATAAGGCTCCCCTACTGCTAAGACTACATTCATTTAAGTGGTGCTCCTTAGTTTGCATATTAAATGGTCACAAGAATGACTTTGTATTTCCTTTCTCACCTTGAGCAAATGCATATGTATTTATGTGTGTGTGTGTGTGTGTGTGTGTGAGTGTGAGTATTATGGAAAGTTTGTGTTTACTTGATATTTAAGACTCAAGGCTTTAATTTCAATAATCAAATAGAATGCTTAATTTCTGATTCTCCTCTCCTGTCTTCCCCTTTTCTCTCTAATCTAATGCAATACTTAATTCCTGACTCTTCTCTCATCTCTCTCCCTCCCTTCTCATCCCTTTGTTTCCTCTTCCCTTTCCTCCTCTCTCCTTCCCTCTGTCTGTTTCTGTCTCTGTCTCTCTGTGTGGGTTTCTCTCAGAAATCTACCTGGGTTTATCTCCCTTGTCAATCTCTCTTTCCTAGATATTAATCTCCTAAGAACAGAGAAAAAAGTAAGATGATGCAATTTCCATGATAGAGAACACCATCTTAACTGAGTGACTATGCTTAATAACATCAGGACAAGACATCCTGCCATATAGTCTTACAAGACACAGTGAGAACAGCATTTAACTCCTTGGTTTTAAACAGACAATAGAACTTCTAGTGTTTGGTCTTTGACTTTTATATCTGTAAAATTAAGAGAAATAGATAGTTTTATTGTTTCCATTACCAAGCCTGTGGTATTTTGTGGCAGTTTAGGCTTATAAAAAGCAGAGGCTGGGCTGGGAAGGTGGCTCAGTGGTAGAGTGCTTGCCTTGCATGCATAAAGCCTTGGGTTTGATTCCTTAGCACCACATAAGCAGAAAAAGCCAGAAGTGGCTCTGTGGCTCAACTGGTAGATCACTAGCCTGGGCTGAAGAGCTAACAGACAGCACCTGGGCACAGAGTTCAGGCCCCATGAACAACGGAAAAAAAAGTGCATTCAGTGCTTCCTCCTGGATAGTATTGTGCAAATAAAATGATTATAGCACCTGAGACATTAATAGAAAACCAAAATACAAATAAAGGCAATAATGTTGCAACAATATTGTGCCAATATTAATCACCAATTTGATAAATATTGCTTGGGCATTCAAAACATTAACATTAGAGAAGCCTTGGTAAAGTGTTTGAGGAACTCTTCCCTAGTCTTCCATCAACTCTGTAAATCAAGAATTGGTTTAAAACAAAATGTTTCCTTGAATGTACATTTAAGCCGGAAGTTCCTAGAACTAAAATTCGTTTTTCATTTTGATGTCTTACTGCATTTCCCAGATACATAAGTTAGAATGGTTCTGAACAAAATTCTTTTTCTTTCCTCCAGAGTTAAGTGCTTGGTAGATAAAACTGTTTCTCAACTTCATTTATTGTAGCATTTTGCAAACTTCTGATTTCAATTCTCAGCTTTCTCCTCTAATTTGTAGAATCCTGTTTTCTTCTAAGCCTTATAACACTTATCTCCAGGATTCAGTCTTAATCCATCTGTTTCTCTCACTGTTTGTTGAATTCTTGGTCATACTTTCCTTCAACCATGAAATCAACCCCATTTTCCTGGAATGTCTTTAAGCAACCCACAATGATCTGTAAGACCATCTCACAGGTGCTGTACATCTACATTGGGGCATTTCAGGCACCATTTCTTTGGGATTACCACTGAGTCTACAGGTACAGGTCTAGTTGAGTTATAATCCTATGATGCAACAGAAATATCAAGAGAAGATTGTCATGTTGCCCTCTCTGCTCAATACAGGTTGACTTGTCCAGTGCCAAGGATTCTAATGTATAGATCTATTTTAAGGACGCCTGAAATACCCAGTGAAATTGAGCAGAAGGGTAAGAGATTTCCCATGTAACTCTTGCGCTCATACATGTACAGCCCTTTGCAAAACCAAGAGTTGACACTGTTGACAGAGGTTCATGACATTCATCCCTCCTGGTTATCTCCTAATCCCTGAAAAACACTGATGTTTTCCTTACTCAAAGTTTATTCTATTCTAGTATATCCAGAGTTGGACATTTCCTTTTGGGTTGGCTTCTTTCACTTAATATGCCTTTAAGTTTATGCTATATCTTTTCATTAACTGATAGTCTTTTCCTTTTTGTGCTAAATCACATTCTATTTTACAAATATAACACAAGGTTTTGTTGTTACTTTTATTCCATTCATCCAAAGTATCTTTATTACTTTTACATTTCCACAGTTGTAAATAAAACTGCTTTAAGCACACATGCACAAGTTTTGGGTTAATATAGACTTTCAACTTTTAAAAATATAGAGAATATGTTATTACTGGATGAGTTTTGATTTTTTTTAATTTTTCATAAACTTCTGGCAATCCTTGCATGATTTGTATGAGTGCTTTTTCTTTTTTTATTAAGTTTTTTATTGTGAAAATACTGTACAAAGGGGTAACAGTTACAAGAACAAGTAATGGGTACATTTCTTATAACAGTGCCTTTTCAAACATGTATTTTGAAAATCTTTCTCCTAGTCTGTGATTCACTTTTATTTTCTTTGTAATAGCTTTTATAGAATATACATTTTTAATTTTAATAAATTTGGTTTATCAGGTTTTCCTTCCATGGATAGTGTCTGTGGTACTTGGCCAAAATCATTGCCAAATCATAGGTGATGTAGGTTAGAGTCTAGAGGTTTTATAGCTTTGGACTTACGTTTAGATTTGTGACCGTTTAGGAAAAAATTTAGAGAAATCTGTCAAAGCTGTTGCTGTTGCTGCAAATGGATGTCTACTTGTTTCAACATCCATTTTTATACCGTTTCTCTTTTAGTTTTAATTTTTGCCTTTATTTCTTTGTCAAAGATCACATAAATGAATTGATGAGGGTGGCTTTCTACTTTTTCCTATTCTATTTGAATTTTCTCTCACCAGTGTTATACCAACTAAATTGCTATAGCTAATGATTTGTAAGTTTGATAACAGTCCTCCATCTTTGTTATTCTTCTTCAATATTAATTCAGCTAGTCACAGTTTTTCTTATCCTATGCAGAAGATGGGTTATATAAATTGATGCTTTGGTATGGAACCCGCCTGTACATGGGTACAAGTAAAACAGTTCTTAGCATTTCCTTCTCTTATCTGATATATATAAGAAAGTAAACTTGGTAGGAGAATCAGAGTCAAAATGTTTGTAAAATTCCCTAAGATAAATGAATATTGACTTAGAGACATAAATAAACAGCAAGTTTGTCCAACTTAAATCTGGAAGTAATGGTTTTAAGGTAATCTAATCTGGATTGTTCTAGTTTCTTTAAAAATATTTAGTCATTGAAAAATTGTTAGTACCACAAAATCATCAGAAGTTGTAAGAACTATAGGGTAGTCAGAGTATCATCAGATTATGAATCCACTTTATGGATCTGGGGATGATAGAGTGGCTGTCTTTGAGAAGTCCAACGACATGTTGAAATGTGACTACACTTTTTTTTATTGTGAAAATAACATATAGAGGGGTTACAATTACTTGGGCAAGATAATGAGTACATTTCTTATCAAGAATTGTTGCCTCCTCCTTTGTTTCCCCTTCCCATCCCTCCCACCAAAGTTGTAAAGTTCGTTTTTCGACATAATGACTTGTACATCTCATTGTTGCAATGGGTCCACCTGTATCCCTAGTTTAACGATTTGTTTTTTCCCTTCCCCTCCACAAATTATACCAACATCAAATACAGTGAAAGCAGGGGTTATACCATGGGGGAGAGACATACAAGGCAACAAAGAAATCATTAAAAAAAAGTTAAAGCAAGAAGTTTCTGAGAAGCTTAATATTAAAATTTAAATATCTAAGAAGTAAGCTAGTCTTGGAATAACAGGATCCAGACAGCAGCTGTGGGAAAGAGTTTCCAAGACTATGATTTGAAAAATGGTAGAAGCTAATGCTGAGAAAATTAAATGAGGATAGTGAGGAATTGAAGTGGAGAGTGGAATTGGATATGAAGAAATGACCAAGAGAAAAGAAGCATTTAAGGAAAGGGGAGAAATGTACAGGGCAAAAAGTTAGTATTTCTCTGAGTGCTTGTTTGACTAGTCCTAAAATGTATAAAGGTCTACATAGAGACCAGTACCATTTCCTGATCAAATTTTATATGGTGGGTTAGAGAAGGTATATTCATTTCATGCAAGATGTCTTAGTGAAAACAATGATGAATCAAGGTCAGGAGATTTGTCCAGTGTTTTTTCTGAAAAGGTGAAAGCTCAGGGCATATTTATTAAGAGTGGAATGAGCATTATGAAAACTATAATTGAAATTGGAAACAAGGACTACAACTGGATTACAGATGTAAGATGCAAGAGCTAATAAATCACAGCTGGACCAAACTTAGCATTTTTCTATGATTCTAGATTTCCTTTCCTTTAAGATGCTAATCCTTAGTCTTCAGTGCTTTGTCTGGCCTCCAGTTGTGGCTAAAAGAGCTCTAGTATTCCATTGGGTTCCAGACTGAAGTATCTACTGCTTTATAGTGGAGTGAGGAACTAGAAGCTGAGATTTTGCAAATAGCCTAGAGTTGGAGTATGCCCTGGGGAAGGTTTGAAGAATAGCAAAATGTATTAGAAACTTCAGGAGCTGTTGAAAAAAAGAATTGTTTGTCATCTTTTTCTTGGTGCCCCTTTCCTCTCTTCTGCTAACAGCAAGAGTTTGTATACTTCAAGAGCAATGTCAAATGATGTAATTCCTTAGAAAGGCAAAGTCAAAGTTAAACAAACTAAAACAGCAGGAAACAAATACTTGAAATGAGTGAGTGGGGTCAAGGGGAAAGGAATGGACAAATGAAGAGGAGAAGTGGAGAAAAATGCAGTCACAAATCTAATGTATATCCTACAAAATTGATAAGAGTGAGTGAAAGGATGGGTAGTAGAAGGATGAGTGAGAATGTTGAAAGGGGTGACTTTGCTCAAGTTATATTGAATTCATAAACCGCTTTATTAGATGGAAACTCCTTTGTAAAACTATTTAAAAATAACAAAAACTACGACCAAAATAAAAATGGACTAAAAATAAGAATTAAAAAGAACAATGTGTAGTTATCAGCAGTTATGAACATGACTTGGTTTATCATTCTTATACTGATTTCTTTCAGTCTGCTACCATTAGTGACCTGCATATGGTCAACAACCTAACAATATATTCCATACTCTGTTTGGCTTCTGGACAGGTTTAACAGCCTTCAGACAGTTCTTCCTGTTTGCTGATCCACACAAATGAATCCTTGAACAGAAGAGGGTAATTATTGGAAGATCACTGGGATTATTGGGAGATAGAGATCTGCCTAGACAACTTATATCAGTGTTAGTAAAGCTAAGCCTGCATTTCTGTTAGGAAATTTGGGATTCTCCCCAAAGACCTAGAACCATGCACAGAATTATTACCTATACATGAAAGAAATGTCTCATTGAAACCTATAAAAAGAATTTTATATTTTCCCTTCCTCACATGTTGTACATCATTACCCATTTAATGATAATTGTTCTTCCATTATAACATGAAGCCATCTGTTCAATTTCTACAGAGATCACTGACAGTACCACAATGATGGTAAAAGTCAAACCCATTTTGATCACTCAAAATGGCTGCAAATATCAATTTATATGTATGTTATTTTACAATGCCATTAAATATTTCTTTAAATTATCTCCTTAGCACCTCATGTAACGCTAGGTTCCTTATTTCTGAAAGAGTCCATTTATGAAGAAAATAACTATGAGAAGCATTTGACCAATTGCCCAAGAATCTAAAACTGCTTTTAAAATGGCATGAACATAAGCACTTGATGGTAAAAGTCACTGGAGCCTGAACTGTGACAAGAGTCTTGATGTAGGACACCAAAGAAGAACACATACGTGATTGGAATATTCCTGAGAAGTATACATTGAATTCTGCAGAGGACAAAAACACCCACTACATATGTGAAGGAGTATGTAGATTGGTGCACAATGGTGAGGATCACATTCCATGAAACAAAAATTCTAAATATATAAAGGAGCTAGAAGTAATTTGAGCAGTTTAAATAAGTAATGATTTCTTGAGTGCAGTAGCTCCAAGTGCAATTTTAGGTGTGCCATTAGCTTTTAGAGGCTGCTTCTGCAGCTACTGTACTTTCATTGGGAAAATTACTACCAGAAATTCTTTAATTTTTTAAAATGATGTACAGAGGTGTTACAGTTACCTGAATCATGTAGTGAGTACATTTCTTTTTACACAGTGTCACCCCTTCCGTGATTTTTCTCCCAGTTTTTCCCTCTCCTCTCCCACAATTTGTATAGTTCATTTACAGCATAGTGTTTAGTGAGTATCACTGCAGAATTAGTTTAACCTTTGTCCCAATATTTCTGTGCTCCCCCTCCCCTTCTCCAACTCAGATAAACTTAAGGTACAAGGCAAAAGGTACAGAAATCAAAAACAGTACAAAAGTGGGGGGAGGAGAAAAACTACAAAAAATAAAATATAACTCTTGTTTCCATTTCTAGGAATTCATTTCAGTAAGCATCATTTTCTATATCATATGCAGATAACTACTGAGCCTTGTGATACTCCAAATAATATCCTCCTTTGGTCTCACTGTGTGAATGTTTAGAGTCTTGTTTAATTTATCATGTCCAAGTGTAATTTTTTGTGTTTTGCTATCCATTGAGTTTACTTGTAGATTTATAGGCATATTATAATTACTAAAAATGAAGGTAACCATGCAATATATGATTATTTTTGTTGTTTTTAAAATTGTTTTGTGTAGTTGATATACAGAGAGGTTACAGTTACATGAATCAGGTACAATCAACACAATTCTTTTTGAACCATTTTTCCCCTTCTATCACTCTCTCCCAATCTTTCACTCCCATACCCACCCATAAGATATCCAGTTCAGGATTTGGAATGTGACTTAGTGGTAGAGTGCTTACCAAGCAGGCATAAAGTCCTGGATTCAATTCCTCAGTACCACATACAACAGAAAGAGCCAGAAGTGTTGTGGCTCAATCACTAGCCTTTGGCACAGAGAAGCTCAGTAATAGAGCCTAGGCGCTGACTTCAAGCCCTAGGATTGGAGAAAGCAAGAAAGCAAGAAAGGAAGGAAGGAAGGAAGATATCCAGTTCATTTTCTATTCAGTGTCTGCTATCACTGATGTTCATCCTTGTTCCAAATTTTATATGCTCTCCTCTATCCTCCCAAATACAAGCAAACAAGACAAAAGGAAAAGAAAAAATATAGGAAAAATGGCAACTAAAGAATGTCTCATTTCCTTTTCTTAGAGTCCATTGAATAGAATATCATTTTATATGGTCATCTATCCATAGATATTGAACCTTTGCCCACCACTCTTATGTATAGCCTCCTTTTGGCCTCTGTATATTAATGACTAGGATCTAATATAATTTGTCATGTCCCAGTTTTATTTATTTGTTTTGGTCATTCAATGTGTTTATTTGTATATTTATAGGCATATTCTAGTTACCACAAATGAGATAAACAATGCAGCCTATGTTTCTTTGACTCTGGCTTAAAGAATGGCTAATAGACACATGAAGAAGTGTTTGACATCTCTGGCCATAACAAAATGGTGGATCAAAAGACAAAGGGTGAACAAATGCAACAGCAACACTCACAAAACACTATGTTGGAAATGAACTTTACAACTTGTCGGGGGGAGTGAAGAGTGGAGTTGAGAGGAAGGAAAGTGGAAGAAAACAAGGGAAAAGTAACAATGTTTGACAAACAATGTATTCATTACCGTAACCCCTCTGATATCACCCTACCAATAAAATTTTAACAACAAAAAAAATGTAATTCTACTTCACCTCAGTTAGAATGAAGCTGGAAGTGGCACTGTGGCTCCAGTGGTAGAACAATAGCCTTGAGCTAAAGAGCTGAGGAACAGCGCCCAGTCCCAGAGTTCAGGCCCCACAATCGAAAAATAAATAAATAAATAATTTTAAGAAAAGACATTATCAGGAAAATTAACAATCACAAATGCTGGCAGCAATGTGGCCAAAAGAAAGCCTATTATACTTTTGATGGGAATGTAAACTTATTGAACCACTCTGGAAAGCAGAATGGAAGTTCCTTAAAAGACTAAACACAGAACTTCCTTATGATCCAGCAATTCCACTTCTGAGCATTTTTCTAATGGACCACAAACCAGGCCAAACTAAAGCTACCAACACAACCATGTTTATTGCATCATTGTTTACCATAGCCAAGATATGGATTGAAACTAGGTGTCCCTCAGAGTACTAATGAATCAATGTACAGAAGTGTTACAGTTATATGAATCAGGTACTGAGTACATTTCTTTTTGAAGTGTCACCCCTTCTCTCATTTTCTCCCAGTTTTTTCCCTCTCTCCCTCTACCCCCACCATTTGTATAGTTCATTTACAGCATAGTGTTTAGTGAGTATCACTGCAGAATTAGTTCACTCTTTGTCCCACCATTTCTGTGCTTTCCCTTCCCCTTCCCCAAATATGATAAACTTAAAATACAGGACAAAGGGTACATAAATATAGATAGATAGATAGATAAATAGATATCATATATATATATATATATATATATCATCCATCAGAAAAAAGATATTACCTTACAAATGGGGCAATGTTATTCTTTTTTATGGAAGCATAGAATCCCATTGTGTATATATACAACATTTTTTGATCCATTCATCCACTGAGTGGCATCTGGGTTGACTCCATATCTTGGCTGTGGTAAACAATGCTGCAATAAACATGGCTGTGCAGGTAGTTTTAGTGGATTATTGTCAATTAAATAAATGCCCAAGTGTGGGTCACAGGGAAGCTCTATGTTTGTTTTCTAAATATCATTCTAGAATCTAGGTTTAAATAGATATCACTGGCATTTTAGAGACAATGTATAAGATTTTAAATCATATGTAGAATTAAATAAAACAAATTGTCTGTGCTTTTCATCCATGAACAGATTGCATCTCCTCTTTTCTAAGTAAACCACCAGATGAAGTGATTATGAGTTAGTGGTGTTGAAAGACATACAAACAATGAGTAACAACACTGAATTTTTTGAAAAGTTGCTTAAAGATATTGTGGAAAGTAATGAAAGAAAACCAGAAAGGATATATCTAGTTCTCCACATTTTTTGATTCCTATTAAAATCTTTTTGACATTCTCTATCCACCAGGGCAATTCAAAGCCTTCTTAGTGGAAGTCCAACAACTTCTAAGATTTGTAAGGAAAGTTACCCTAGCAACTGAAAGCAGAGTGGAGAGATCAGTATGTGCTTCAGAGGAGACACCAGCCCTATCCCCTACTCAGGAGTGCAGTGCCTATTCCCTCCCTTCCTCCTCAATGAGGTAGAAGCCATCATCAGAGAAGAAGGAGAGAGCTGCCTTTCCTACTCTAACTTAAGCAGTCATTCTAATGATTGTCTGAACACATTTATATGGTAGGGCTCTGCTCTTATAGAAAGAGGAAGATATAATCCTTTGGGTGTGTGGCTGTGACAAGTCAAAATGGTATACTTAATAGAAGTTTACTCAGGCTAAGAGTGAAGTTGTTAGTCTATTGAAGGACATGGTCTCTTGAATTTTAGTAACTAAAATATTTTAAGACTGGAAGATACTTGGAAGGAAGTAGAGTTATAGTTTCTAGCCGTGAGTACACTTGACAAAAAGATTAGAGAGTGAGTACTGGTAGGCTAACTATTCTTCATTAACACTTGCAAACTATCAATATGCCTGTTCCATGATACTAGAGGAGGCCCACTATTTTATTTAAATGAATTGAATATACATTCTAACCTCATCTTAACAAATGTTGTCAATGAAAAACCTGAATAACAGTAGTACTGGTTGCTGATGGCCCCTGTCTCTAAATGTGGCTACATAGCAAGTTGGGATCTAAGGTTTGTGGTTCAAAGCCAGGCCAGAAAGGAAAGTCCATCAGACTCTTATCTCCAATTAAATACCAAAAAGCCAGAAGTGGAATTGTGGTTCAAGTGTATAGTCCTAGTCTTGAAAACAAAATCTCAGGAATAGTGTCCAGTTCTGAATTCAAGCCCTAGAACCTGCACAACATTAATTAATAATAAGAATTATTATTATTAGCAACAATGACTGAGTAGTAAACCCTAACCAAATGAACAAAAACTTAACTCTCAAAGCTAAGTTTGATAATTTAGAAGGATTAGGCTTAGAAGGATTATAGAACTTCACTAACAAGGTTATGTCATGTATCTTCATCTTGATTTGTACTTTAGACTGTATGAGAGATAGAGTTTATAAGATATGTGTGCTATTAAATATGTATTTTTGAAAATATAATGCTGATTCCCAAATTGATTTCATTTTTGTCTTTTCAATTACACAGAATCATTATCATTTTTCTTGGTGGAAGCAATTACAATTGCTCTAGCTTTGCAAAGAATAAATGTCATGGTACAGAAAATAAAGAAAATGGTAATCAGTTACTAGTTATCCTAGTAAATGGTTTTAATACAATTTTATTCTTTGATTCTACACCTGTAACCCTGAAACATACTTCACACTGACTCAGAGCTACACTGACTCTGCACCTTCTGGTACTGTATTAAGTCACCAAAGCATAACTTACCATTCTGTCAATCAAATAGTGTAGGACAATGAACTCCATAAGCAACAGTATAATCCTCATTAAGACAAATTTGATTTGCTATGCAGTATGTTTCTGAATCAGTAGAAATTTTCTACAAAATACTATTTTCCTGTAAGGACCCTGCAACTAGATTTTGCAGTAGTGTTGCATGCAGGGAAGATATAGTTTTGTCCCAGAGCAAGTGTGTGTGTACAAGAATGAACCTGCCTTTCAAGGATGGAAGTAGTCTAACATAATTGTCAGATCACCAGGAACTTGTGCCATATTGGTTATTCACTGTTGGTTCTGTGGTTGGCTGATTGGACACTCAGCAGTGTTGGTAGTTACATTGGTATTGATGAGTGAAAGCTAATATTAGTGAGCCAAGAATAACCTATAATCTCGATGACAAATCTCACCATGACCGATTTTTATGCAACTATTGGGTACAATTATAGGACTAGCTGATGAGGAGACTAACTACTATCTGCAAAATGATATTCTTAGGCCACTCTTTGGTGGGCATGTCTATGTTTCACAGTGTCTTCATACGTAACTAATTCAAAGAGGACTCTCTGCATGCTTCTCAAGACTTTACACCAATCTTCTAGTTGCATTTCTTCCAAGTCTCTGACCACAGAGCCAAACCATTTGAATAAGCTCAAAACTTGGTATATTCTCAATCTCTGGACATATCTCCATTTCTATAAGATAAACCATTAGGTGCTCTGCTCTGATTTCTACTCCCTGGGAGAATTTTCCAACATTAATGACTTTCAGGGATGCCCCAAAAAGGAGCTGGGTGCTTCAGCTATGTCCTTTCATGGGTTGTCAGTGAATATCATAAGCCAGTTAGCCCTACTTAAATATTCCCCAGTCAACTTCTTGAATGAAACTCCACAACTGGTCACAAGGTGGACTAGCAGAATAAAAATAATACAGAAGAGTGGGAGTCATGAATATTTCAGCCAATTCATCATATGTCTGTATCTTTAGGGCCATTTAAGTTCTGTCATGTACCTGAGACTTTAATTTGATGATGGAGGCATGTTGGATGAGATGACTTTCAACCCACAATGAATAGTTCAAGTTTTCTGGAAAGGTTGTGATCCTCCCTCCCCATATCTACCTTTTCTTTTTGCTGGTCCTGAGGCTTGAACTCCATCTTGGGCTTTGTCCCTGAGCTTCTTTTTGCTTAAGGCTAGTGCTCTATCACTTGGGCCTCAGCTCTTCTTCTGGCTTTTTCTGTGATTATTTGGAGATAAGAGTTTCATGGGATTCCCTGCCCAAGCTAGCTTTGAACCATGATCCTGAGACCTCAGCCTCTTGAGTAACTATGATTTATAGGAATGAGCCACATGCACCCAGATTTTGGCCCCTTTTTAATAATTCAGTCTCCAGCAAAAAAATATTGCAAACAAAACAAAATCTGTTTGTCAAAAACAAGGAAGTTATTTGTGAGGATGATAGCATACACTCCAAAATCCTACAGGCCTGGAATCCATTTCACCCATAGTTGCCTCTTGAAGACTCCAGTCTGTCACACATGATTTTTAGCACCATTGAATTTGCAGGATCATTTGATGCAAGTGACAGAGCACCTTGCACAGTACCAGCATCTGTTGCATCATTTTATTCTGGTAATGGGTCAGACAAATAGAACCAAAATGAATCACTCCAGATTAATTCACTTTATTCCTGTCAATTTTCTAATAATGTCTTGTCTTGTCCTTTGCATTACATTGAATGAGAAATGCATTGCCTTCCAACAAATATTTACTTATTCATTAATTTTTAAAGTTGTGGGAAATGAACCTATGTCACCTCATGTGCTATAAATGAGTGATCTACCATAGAGCTACATCCCAGCCTTCTCCTTGTATTTTTTTGTCATGAGCATGTAGCATATCTTTTCCCTTTGGCTGCATTTAAAACTCACTCTTCTCTATTATTTTATGAGCAGCTTGACTAGGATACACTCTCATAGGTTTATCTTGTGTATAGGGATTTGAACTTCTTGGCAATGTCCATCTACCATGTCCACCAAATGTGAACAATTGTCATATAATTCACTATAAACAGTTTCTTCTCTTTATAGAGTAAGTCCACTAGGATTTGATGCTCTGATGTCCATGTCCATCTCTACATTTCTGAACCAAGTCTTCCTAATATTTGTCATGTTTTTATACCACATTCAAAACAAGTCAAAGGCAATGATAGCAACTGCCTTACTGTTCTTATTTGCTATTTCTATTTTTTTGTGTCACTTAATTTCTATTTGGAATTTCAGTTTCTTCCTTTTTATATCTGGCATTCTGTAGTTAGGTGTCATGTTTTGTGAAACTTAACTTACTGTTAAAAAATAGTTCTAAAATCTCATAAGTATTCTTAAGCGTTGTTCCAAAATATTTAAATTACCTGAGGATAAGGTTGCCCTTTTTATTGTTTCTTTTAAGATTTATTAAGAGGAACTGGAGGAGTATTTAATCTAGATATATTTTTCCTCACTGCTAGTCAAGACTTTTCCAAATACTCTACAAATACACTGTGAATTTTGATGTTTTACAGAATAGTATTATGCATTTTATATAAAAGCCAAATGTGCTCCCTCTAATATCTTGGTATTTCTCTCCTAAACTCATGCAATTCCTTATACACAATTTCTCCTCAGAATTTAGCTGAAATATTTGAGGATTGTCTAGATATCTAAAGCTCAATCTCTGTGAATCTATCCCCTTTCCAATACTCTTTCCTGTGAAATACTTATCCTATGACTCACTCTCCACTCTGCATCCTTAGTCTGCTGAATGTACCTTCACTTCAGGGTGCTTGAAGGTTTGGCTGGGGTATGTCTGATCCCCACCAGACTATGAACCTCTTTTAACGCATCAAATTAAAACAATCACAGTACTCTATCTTCTACTTCTCCATGCATACTATAAATTGCCAATTGTCAAATGCTAAGCAAAAACATACAGACAGATAGGGAGAGAGAGAGAAAGGGAGAGAACATTGTTCAAAAAGAAATGTAATCATTACCTGACTTATGTAATTATAACTCCTCTGTACATCACTCTTACAATAAAGATGAAAATTATGTAAATATATATATATATATATATATATATTTGAACCTGATAGTTGCTTTAGGTGGGAAGGTGAATATGGTCCTTCTTACCATATTTTTCCCTTGAAAAAGGGCAGTATCTATGTTTTTATGAGATTTCCACCTAATAAGTACACCCAATAAGGTTTTGGAAACAATGTTATGTGGTTCATGTTCCCCAATATTGTCGCCCATGTCATAGCCACCACATAAACCAAAATGTCCAAACTAAAAATAAATATCTTTACTGTTTCTTTTCAATACAAAAATGCATCACTGACAATAACATTTTCTCATAAAAAGCTCTTGGTATAATATGAAGCTTCATTATATCTTCTAATCCAAGAATTCTCCAGAAAATTGATGATTTTTCAGTAAGTCTCCCCTGGTCAGAACAATAGACAGAGATCATACATAGAGAGAGAGAGCAATAGTGTCTTCTAAATACATTGTTGTATTAATTTATTCATAGATGCAAATATTTAAATCTAATATACTAAATAAAGATGTATGCACAGACTGCAAACTTCAGGTTAACATTGGCAGTTATTGTTAGGTCTCTCGTGCCTAATATGACATAGTAAATTAGAAAATAAATTAATTATTGAATATGTAAGTTTCTATTTGACTACATTCAAGTTAATTAAAAATAATCAGCATGAAAAAAGAAGGAAAATGATGGAGAAGCAGCTGGGACCTAAACAAGTTCTCATGGAGAAACTAGTTTTAGGGTTCCAGTAAAAAAGTCAAGGCTAGAGAATCACACCAAATGTGCAATCATAGTATAGGGAGTTTGGCCAGAGAGGAAGAATTCAGGCAGTTTGGTTAAAGATAAAGATTCTACCACCCACTGCCAAGGCAGTAGTACTAACACCAGTGGCAGCTGCTTCTACCAACATACCAACAGAAAAAGCCTGAGACAAAGGCACCAGAGACAGAGTGTGAGCGGCTTCTACTCACTGGAAGCACACACTGAGAAACAGCAAAAATCTTCATCCTGATGACCATTGCAGACTGAGAACAGCCCTAAAACTAAGGGAAAGGCATGATTACCCCACAAGACATTCTTGCCCCTTCTCACAGAACAGTGTTTGGAAGGCAGCTCCTCCCCCACCACCCAAGAAGAATGCCATCTTTTATACTGGGAAAGACTGGGCCAGAGCAGTTAGTATATAACTGAGGCCTTAGAAGCAGACACTGTGATCTAATATTATTCAACAGGTCAAAGGAACTTCATCAGTGGGGCTCAGCTCTACCAGGGGAAAGTTGCCCTTCCCAGGTGGAGGAAACTCCACCCAGGGCAGAGTGACTTTTTTCACAGGGTAAATAGAGCCAGAGGTGGCCCTCCTCTGTTCAGCAGGGACAGCTGTCCTAGCTCCAGAGTGTATATGTATATATAAATGTGCATTTATATATATGTATATATATTTAAATATAAAGTCAATTTTCTATGCTTTCATCAGAAAGAATGACATTACCCCATTTGTTAGGAAATGGAAAGATTTGGAAAAAGTCATGTTAAGTGAAATAAGCCAGACCCAAAAATATAAGTCCCGTGTTTTCACTTATTTTATAATTACTATACATCTAGGATAATCTTAGCAGATGAGCAGAAAAGCTCACAAGCTATATACATATGACCATATAACATGATGCTAAGGAAAGTGAACCCCAATATATGGACACAAGAAATTTTACGTTGTCTTTGTTGTTTTCAATGTACTATGTGATTTTTTTTGTTTCTTTTATGTGTTGTTCCCCTTATGATATATCCCCTGTTGTCACTGTATTTGATTTTGGTACCCTGCATCTTGTAGATACATTTATCTAATTTGTGGAGGGGAAGGGGAATAACAAAATGCTGAAACAAGTACACAGGGTGACCCATTGCAATAATCAGACTCATAAGACACTATGTTGGAAAAGAACTTTACAACTCTGGGTGGGGGGAAGGGGTGAGGGATGTGGGGTTAGGAAGGGATAGTAGGAGTAAAATAAAGACGGGGGTAACAATTCTCAACAAGAAATGTACTTATTACCTTACTCATGTAATTGTAACCCCTCTGTACAGCATTTTATAATAAAATAAAAAAAATTTGAATCAGTATAATCTATGTGACTTTATTATGTCAGAATAGCCTTAATGTGGTAGAAATATGAAGGTATTATAGAGATAGATAATTTAAGGCCAATCTTTTAGGTACTAACAAAATAACTGGTTTAATATTGTGTTGGTTTAATATTGTGTTGGTTTAATATTGTGTTCTTTGTAATGTTTTCAAAGTTTTTATTTTTATTGTTTAAAATAAAAAGCATTCCCTAAATATTAAAAATTAGATAGAACTCAGTTGATAAAATTGTACAATGTTGGAGTAGAGCCCTAAAAAATAATTTATTTTAAGTTATTCTATGGATGCCAATCACAAATAATATATAATAATAAATGTTGCATAATTTGCATATAAGAATATCTGTTGCTTTACTTCCCAACAATTTTCTCAGCATTAGTAGAACATTTATTTACTAGATAAAATAAACAAGGCTAAATTTTTCTGTATATTCTAATAACCCTTTACACACATTCTCTCTGTCTCTGTCTCTGTCTCTGTCTTTGTCTCTCTCTCTCTCTCTCTCTCTCACACACACACACACACAAGCAGAATAAGAACTATCACTTTTTCAGTCTGCATTTCCCCTAGGAAACCATGTCATCGGGTAGAAAAATGGAGATGATCCATATTGAGGGATATCTCATTAATTCATACACTCCCAAAGCACACAGATGATAAAGGTCTATGGACAGCACAAAGCATCTACATCTCTTTCTTAAAGAAAACACTAACAACTGTCTAATACATCAGTGCATCCCCTGTACTGTCTATCTGACCTTTTCCTTACAAGAGGATGGCTCTACTAGATATTGTTTCACTATCTATTGTAATTTACTTTATTACATATGCTGTTGCCATGTTATAGTTAATAATATGAAGAGAATGACAAGTACTCATAGCAAATAGAAGAGTTATTATAGTTATATCATATTCACTGTATTTCAGTTGATTATCATCTGTGGTCCATGCATTTAGAAAAAGATTAATATAATAAAATGTCTCCTTTTTCATGTGATTTTTGGTATGCTCTTTTTTATTTTAATTTTAATTTTTTGTGAACATACTGTACAGAGGGGTTACAATTACGTGGGCAAGATAATGAGTACATTTCTTATCAAGCATTGCAGCCTCCTCCTTTGTTCACCCTTCACATTCTGGTATGCTCTTAACTGAGGTGTAGTTCTACTAGTCGAATATATACAGTACTCACAATCATATGTATTATTTAAAATGTCTGAATATTTATATCTTAAATAAAGCAAGTTGTCTATCCGGTTGCTACCTCTCTATATGGAAGTGTCATGTGGTTTACTTTTGCTATTTTACTTTACATTAGAAAGTAAAATGGTCAAAAGAGTAATAACTGAGATATGAGTATTTTTTATTTAAAACATTGGAAATGGGATATGGTTAGAGGTTGTGAATTTGTTCAAAGTATGGTAGACTAGGTGAATCTGCCAAAATATCACAGTGAAATGCCTTCGTATTACAAATGTATGTTAACCCCAAAATAAAACATAAAATAAAAATCATAGCACTGCATAACTTTAGTAAAAATTACAAAAACACAAGTAAGTGTTCACCTGCTCCTAAAGCCTTGCACTAATTTTATTTTACATTACTTCTAAACAGCTGAATAAGATGGCACAATCAACAAAAATGTGGTATGTTCTCATCTTCTCCATATTACTAAATTGTTTAAATGAACATCTTTATATACCAACTTTTGATTGCCTTCTAGATCATTTTACTTAAAAAATAATTACAGAAGCAGACTTAATGGACTAGAGTATATAAACATTTTTAATGATCCAGATAAATATTGCCAAATTGCTTTTTTCAAAGCTTGGAGCAAATTAAATTCCCACAGCATCATAGACATGGTCCTTTCCAGACATTTTAGCATTAACAAAAACAATAAAAGAACAAATTAATGAGCTATAATGATAAAATTTATATTTTATTTTTCTCTAATTTGATTTCTAGAGGTGAGCTATGATGCTTGAGTGCATTGGCCCCCTTTACTCTAATTTCTGTTTGTCTCATTTCTTTCCTGTCATAGCATCCAAGTTCTTTGAACTGTAAAATCTCAAGTATTATATTGATCAAGCTAGCTTTGGGATCACATTCTGTTATTTAATGATTCATATCACATGACTTATTTTGAAACATTAATAAAATTGCAAGGTCTACAAATAATATAAAAATTTACTCTTATTCACTAAATTTTAATACTTTGCCAAATTTATATCACCATCCACCTAGATAAACATATATATATATATGTATCATACAGATATTAATATATGTTAAAAAGATAGCCAGATTGTACACACGATGTATTAATTTTTTTTCCTTGGTGGTGTCAAGGTTGACCCCTCAGGGCCTCACATTTACAAGGTAGGCTATCTACTACTTGAGCCATACCTCCAACCCTTCCGTACTGTAAGTGTGTGTAGGTATGTTATCATATATAACTACATATACATATATAGGTAGTGTATATATATATATATGTACACATATGTAGTATGTGCTTAAACTCATACAAAGACTATATATACACATAAAAAACTGATTATTTCATTGTTGATTGTTTTTATGCCAGGTACAGAGGCCTGGGAGCTGTCTCTAAGCTTTTGTGCTCAAGGCTAGCACTCTACCATTTGAGCCATAGTAACACTTTTGACAATTTGGTGGTTTTTTGAAGATAAGAGTTTCATGAAACTTCTTATCTGGCCTGGCTTTGAACTGCTGTGCTCAAATCTCAGCCTCTGGAGTAGTTAGGATTATAAGTATGAGCCACTAGTCCCCAGCCTGAATATATTTTTAAGTCATCAAACACTTCTTAAATTTAGGCAATTTAACATTAATATAAGACTTTCCCTTCATCCTTGCTGTATTTTGGTTTCCTGACCCTATCTTGAAGTCATCATATCTTTTATAGTATTTTCTTAACCCAATAATCTGATTTCTTGATTCTTTGTGAAGCTTAAGCCTCACATAGGTTTTAATTTTTTTTATGTTTCAAAACAATTATATTTTAAAGGAATATAAGCTGCTTCTTTTTCTTCCGGAAATGGGCATTTGATTTAGTTTCTTATTGGATTAAATGAATTATTTAAAAAAAAAAAGAAAGTTTGAAATATGGTCAGCTGCATAGACCTGTGGTATAGATGGTCCCAAAGGTGCTTGCTGCTTAGCCACAGGCATATAGATGTGAACCCTTGTTGGATGACCCCATTGATACAGACTATGTATGTTTGGCTGCATAGGACTTCTCTGCAGAGGCACATGAAACAAACAATTCAAGCACAATAGACTTGTTCTGCATAGTCACAGCCCACCATAAAGCAGGCTGCATAGGTGCGGGCCTCAAAAACTTGGGCTCTATCACAAAGGGCACACTAGCCATAGCTGGGTCACATGGGCACGTGGCCCATGAGTCACATAAATGTGAGCTCCATAGTGGGGCCTATACAGGCTGTATACATATTGCCTGCCTAGACTGCAGGGCATACACACCAGCTGCATAGACATTGTTCTTCATAGAGGCCATGAAGATGTGAACACAAACACAAGCTGTATAGAATTCTTGGAATAGATAAATAGATTGCCTTATTTTCTTGAGAAACAAAGATGTACATGGCATAGATGTAGACTGCATTTACTCAGGATACAGAGGTGCAGGATACCTCGCGGTGGGGTCCCATAGGCTGTTGTCACCTGGACATGTTAGATATTTCACTCTAGGATATTGAATGTTTCACCACCACGAAATGAACATTGTTTTAAGTGATAGGGACATTAATTACTCTTTTTTTAATTTAATTTTGTTTTATTTGTGAACATACTGTATAGAGGGGTTACAATTGCATGGGCAGGATAATGCGTACATTTCTTTTTTTTTTTAATTTTATTTTATTTTATTTGTGAACAAACTGTACAGAGGGGTTACAATTGCATGGACAGGATAATGCGTACATTTCTTACCAAGCATTGCAGCCTCCTCCTTTGTTTACCCTTCCCATCCCTTCCCAGCCTCCCCCCTCCCCCCATCCCAATCCTTCTCCTTCCCCCCCCCCCCGCACCGATGTTGTAAAGCTCGTTTTGGACATGAATTATTCTTATATACTCAATGTAAAAATATATACATATATAAAATCCCTTATAAAAACAAGGACTCTGTATCTATCAAAACAAGATAAAACTTGGTGGGCAATGGTGGTCCATGCTTGTCATCCTAGATACTCAGAAGACTGAGGTCAGAGAATTATATTTTGTAGCCAGTGTGGACAGGAAAGTGTTTGAGCCTCTTGTCTCCTGTTAACCAGAGAAAGCAGGAAGTTGCTGTGGCTGAAGTAGTAGAGTGCTAATTTTGAAGGAAAATAGCTAAGGGATAATGACCAGGCCCTGAATTCAAGCCCCAGGACTGGCCCAAATTATTTTTTTTAAAAGATAAAACTAAATAAAATGTAGTAAGGGAAATGGGAAATCATTAGTGCATTTCCGAAAAGCAGTAAAAACACCTGACTTGTTTAAGAAGATTACAGTGACTGATTTCCATATTCTTCCAGTACTCAAATAACACTCATTTGTGATGCTTCTTTTTATATTGCAAGTGATTTTCCATTCTGCTTCAAGTAATACCTTTCCTGTGAATATATTTAAATTCTTATAGTTCCATAGAGAGAGGGAACATAATATTCAGTGGAAGAAGAAAGCAAAAGCAAACAATTTGCCTCTTCCTGCTTAAGCTCCTTGGCTTGGGCCCTGCAGCTTAGATATACAACAGGTGGATTGACAAACAGAAGGAAACAAAGGGACAACAAATAGAATGAGTTTGTAAAGACAGTGCACACACACCACCTGGGAGAAATGTCTCACAGTCAGTGATGACGGACTCCAAGAAGCACTTAAATTCAGCACTTTAGATGCAGTATCTCAGTAAAGAACAATGACTTTGGCAAGAAACTGACAAGACACAGGGGTTTAGAGTGGTAGGCAGGGCAAGTGTTGTAAGGCTAATATATGTGGAATACAAATGGAATAAGGCTTTTTATGAACAGGCCTATCATTGTGCCTACTTTCTATGTCCTTCATGCTCATGAGCTTTCCATAACAGAGGAGATTTAGACCACTCCATTTCCATGATATTTCTGCGGCTAGTCAGACAAAAGATCCTCTGACAATGCATTCTTTCTTGTCAATTTGACCTCAGTCACCAGTCACCATCAGTTCAGAATATCCTAATATGAAAGGCATGTTCCCCGGTGGTGTATTTTGATCCTCAACATATATAACGAATATAGAATTTGGTTTCTGAAGTTGGCATCTCCATGCCTGAACACACACACACAGAAAAACACATTAAGTGTTGAGAAATGAAGTAGCTACCAGCACATAAGAAACTTTCAAAATTTGGAGAGTTAGCCAGGTACTAGTGGCTCATATCTGTAATCCTAGCTACTCAAGAGGCCAATATATGAAGATCATGGTTCAAGGCCAACTCAGGGCAGAAAACCCCTTAAGATTCTTATCTCCAATTAGGAAGTGGCTCTGTGGCTCAAGTGGTAGAGGGTTATCCTGGAGCAAAAAAGCTCAAAGACAGACCCCAACCCCCAAGTTAAAGCCCAAGGGTAGTTGTAGAGTGGGAGGGAAGAGATGGTAGGGGGAAAACAAAGGAGGAGTCCACATGATCAGTAGAAAATGTACTCGTTACCTTGCTCATGACGGTAACCCCTCTGTACAGCATTTTTACAATAAAAAATGTAAAAAATACTGTACAGTTATTTTACATATCTTAACATATTTTAATAACCCCTTTTCAGTTTTTTACCAAATTAGATTTTGTAATTTTTTATATTTTTTAAGAGAATGCATCCTGTTTTTATATGTTTTTTTGTTGGGGGTGGTGGTCATGGGCCCTGAACTCTGGGCCTGGGCACTGTCCCTCAGCTCTTCAGCTCAAGACTAGCACTCTACCACTTGGGCCATAGCACCAATTCTGGCTTTTTCTGCTTATGTGGTGCTGAGGAATCAAACCCAGGGCCTCATGCATGTAAGGCAAGCACTCTACCACTGACCACCTTCCCAGACCTGTTTTTATGTGATTATATATTTACAGAAAGATATAAACACTTAGACATAATTTATAGACTTATAGTTACAGTGTGTATGTGTATGTGTGTGTCTGTATGTTTTATTTTTTAAATTACAAAAGTTTAAACTCAAGACTTACTTAGAAGGCAGATATTCTACAACTGGGTAGATCAGGTAGATCACTTGATCTACCCAGTCTATTTCTTTGTCTTATTTTATTTTTTCAAATAGGGTTTGGCTTTTTGCCCAAGAAGAACTGAACCACAATACTCCTATTTATATTTCGACAGAGTAAGGGTAGCAGACTCACACCACCACACTTACCATTATACTGGTTGAGATTTGGAGGTATGTCTTTTGAACTTTTCTTTCTGAGCTAGCTTTAAACCACAACCCTTTTGCTTTTTACCTCTCTGGTAGCTATGATAAAAGATGTTTACCATCATGCCTGGTATTTTAATATATTTATTTATTTTTCATTATTGAGGTTTGAACTCAGGACTTTGTATTCCTTAGGCAGGTGCCCTATCATTTGAGCCACATGTCTGGCCCTTTTTGACTTTTTAGTTATTTTTCAACTAGAGTCTTAATCTTTTTCCCTCCCGCAAGCAATCTTCTGATTGCAACCTCCTACTTCTGCCTCCAGTTTAGCATCAGTTGTTGGTATAAGCCAGTGTTCACAGAAATATAGCTATATTTAATCATATACTGACTACATTTTCCATGTTAAATTTTCCACAAAGTTTTTTAAATTATTCTTTTAAAAGTATTACTTCTGCATGTTCTAAAATTTATATAGAGCTCCCCTATGACCCAGCAATCCCACTTTTGGGCATTTACCCAAATGCTTACAAACAAGACCACACTAAAGCTACTAGCACAACTATGTTCATTGCAGCATTATTTACCATAGCTAAGATATGGAACCAACCCAGATGCCCCTCAGTAGATGAATGGATCAAGAAAATGTGGTATATATACACAATGGAATTCTATGCCTCCATCAGAAAGAATGACATTGCCCCATTTGTTAGGAAATGGAAAAACTTGGAAAAAATTATATTAAGTGTAGTAAGCCAAGCCCAAAGAAACAAAGGTCCCATGGTTTCCCTTATTTGCAATATCTAGTATATGTATGAGTCAAGCGGAAAAGGTCAGATAATGTGATGTCAGGAAAATGAACCCTTAGACATGTATTTTAATGTTTTTTCTTTCATGCATGTGTTTCTAACGCATTTATAAGACTATCTCTTTGTTGCTTTGTATGTCCCTCCCCCACAGTATAACCCCTGCTTTCACTATATTTGATGTCAGTATAACTTGTGGAGGAGAGGGGGAAAAAACAGTTGTTTAAGGATACAGGTGGACCTGATGCAACAATGAGAAGTATAAGTTGTCATGTCCAAAACGAGTTTTACAACGTCGGTCGGGGGGGGGGGGGGAAGAGGGGGGAAGAGAAGGGTTGGGATTGGGGGGGAGGGGGGAGGCTGGGAAGTGTGAAGGGTAAACCAAAGGAGGAGGCTGCAATGCTTGGTAAGAAATGTACGCATTATCCTGCCCATGTAATTGTAACCCCTCTGTACAGTATGCTCACAAATAAAAAACAAATAAATAAGTAAAAAATTTATATAGAAGACAGTCTTTGTATGTGCTTAGTGAACTGTACATGTTTATACATAATTTCCAAGCAGAGCTCCATGGCTATTGTGGACTTTCCAAAACAAATTTCTAATACATGAATATTTTATTTCAAATATTTTGTTACATGTTCCTTATAAACCACTACAGTGATCTGCGTGTTATGGTAGAAAGTAGGCTGAATCCACTTGGATGTTATTTCCTTGAATTCTATTTGTTCTTAAACAAATAAATCAGCCAAGAATGAAACAACAGAAACTCTGATGTGATTTTTTGTTCCCGATAAATTTTTTCTATATGAAAGTTTAGATATTCTATTTTAACATAGCCTAGGTGTTTTTTAAAAGATAAAACCATTCTCTTATTTTTTTAATGACAGAATAAGCAATAAATTTTTAAAGGGCAGCATAAATTAATGCATATGTTCTTTTTGTAGGTTTAGTATGATTCCTAAATTATATTTCCATTTCATTTAAACTTGGACTTCATTCAGTTCAATGGGTTTCTTAGAAGTAGCTCTGTAAGCACTGTAGGCACTCTGAGACATATATCTTTCTTTATTGCTGCCCTTCTGTCTCTCTGTCTCAATTTATTGGTAGTTACTGATTGTATTAGGGCAGTCTCAAAAAAGAAACAGACATCTTGTGTGAATCCTTACACCACAGATGTGGCTTTACACCACAGATCCTTACACACAGGATGTTCTTAGATGGATAGGGTGACAAGGTAAACGAAGCAACCATTGACCTCAGTATACTGCACACTTAGTAATGAGTTATCCTCTCAGGTGATTTAATGTGGAGCATGATGGTACATGACTGTAATCCTAGCACCCAAATCTGTGTATTTGAGATCAATCTGTGCCACAAAATGAGATTCTGTCTCAAGTTAAATAAAGTGATATTTTGCAATTTTTTATGATAAACTGTTGCTTTAATTACAATACCTATCACAAGCATTGTTCTCATAATGCAGAAAATACAGAAACGTACATAGCACAATTAAAGGATTCAATAGGTACCATGTGTTCACTTTGTGTGATTCTTTAAACTCATGTATAGTGCACAGGAATGAGAATCTGATAGTCTATACATGAACCTCAGTAATGAGTTTGCTAGTTATCTTGTCTGTGAATAACAGTCTTGTCAGCTCTGAAAGAGAAGAATGAGATGTGGTGGGCCTGGCAGCATTCTTCCAGGCTGCTATGTGATGGTTTGTGTCATTGTCCCAAGGCAGATGAGTACATGGAAGGCGTTAAGGATAGGAGACTGTGCATGCCGACCCACTGCGTTTTGCTTTGCCTCTCTTTCACCTTTACCTCTACTGCATTGAAGAACGCTTGTGAAATGCAGCACAGGGAGTAATTGATTGAAAATCGGAGAGAAACTTTGTTCTGAGCTACTGCTTGTTGAAATCAAGTAAACCTGTTGCAAGCATAATTGCGCTGCTCAAAGGTTGTATGCCTTTGTTCCCAAGTGAACAGCATTTTCAAAGGGGATTTAGCTTGCCTATACTCAAGTCTGCCTATAAAAAAATCAAACAAGTTGGCAAGAAATCTCAGTGGAATCCAACTTCTAGGAAGGATGCTCAATAACTAAAATATAGTTTCCTTTGTCATCAATTTTATAAATAAACTGAAAAACATATATGAAAACATGCATGTGAGAACAGACAAATATATATTGAAAGATAAAGATTAAATTAGAACCAAGCCACATCTGGTAGCCTCAGACAGGAAGAAGTACAATTTTTCCTGCATGTAATTTAAAATGGCAGGATATTTAATTTTTGTTTAAATAGACTAAATGTTAAGAGCACTTGGCGACTACCCTGTATCTGTACCTTGGCTATAATCTTCACAGAAAAATCAAATTACTAAATCTCAAGCTTATCCTTGATAACTTCATAGTTGGCTTCTAAATTTGCCTCACTGATTAATCATCTTCTATGTAATTGTACAAACTGCTGCAACACTTGGCCCCTAGTGAGGCCCAGGAAGTCTCCTTCATTTTATCTTTTCCTTAAGTCAGATGAACTCATTTCAATGCATAGAAACTGAATGTTCTTTCCTGATGAAAAATAAGCCTTAAGATTTTTATACTCATATCTTAAACTGTTCATGCAAATGAGAGCACATTATATTAGGCTTTCTTTAAATCAGCACTGTTCATTAAACAGAATGTTATTCTATTCCAATGGAGATTGTCAAATGGGAGGATGGACTTGCTGTAATAGCTTAATAGCAAATGTGGGTCTTTCTATTATTTGAGAAAGATACTTTTCAACACACTTATACAAACAAGAGGTCTAATTGAGGAAACACAGTATTGCATCCATTGCCATTATGATATTGCATATTTATTCTAAGCTATAATTCATACAAAGTGGGTTTCATCCTTTAATCAAATGTTTTCATAGTAACATTAGACACTACTTTATATTCTTTCCATAGCATCAGTGATGCAGTAGATACATCAATTAGCTTTCTCTAAGATCAAGTGCTTTTAAAATATTCAGAGAAAAATCCCTTACTTAAGTGAAGAATGTCTTTCTGCAAAAATCCCTACATTTGTTAGATTAACACTTCCTGTCAATTGTAAATGTATTTATGGCAGGAAAAGATACATGAAACTCCTCCAAGTTGCTCTGTTGACAGCATCACTTTGAATCTGGCTAGAAGCAGGCCCCAGAGTCTTACCTCAGACAAAGTCTACAGATGCCTATGTTCCTTCACTAAAGTGGGATTAAATTTGCCTATAAATTATACAAATAGCATGTATACTTTACATTTCTCTACATTACTCATCATAATTAATAGGATGTAAATGTGACATGAATAGCTGCTACATCCTGTTACTCCCTGTATTATCTGGAGAACAATGATGAGAAGAGTTCATACGTGTTCAGTACAGATGTAATGTTTCTTACATATTTTCCATTTGTGCTAAGTTGTATCTGTAGAAGCAGGGGAAACACTTGTCCAAATGCATTTCACTCAACACAAAGGGCATCTTTTTGTGTTATGTTATATTACTATGGGAGTTCTGAGCTATGCTGTTGATGAACTATACAAGTACACAGTCATGGAATTAGAAGAAAGAATGCTTAGGTGGAGATTGTACAGTTGGATAACATTAACTATATATATATATGTATATACACACATACAAATGTGTATATATGGGAGAACCTTACATTCCTCAAAGTTTCAAAATGAAAATTTTTTTAAAGAACAGGAAAAAAATCTATGTTAATAGTGCTATCAAAAATATTTTTAAATCAGTCTACATTATAACTATGAAAACACTTTTTGTTGCAATACCACTGGAAAACTTAGAAATACGTTCATATATTTGGCTTCAAAGTTAGTGCCATAACTCTGAGACAAACAAAATGTAGATAATGTTCCCTGAAAATAGTGCAAGTAACTATAAGATAATAATTGGTCGCCATACCATTGTATATTTGGTGTTAAATATGTCACCATGGAATTCAATTAAATGAAAGGTAGAAGGATGTAATTATCCAAGAAGTATAACCTGAATGCAGTTGGGTCATATAAAATTGATATTCGTTGCTAGAATAATGATGTTTTTAGATTAGATTAGATTTTTTCTAATTTAATTGAAAATTATAAAAAATATTCAAAATAATTTTAAGAAGATTTAAATCCCAACCATAGACTACTTATAATCCAGCAGTAATAATTAAGAACTATAGGCATAGAAAATAACAAATATACTATGGTCATGTGCAAAATCTTGATTTGAATGAGCTTATATTAACAGGAGAAAAAATTACCAAAATAAAAAATATAATTCAAACATGACATTTTAGGATTATAATCATCATTAATATTTGAGTAACACTGAATTCATAACAATTTGTTTTAAGGTCTAGATAATTCCTAGAGAAATAGCTCATTAAAATTCACAAATAAATTAGATATATCTACTTAGGAAAAGGAAGCCTGAATAATAGGATTGTGAAAATAAGCATGACAGATGATAAAGCTCACATACATTTTTTGAATCGACCACTGAAAATGAATTTCCATAGTCATAATTTCCTGAGAAGATTTCTAAAGATAAATTTTAAGAGACTAAATTTAAAAATTACAATTTTCAACCATTTTGGTGAACGTGAGGGAAGGATAAACACTATTCAAAAAATACACTCATGATTTTCCTATGCAACTATACCCCTTTGTATGTAGCCTTTACAAATTTTTTTTTTAAAAAATTACTATTTTCCCAGAATTGCCGTCACAGATACTCTAGGCCTTATCGGCTTTTAGTCCTAAAGACTTTCTAATACACATGTAACTGTGTTTCTAAGAAACAGTGAAGATTATTGTACATATCAAGAACATTTTCTAAATCCAGAAATACTATGATATTCAAACACATACTAAAAGAACAATTAATCAAATACATTCCACATATAAACATAAGTATGTTTTTAAAAATAATTAATAATTTTTATGAGAGATATTAAAGAATTAATTTGCTATCATAAGGTGGATATTCTGTATTAAGTAATAAAAACATTATACTAATGTAGAAAATATAAACATGAACAGACATGGAAAATTTTTAATAAAATACAATGTCTTTATTATTGTTATTATTGTTGTTGTTGTTGTTGCTACTGGTTCATGAGATGTGGTACTGCTATGTATCTTTGGCTCTCCTCAAAGTTATGACTCTTTCACTCAATCTCTTGAAGGCTAGGATGACAGACAAATGCTTTTCCACACAAGTAATAACTATTTATTATTTTAAGGAAGTTTATTAAGAAATAAAGAGCTACTTACCAATAAATAAAAATCTTTGTAATCAAAATAGGATGCATACTTATGAAAAACTTTATAAATTGGTTTTAAAATGTATTTCCTAAGAAGCATATGCATAAGAATATTCATAATCTACTCATTTGTTAAAATTATTGTCTCAGCTTGGTTTCATTTTCGCTGTTTAACAAGTGTTTCTAAGGATATCAAATTCTTCATTGAGCAACATTAACTTAGTTATAAGTCTTAAAGGTATAAAATTCCTCTATTAGGCTTCTCCAGGAAAACCACCAAGATACACGTATGCAAAGATGCATAGATTTGTTTTAAGTAATGGATACAAGTAATTATTGAGGCTAGGAAATTCTATAATCTGTTATTTATGTGCTCAAGATAAGCAGTAATGCAGCTTCACGATAAATCAACAGATCTGATTTGAAGGTATGAAGTTCCAGTTCAAGGGTAGGAGACCAAGGCTCCAGTTCAACTAATAATGAAGAGATAGTGAGAATATCTTCTTCCTCTCCCTCTTTCCTATCCAGGTCATCAGTACATGCATGAAGGACATTCATATAGAAAAGACAAAAATCCATTGTTTCCAATCTATATATTCAAACAATGTCTTCTAAAGCCCAGGATCCATATCAGATATCTGGGCACCTTGTAACTCATTCAAATTAAAAGATAAAATTAATCATCTAAATTCTTATGCCAGTATTTATAACAATCTTTGTATGCATAAGCTATAATTTAGCATAGTTATCATATATTTCCTCTCTAAATTGAAACCCTCATATGTCCAGCCTTCTACTTTGCAGCCTGTGTATTCTTATAAATTAATAGATATTTAGCTTATACAGACAGCATGCCTGAAAAAATTTGTATGTGTCCCCAGGTCAATTATCATTCCTCTTCCAAGGTTATTGCCAATTTTATTTCCATGTCATAGCTACTCAAGTTTCATTATTTTAATATTTAAAAGGACATGGCAGCTGTGTGAGAGATTATTGGCCATAGGTTTGGAACACTTAGACGTGCCTAGAGCCTTTTTTTCCTGATGAAAATATGACTAAGTGGCTTCTTTTAACCAACCTGAATTTTGTTTCCATTGCCTAAAAACCAATTTAAAATAATTGACACATGCCTTGGACATAAAGCAAGCTACTAGCAAAAACTGCTTGCTTGTTTTAGAGGACCAGAAGTTAAAGTCATTTTTTAACTTACTTTATACATTTTGATGATGTGGGCCATCATGTGTTTTATAAAAAATAATCAGTTAAAATTATATATCATGCCAGGCACTGGTGGTTCACTTCTCTAATCCTAGCTACTCAGAAGGCTGAGATCTAAGGATTGCTGTTCAAAGCTAGCCCAGGCAGGAACTTCTGTAAGACTCTGATCTCCAATTAGCCACTAGAAAACCAGAAGTGGCACTGTGGCTCAAGTGGTAGAATGCTCGCCTTGAGCTGAAGAGCTCAGAGACAGTACCCGGGCCCATAGTTCAAACCCCATATCAACAACAACAACAAATAGATATAGATATATAGATATAGATAGATAGATAGATATCACTAACATATCACACATGAACACACACACACACACACACACACATCTTGAATCACGAATAATGTATCTTTGGGGTCTTGTGGCTTCTAGATAGTCACTATATCACTTGAGCAACTCTGTTAGCTCTTTGTATGATGGCTATTTTGAGACAGGCTATCACTTCATGCCCAGGCTGTCCAGAGCCACAATTCTTCTGTTTATAATTTCCTAAATACTGAGATGACAAGTGAACTATACACGCAGCCATTTATTGAAATAGAGTCTTGCAAAACTTTAGTTTCACTTGTCTTAAATCATGGTATTTACGATATTCACTTCTTGAGTACCTGGGATTACAGATTTGAGCCAACATGCCTCACTAATACATAATCTCTTTGATTACATAAAAATGAATTAATCGAATACAATTGATGGGTCTGTCATTTTTCCAGAGCTGTTGGAACAAAGCATTATCGATTCAGTAGCTTACAACAACCTTTACATAATCTCTCATAGTTCCTATAGCAGAAGTTTGAAGTCCAAATGTCAGTAGGCCACACTTGTTCCCTAGGCTGGCAGAGAATGAGTCCTTGCCTCTTCCAGCATCTGGTAGTTCCTGGCATGCTTCAGTTTAGAGTATTATCACTCAGATGCTTACTTCCATCTTTGTATGTCCTCTTCCTGGTATCTGCATTCTACAACGTCTCATTCATATTATATACTGCAATATTTATGGACAAAGCCTATGACCTAACTGTAAAAAACAATTACACATAACTCTATCACCTGCATAACATGTCATAATTGTACATAACTATATAACAAGATTAGAGAAGGATGAACAAAAAGCATTGTCATAATGACATATTTTCTTATTTTTAAATTGAACATTAGTATTTCAATATAGAACTTTAATTACCTCAGACAAAATTGTACCAAATTTGGATGTAAAGGTTTCCAGGATGTGAGTGAGGATAAAAAAATGAAATCTAAACTACCGTGTCCCATTTTACATTTTCCCATGTCATATCTTTAGTGATGAAATCTCTTTATATTTGAAAAACAAAAATATAGTGAATGTTACTATCAATCAATTTTGGATTAAAAATGTGTGTTAAATATAAACTCCTGCACTTAAATATATGTAGGTATAGACATATCCCAGAATCAAATATACTAAATTTTACATATATATCATGAAACATTAATATTTCATCAGAGGTATCAAGGTAATTAGATAAATACAGCTTTGGGGAGGTCTCCATTCTCCATAACATGCAATTATATCTTTAGAACATTTTTCAGGAAAAATATCCTATTTGGAGGTATTAGTAATTCCTCTAACTCCAAAAATCCAAAGTATTGATATAGCACAGTTATATTTCTAATCATACTCATAATTTTAAAGACCTTAATGTTGATGGGTGATATGTTACCTCTTTATAATAATTCAGTTTGAGTACCTCTCTGCTTTAGCCAGAAACTCAATCAACAACTATGTTTAATCTTAATTATAAAGAAATCACTGCTCTAGAGTATCTTCACTACTGAGTTTGACTTTCTTCACTGATTTTTGAGGCTACTTTTTTCTGTAGAGGCAGCTCTTTGATACAGTTCTGCCTTCTAGAGTCGACAAAGCCTCTTCCATACTGTAGTCTTTCAACTAGCCTTCTATTGTTTACACTTGTATTCCTGTTCCAAATCTCCCAGACACTTAACAGACTTATGTGTATGCCTCTAAATATTTTCACACAGATACAATTTTTCTAAGGTGAAACAGTATTGGAAGTAGACATTCAAACTCTAGACACAAAGAACTACGTTTATCCAAATAATTCTAATGTGAGGAATTCATTTGCACTTTGGCCAGTGGCAGTAGTTATTTGGCAGTAATATTATTCAACTTTTTTGTCATTCATGGGGCTTGAACTCTGGGCCTGGGTAGTCTCCCTGCACTCTTCGGATCAAGGCTAATGCTCTACCACTTGAGCCACAGCACCTCTTCCGGTTTTCTGGTGGTTAATTAGAGATAAGAGTCTCTTGAATATTCCTGCCTGAGCTGGTTTTGAACCTGGATCCTCAGATCTCAGTCTCCGGAGTAGCTAGGATTACAGGTGTGAGCCACAGGCACCCATCTCTATTCAACTATTTTCTACTTCTCTTGATTATCTCTTCTATGTTCTATTCCTATAATTTGTATTGTTTATCCATTCCTACTCAATAGCAAAATACTTCAGATTATACAATTTGCAAACATCAGAAACTCTGATACCTAGAGTTTAGGAAATCAAAGATCCAGATACTGTTTCAAGGTGCACCTTTACTGTGGAATACTCTCAAGGTAGAAGGTAGAGGGCAAAAGAGAAAATCACAGTTTCCTGGCAGCTCTTGTACAGTCACGAATCTCACTGATGAGCGTTTCACATTACCGATTAACACCTCTTAAAACGTAACACTTCTTAAACTTTGAGATAAAGTAGCATCATGTGAATGAAAAAGAACACATATATCCACACCCATGTTCCCATTTTATTCTTACACACTGGCTTGCCATTGATTGATTGTAGCATTTACATTTTTTCTTCTTAGGTTTAATCCAATGTCTCTGCTCCTTCTGTTTTAATAGATTTCACATTCTATTGCCCCAAACCTGAACACTTTCATACACTTTGAAATAAACATTTTTGTTAAGCATACTTTCTATATAGTATGTGTAATTGAACTCATGAAAAAATGCTTTAGGAAGCAAGGTAGAACATAATATTCTGTTCTTAAAAATGGATTAGTTAGCTGGGCACCAGTGGCTCACGCCTGTAATCCTAGCTACTCAGGAGGCTGAGATCTGAGGATTACGGTTCAAAGCCAGCCCATACAGGAAAAGTCCCTGTGACTCTAATCTCCAATAAACCACTAAAAAACCGGAAGTGGCACTGTGGCTCAAGCGGTAGAGCTCTCACCTTGAGCTGAAGAGCTGAGGGATAGTGCCCAAGGGATAGTGCCCAAGCCCAGAGTTCAAACCCCACGACTGACAAAAAAAAAGGATTAGTATCTTTTGGCATTTCGTTTAATTACTACTGCTTCTAATTGAGCCCCTTGCAAGGTGGTTTCTTCACTTTTGTCCCACAAAAGAGTTAAATGATTAAAATATTACACACACATTTCCAATGTTTAGCAACCTATCCATATTGTCAGATAAAGAAGCAAAATTAGTGTCACAGCAGTTATTCTTGGGAAGCAGAATCTGTTTTAATAATGCATAGATTACTTTTTTCAATACCAAGAATATGGAAGTGAAACCTTATCATAAATCTACTTATAAGTGAAACATCATTGCCAGATTTTCACTTTCACAATCTATGCTAATTATGAAAATTACTTATAACACCTTAATAATATTATTAGAATTTCAAAAAATAGAGTTTATAGTCTTTAACTCTTTTCAATTATAATTTTAAATTATTTTACCTAACTATCTTCTTTCAATTTCTAAATGGATGCAGTCTTTTTTTTATTCTTATTGTAAAGCTGATATACTATACAGAGGGATTATATTTGCATGACTCAGGTAATATGTAATGATTATAATTATTTTTGAGCCATGTATCATGCACACAAACATACACACATATCAATAATTCATTGTGCTTGCATGTAGATTTATAGGCACATTCTAGTTATCACAATGAGGTATACTATGCAGTCTATGCTTCTTTGGCTCTGGCTTACTTCGATTAATAATCATTAAAAGCACATGATCTTTGGCAAGAACAATGACCTCTTTGGCTGAGAAGAGCAAAGTAACGTAAGCATATTCTTACTACTGTACTACATAAGTTCCAATGCTTCCTTTATCAGGAGAATGGTACAATTATGTTGACTCTATCTGACTAGGAATCACGGCATATTTTATGTAAGGTTCTTCAATGTTAACTCAAATGCTTAAATCGCTAGAATATTTTATTTTCCATTTTTAATAAATAGTCATTTCCTGTAACACAGCCTGGTTTATCATAAAACCCATATAAGTTTTAAAACTCAATTTTAGACATTGATTAATAGACAGCCCTTATTCTTACTATTAAACATCATGACTTATTATTCAATTTAGCTTGCTTAAAGTGCTGGATGGCAACAACATTTTTTAAAGAGAGCAGAAATGGATTATCCTGCAATGGAAAAAGAGCACCCATGAACTCTAGAGAACATAATTTTTGCTTTGTGGAGTCAGAATGAATGAGAAAATATATTTTTACTCTAAGTTTGTGTTACACTTTTGAGAAAAATTATTTACGTTGCACTTGTTACAATGAACTGTGGATGTCTAATTATCATGCATTCTCACTAGCTGTATGCTAAATACAATTTCAAAAATATTAACTTCTGAGAGCTTTTCTCATTCAAGTATTGGTAGAAATAATAAAACTTTTTAAAGGTCACAATCAACTTCATGTTCCCATGTAGGAAAAATGCAAAACTTGTATTGTCAGAGATGCATCATTATATTTTGATCTAAAGCAAGACAATATACACAGAATTTTGAAAATAAAATGACAATATTTTTACTTACTTTGTGAAATAAAAATATTCAGACTCCAGTACTGGATATTAGGGGAAGAAATATATAAAAAAGAAGAAAGTTAATTTCCTTCATCTTTATTGGTAACTATTCTTGAAACAAGGCAGTCTACAGTCTATACTTCACATGAAGACTATTTCATGAAAATGAATGTCTTTTTTATTACAGAAAATTTAGTGTATTCATAGCATTGTAAAATTGAATAAAGAATTCATAAGTGCTGCTTTCTCTAAGAAAAATACCACCCTCAAAGAAATATTTAAAAGATTGACCTTAGGCTCTTTAAAAAGGGTTTAAATCACTTAGTATCTGTTATGTAATAGGAGTAGCATTTCATAATTTGAATATTGAGGAGACCCCAAATCATGTTCTAGTTGTGCATAATGATGCACATACCTATTGAGCTTATGATGCTTACTTATTGGGCTATGTTTCCTTGTAATATACTATTGCTTTTTATTGTGGAAATTTTGATTTTAAAAGAATTTTTATTTTAATTTATTTGGTGTACAGAAAATTAGTTCCTGTTGGTTCTTACAAACAAATATCATGAAACTACTTTTCTGTCAAGACATTAATTGCAACGCAAAATATCCTTAGACTAATATCATGTAGTGTAATGTCAATGTTATCAGCTTCTGGCAAGTTGTTTTTTTAAAGTATCATTCTATTATTGTTGTAAAGATGATGTACAGAGGGGTCACAGTTACCTAAATAAGTACATTGTTTTTTGACCTGTGTCATCTTTTCCCTCATATTAGCACAATTTTTCCTGCTAGACTCTCCTCCCCCACAAGTTGTATAGTTCATTTTCAACGTAATGCTGAACTAGTTCACCTTTTTTTCCATCATTTCTGTGCTTCCCCTTACCCTCCCATAAAACAGATTAACTTACCTACAAGACAAAAGGTACAAAAATCAAAAACAGTAATAAAAAGTAAAAGAAAACAAAAACAAAATGCAAGATAACAAACAACCGCTTATTTCTATTTCTTGGAGCTCATTTCAATAAACATCATTTTTTTATCCTTATTTCAATATTTTGTTATTTCCCTTCCCCTCCGCAAATTAGAAAAATACATAGACAAGATGTAGGGCACCGACATCAAGTAGAGTGAAGACAGGAGTCATACTGTGGGGGAAGAACATACAAGAGAAACAAAAAAATCACGTATTATATTTTAAATAGGTTAAAACAATATCAAGAAAGAAAAAAAAAACAGTTGTGTCCATATCTTGGGGTTCATTTCACTTAATATCATCCTATATGGTCATATGTACATAGCTTTTTACCTTTTGTGCTTGTCCTAAACTTATACTAGTTATTTGTTAGGAAATGGAAAGACTTGGGAAAAAATTATATTAAGTGAAGTAAGCCAGGCCCAAAGAAACATAGGTCCCATGGCTTCCCTTATTTGCATTAAACATCATTTTATATGATCATATGTGTATAGCTACTGAGACTTTGTGATCCTCTCCTAAGAATATCCTTCACTCATCAAAGAAAGAGAACTATAGACCCATATCTTTGATGAACATCAATGCAAATTTTCTCAATAAAATTCTGGGTAAACAGAATTGAACAACTAACTAAAAATTTACACTGATAAAACAGGATTCAGTCTAGGAATGCAAAACTGTTTAATATACACAAGTCAACTAATGTAATTTAACATATCAATAAGAGAAAGGACAAGAACCACATGATCATCTCAATAGAAAAAGCATTTGACAAGATTCAATACCCTTTTGTGATAAAAGCTCTGGAGAAGGTAGGAATCCATGGAACATCCCTCAATATAATAAAGGTTGTATAAGATAAACCTACAGCCAGCATTATAGTTAATGATGAAAGGCCATTTCCTCTAAAATCAGGAACAGTACAAGGATGTCTGCTCTCTCCACTTTTCTTCAATATAATACTAAAATACCTAGCAAGAGCAAAAAGGTAGGAGAAAAACATATAGGGGGTCCAAATAGGGAACAATGAAGTAATATTATCCTTCTTTGTATATGGTATTATGCTGTATTTAAAGAACCCAATAGCTTCCTCCCTCAATTTACTTGAACTGATCCAAAGCTTTAGCAAAGTTGCATGGTATAAAATTAACCCAGAAAACTCAGTGGCTTTTCTGTATTACAACTATGAGAAGATCAAGAGTGAAAATCAAGAAAGTAACTTTTGACTATGCTTTTGCCTTGTATAGGAATGTCAAATAATAAAATCACTCAATATGCAGCACTTTGAATTTAGACTTCTTTCACTTAACATAATAAATTCTATGATGAAAATATAAATATCCATGAACTGAACTTTAGGACACTCAAGTTCATAAAACAAACATTACTGAGTATGAGGAGACAGGTAGGTCCAGTTTCAATCTAAAGACTTTAGCACCCTACTCACATGAACAAACGTCTGGACAAAGAAAAATCTACAAAGTTATTTCAGAACTAAACAATATCACTGACCAAATGGACTTAACATACATCTGTAGAGAAATACATCCATTAGCAGATGATTTCACAGTCTTTAGCAACTCACAGAATTTTCTCCAAATACGTGACATTTTAATCCATAAAGTGAGTCAACAAAAAAATGCAAAAAATGGGAGAAAGAAGTAAGTTTCTCTGTAACAGATAAAATGAAATTAGAAAGCAGTAACAAGAAAAACGACAGAAACTACAGATATTTTAAACACATTGAAATTAAACAATGCACTTTTGAATGATCAATATATTTTAAAACTTGAGAACAGAAATGTAAAAATTGCTCAAAAGCAAGTGAAAAATGAAAGTACGCTTGACCAGAATCTGTGGAATACAATAAAGGCATTAGGTCAAAGAAAGATGATAATTTCAGCCGCACGCTGGTGGCTTACACCTGTAATCCTTGCTATTCAGGAGTCTGAGATCTGAGGATCTCGGTTCAAAGCCAGCCCAGGCAGGAAAGTCTGTGAGACTCTTATCTCCAATAAACCACTTGAAAACCAGAAGTGGTGCTGTGGCTCAAGTGGTAGAGCTCTTACCTTGAGCTGAAGAGCTTATGGACAGCGCCCAAGCCCAGAGCTCAAGCCCCACGACTGACAAAAAAAAAAAAATCTACAATGAGCAATAAAATTGAAATTGGAGACTTCACTAAAAATCTTTTAGATATCATAATTTCAGCCAAGTACTAACATAAAAAATATACAAAAAGTAGCCATTTTTCTGTAAACCAACAATGAACAGTCTGAGACCAATAATTAGAAACAGATTCACACCCTAATGCCAACAAAATATAAACTATCTAGGAAGATGATTGATATATACTATGAAAAGTATAAAGTATAGAAGAACGACTGAAGCTAGACTCCAGTCTGTTTCACTTTATAGTTTAAAATTGATCAAGAACTTTAATATAAAGCCTTAATGTAAATCTAAAACTACTACAGGAAAACACCTGAAGATACAGGCATAGGCAACAAATAGAGCAAGGATTGACAAATGGAATTTTATCAGATTAAGAAACATCTGCACAGATCAAGAAGTAAATCTGAGAATGAATAGACAGATTATAGCATGAGAGAAAAAGAATTCCCAGCAATACACCTAACTGATTAATAACCAGGATAAATAACTCAAAGAAGAAAACAACAAAGTACCAAAATTCTAATTATACATAGTCAAATTAACTGAATAGATAATTCTTAAAAGGAGCACAAACGACACTAAATATATGAAGAAATATTCAGCATCCCTAGCCATAGGAGATGAAAATCAAAAGTACATTGCGATTTCATCCTGGTGCTCTGAGAATGGTTGTCATCAGGAACACAGACAACAACAGATTCTGGTGAAATAATGTGAGAAAAGAGAACTCTTCATAGACACTGATGGTGGGAAGAAAAATTAGAGTATCCATTACAGAAAGCAGTATAGGGTGCATCCATAAAATTAAAATATGATTACTATATGATTTATCTTATAACATTCTTGGGAATATATCAGGAAGACTATAAAGGCAGGTTATAATAGCGACATCTGTACAATAATGTATATTATAACATTATTCTCTGTACTATGGAGCCAGCTTACTTGCTGATTCTCTGTATCTACACTATGGAATCAGCTTACTTGCCAAACAAAAAAATACTTGTGTGCTTTATTCGAATATGAAAGTGAATGAGATTGTGTCATTTTTATGAAGATGGATGATAATTTAGACCCTCATGTTGAGTCAAGTAATCCAGGTTCAAATAGATAAGTACTGCCAGCTTGCTTCGTATGCATAATGAATACAAATATTTGTGGGATGAGTGGCAGGGTAGAAAGGAAAAAGAGAGGACAGTGATTTATGTACAATATCAAAGTGAATTATATCTGAGTATAAAAATAGTAAGTCCTAGATATTTGAGAGGCTGCACTCTGGAGGGTCATGGTTTAGGTCAGCTTGAGCAGAAAAATTCAACACAGCATAGCTGAGTTGAGTGATGTTCACCTGTTATCCTAAGGCACATGGAGGCTGAGATTGGAAGGATTGTGTTTCCTGGCCAACTTCAGTTGAAAAGTCTATGAGATTCCATCTCCAAGGAGAGAAGCTGGGTGTTGTGGCATGTGCTGTGATCCCAGCAACTATGGGAAACCCAAATTGGAGGCATCAGAGTCCATGCACACATCCGAGTAGGAAGTGAGACTAGATGATAAGAACAAACAGCTAAAAATAAGGGTGTAAGTTTATCTCAGTAAAAGATTGCAAGCCTAGTGATCACAAGGCCAGAAAGATAATAGCATAACAATACCTACTGAAATTATTTTTAAAATAGTGAGGAAACATAGAAATAAGAAATACTAATGGCATACATTTGATCAAACTACAACATATGCATGTCTGGATCTACTACAACAGACATTTTGAACAATCCATATATACTAATTTTTTATTTTTGTCAGTAGTAGGGCTTGAACCTATCCCTTAAGCCTACTTAGGAGACAGTTTCCTTGTCATATTTATGGACATTTTGCATTTTCTGTGGCATTTGAAGAACATATTTTCTAGCGTGTGGCATAAACTTTTCTGTTGTTTTACATAGAAATTTTACATTTTTTCTATTTTCAGCTATAAGATATTTCTTCTATCTTTTAATGATTTCATGTTTCATGGTCCATCAACTTCATTTTAATATTTCATATTGACCTTCCTTCTCCATAAACAGCACTCTATCACTCAATAGACACTGTTTTGATTCTCCTTTTAGTCTTCTTTGGATTCTCACTATTTCCTTATTTAGTACTCTCAAATAAATATTTTAAGCAAGAATTCATGTAATACAGAATATTAAAATGACTGAAGAACTAAAAGGATAAATTTCTCCATAGGACTTCAGAAAAATAGTTATAATGAGATCTCCAGACTGGTTCACAGGAATCCATCTTGCCACCCTGATAAAACTAGGATGGCAAAGAAATATAAAGCTATGCAGGAATTATTGGTTATATTCAAGACATTACTATTATCAAGATTTAGGGATCAAGAGACAAAGATGTCTTCACACCTCATTTCGGCAAGGAAAAATAACAGGTAAACCCAGGTTCAGAACTAGTTACATTATGTATAGATACTACAACTACATTACAATATCAAATTCATTTTTCTTTTCTTCTTCTAGTCTCTGCAGGCCATTTTCTGCAGCCAGCTAAACAACCTATTCTATCTTCTTCTGTTAAAATATAATTATAATGAATGTCCTTCCATTCTCTTTTAATATTTGTTGATTTGATGCTTTATTCCTAGACAAACTTAATTTGATTTTTCTGGACTTTTCTTCAGTGTCATATAAAGAAGTCATTGAAATATTATTTTGATGAGCCACTGAAAGATTATTCTTAAAACTAATTTATCACTCAGAGTTTCTATTTGCAAATCAGCTTGAGTAGAGCAGGACCTTTATTCTTTCCTCTTCTCATTTTTCTAATTTGTTGGGACAGGAGCACTGAATCAATCCATTTAGAGACAGAATATGCTACTGCTTTTCATATGCAAATAAAATACGACTCTAATTCTAGTCCAGATAAAAATTCTGTCACCTCCAGAGGCGCTTTTCTTTTCTTTAAAAAAATATTTTTGTTGCAAAGATGCTGTGCAGAGTGTTTACAGTTACATGAGTAAGGTAATGAGTACATTTCTTGTTGATCATTGTATGCCCTCATTTGTTTTTCTCCTATTATCCCTTCCCTCCTTCACCTCCTCAAATCCTCCCTTCCCGCGAAGTTGTAAGGTTCATTTCCAATATAGTATCTTATGAGTATCATTGTTGCAATGGGTCATCCTGTGTCCTTGTTTCAGTATTTTGTTATTCCCCTTCCCCTCCCCAAATTAGATAAATGTATCTACAAGATGCAGGGTACCAAAATCAAATACAGTGACAGAAGGGGATATACTATAGGGGAAAAACATACAAAAGAAACAAAAAAATCCTAGTATATTAAAAGCAACAACAAAGTAAAACTTCTTGTGTCCCTATCTTGGGGTTCATTTCACTTAGAATCATTTTATATGGGCATATGCACATAGCTTTGGAGATTTTCTGCTTATCTGATAGATTTTCCTACATGTATGCTAATTCTTTCAACTAAGGGAAACCATGGGACCTATGTTTTTGGGGTCTGGGTTGGCACAGGTCGAAATTTTCTTCATAAAGACCCAGAAACAAAACAAATTAAAGAAAGGTTGAGCAAATGGGATTATATTAAACTGCAGAGCTTTTGCAAGGCAAAGAACATAGCTAGCAAGATTAATAGAAAGCCCATGGATTGGGAGAAGATCTTTACAAGTCATATAACAGACAAGGGCCTCATATCCAAAATATACTTAGAACTCAAAAAATTAAATCCACCAAGAAAAAAATCCTCAAAGAAACAACCGACCCATTAATAAGTGGGCAAAGACTTAAAGAGAGAATTCTCTGAAGAGGAAATAGGAATGGCCAATAGACACATGAAGAAATGCTCAACTTCTCTAGCCATAAAAGAAATGTAAATCAAAACAACATTGAGATTCCACCTCACCCCAGTTAGAATGGCTATAATCAAGAACTCTAATAACAACAGATGCTGGAGGGGATGTGACCAAAGGAGAATTCTACTGCACTGTTGGTGGGAGTGTAAACTTGTTCAACCACTCTGGAAAGCAGTATGGAGGTTCCTCAAAAGACTAACACAGAGTTCCCCTGCAACTACATGAAAAGTCATGTGACTGTACTATGAATAATACTTAACTCTGGGTGCCTGTAGCTCACTTCTGTAATCCTAGTTACTTAGGAGGTTGAGATCTGATGATTGTGGTTTGAAGCTAGACCAGAAAGAAAAGTCTGTGAGATTCTTATGTCCCATTAACTATCAAAACAAACAAACAAACAAAAAAGCCAGAAATGAAGCTATGGCTCAAGTAGTAGAGCACCAGCTTTGAAGAAAAAAGCCCACAGACAGCACTCAAGCCCTGAGATCAAGGACCAGGACTGTCACACACACACATACACATACACACAGAGAAACAATAATAACAATAATTGTTATTATATAATGTAATTATATACTAAATGTAATGTATAAAATATATAATTAAAATATAATATACATGTAAATTTAAACATGTAAATATATGTATATGATATAATTATATTAATTACAAAATATTTACATATTGATTATAATGCATGTTTATGTTCATTATAATTGACATGTACATGTAATATAAGCAAGGAGGTTGATGGCTTTATTCTTTCACAATTTTCTATATAAGTTTCTAATGAAATTTTTTTTTAATAATTTTTTTGTCGATTGTGGGGCTTGAACTCTGGGCCTGGGCGTGTCCCTCAGCTCTTCAGCTCAAGGCTAGCACTCTACCACTTGAACTAAAGCGCCACTTCCAGCTTTCTAGTGGTTTATTGGAGATAAAAGTCTCACAGACTTTCCTTTTCGGGCTGGCTTTGAACCGAGGTCCTCATATCTCAGCCTCCTGAGTAGCTAGGATTATAGTCATGAGCCACCGGCACCAGGCTTCTAATGAAATTTCTTAATCCTTGATATATAATGTGTATCTATTGTAGTTTCCATTCTCCTCTCTTTTATTTATACTTTAATATATATATATATATATATATATATATTTTTTTTTTTTTTTTTTTTGTCGGCCTTGGGGCTTGAACTCTGGGCCTGGGCGCTGTCTCTCAGCTCTTCAGGTCAAGGCGAGTGCTCTACCACTTGAGCTACAGCGCCACTTCCGGTTTTCTGGTGGTTTATTGGAGACAGGAGTCTCATGGTCTCTCCAGCCTGGGCTGGCTTTGAACCACGATCCTCAGATCTCAGCCTGCTGAGAAGCTAGGATTACAGGCGTGAGCCACCAGCGCCCGGCATATATATATAATTATTAAAGTATCATTGCAACAAAATCTGTAGAACTCAAAACTACATTTGTAGCTGCTGGTTCTCAATTATGTATCAATAATTGTCTACTCCAGTGGATAATTCCCACTAAATTTAAAATACATTTCCAACTACTATCTTCATTGGGTTTTGGGGATAGCTTTCACTAATTATATGGACATCTACTAAATTCTATTTATCTAAATGGTGTATCTCTTTCCATATTTTTCCTTCCTTCCTTCCTTCCTTCCTTCCTTCCTTCCTTCCTTCCTTCCTTCCTTCCGCCCTCCCTCCCTCCCTTCCTTCCTTCCTTTTCTCTCTTCTGATTATAAAATTTATGTACAGAGGGGCTGCAGTTAGGTAATGAGTACTTTACTTTTTGAACATTATCACCTCCTTTCCTTTTCTCTCAGGGTTTTACCCTACTGACACTCTTCCCACACAAGTTGTATAGTTCTTGTTCAACAGTGTCTAGTGAATGCTACTACTGCATTTGTTCATTCTTTGTCCTACCATTTCTGTGCTTTCCCCTTACCTTCTCCAAAACGGATAAATTTACATATAAGGAAAAGGTACAGGATCAAAAGAGCAACAAAAGGAGGAAAAAAAAATAACTGAAAGCAAAATGCAAAATAACAAACGACTTCTTGTTTCCATTTTAATGAATGATCCTATGCACACAGCTATTTAACCTCTATGATCCTCTCCAAAGAATATTCTACTTTGTTCTCATTGTGTGAATATTTATCATGTCCAAATTTAATTTTTTGTTTAACCATCCATTGTGTTTACTAGTAGATTTATAGGCACATTCTAATTAGTACAAATAAAGGAATCCATGGAACCTATGTTTCCTTGGGTCTGGCTTACTTTGTTTAATATAATTTTTTCCAAGTTTTTCCATTTCCTATGAATGGTGCTTCATTATTCATTCTTTGTTTCTTACTTTGCTTACTTTCTTTGTTCCCAGGGTTACTGATTTGATTGCTGTTAATATGCCATTAAAAATTATTTTACTTAGCCAGGTGCCGGTGGTTCATGCCAGTAATCCTAGCTACTCAGGAGGCTGAGATCTGAGGATCAAGGTTCAAAGCCAGCCTGGGCAGGAACATCCATGAGACTCCTATCTCCAATAAACCACTAGAAAACCAGAAGTGGTGCTGTAGCTCAAGTGGTAGAGCACTAGCCTTGAGCTGAGGGACAGCGCTCAGGCCCAGAGTTCAAGCCCTACGACCGACAAAAAAAAAAAAAATTACTGACCACACTGAACATGAAATATATTCTCTTAGACAATGGTCAAATGTATAGTCATTTATTACTGATTACAGAAGAGTTGTGCCACACATCTCTAGAGTGCATTGATTTTGTACAAATGAAGTTTCAGGTCTGTGAATTGGCAATTTGCCTTATCTTCATCTTATCAGCCCCTGAGATCCAAGCTGACAAGTGGAATCAAATATACATATGTATATATATATATATATATATATACATATATATAGACACATATATGCACATATATATGCACATATATATGCAGGGACTAATTTTAAAGTTTTCATTTCTAATATATTGGTCTGTATATATGTGGTATCTGCATCTTGTATATACGTTGTTCTAATTTGGGGAGGGGAAGGGAAATAGCAAAATGCTGAAACAAGGATGCAGGTTGACCCATTGTAACAATGACACTATGTTGAAAACAAACTTTACAACTGGGGGTAGGGGCGGGGAGAGAGAAGTTGGGAGCGGGGAGGGAAGGGATGGTAGGAGAAAAACAAAGGAAGGGTAACCAATGCTTGATCAGAAATGTACTCATTACCTTACTCATGTACTTGTAACCCCTCTGTACAGTATCTTTACAATAAAAACTATTTTAAAAAATTATCACAGAGCTTTAATTACTGTCATTATTTTTTTCCTTTTTTGGCCAGCCCCCAGGGTTTTAATACAGAGCTGCTAGCTTGCATGGTTTGGTTACTCAGCTGGTGCTCTATCACTTGAATCACTTTTGCTAGGTTTTTTTTTTTCCCCTTTGGTTGGTCACGAGGCTTCAACTCTGGGCCTGAACACTGTCCCTCAGCTCTTCAGCTCAAGACGAGCCCTCTACCACTTGCACAGCACCACTTCTGTTTTCTGAGTAGTTTATTGGAGATAAGAGTCTCACAGAGATTCCTGGCTGGGCTGGCTTTGAACCGAGATCCTTTGATCTCAGCCTCCTGAGTAGCTAGGATTACAGAGATAAGCCACAAATGCTCCGTTGTTAGTTACTTTTTTTTTTTTTAAAGAAAAGTCTCATGGCCGGGCGCTGGTGGCTCACGCCTGTAATCCTAACTACTCAGGAGGCTGAGATCTGAGGATCGCGGTTCAAAGCCAGCCCAGGCAGGAGAGACCGTGAGACTCCTATCTCCAATAAACCACCAGAAAACTGGAAGTGGCGCTGTAGCTCAAGTGGTAGAGTGCTTGCCTTGAGCTGAAGAGCTGAGGGACAGCCCCCAGGCCCAGAGTTCAAGCCCCACGACCGACCAAAAAAAAAAAAAAGTCTCATGGACTTTTCTACTGAGGCTGACTTGGAACCACGGTCTTCTGGAGCTTAGTCTCCTGATTCACTAGGATTATAGGTGAGAGTCACTGTTATATTTCACAGCATTCTCTGCCACACAAATACAAGACTTCTTTCCTATTCAGATATAGTATGATTTTCCTTTTTCATTTCCTCTTCATAACCTCAAGACAGTTCCGTGTTTACTTATGATTTCCTATATATATAGATACATATATATATATATATATGCATATGTCTCTCTGTATATATCTCTGCCTATCTTTCTATCATATGAAATCTCAATTCTTCATACGGAAAAAAACATGCAAAATTTGTTGTTATAATCCAAGCCTACGATTTTCCTACAAAACCCATAATTGCATTCTTCTTATTTTTAAATTATTTTTATTGTGACAAGGTGTTACAATTACATGAGCAAGGTAATGACTACATTTCTTATCAAGCATTGTTGCCTCTTCCTTTGTTTCCCCTTACCATCCCAGCCCTCCCATTTCCCCTCACCCCTTCTCCCCAGCCAAAGTTGTAAAGTTCATTTTTTGACATAATATCTTGTACATCTCATTGTTGCAATGGGTCCACCTGTATCCCTATTTAAACAATTTGTTTTTTCCCTTCCCCTCCCCAAATTATGCCAACATCAAATACAGTGAGAACAGGGGTTATACCATGGGGGAGGTACATACAAAGCAACAAAGAAATCATCTTATAAATATGTTAGAAACAATAGCAAGAAAGAAGAACCATTTGAGTCCTTAACTTGGGGTTCATTTCACCTAACATTAACTTATCTGACTCTTTCTGCTTGTCTCAGACATGCATTCTTCTTTATGACAGATAGATAGATAGGGAGACAGATTGATAGAGACATAGGTACACAGATATGGAGAGAGATATGACTATATACCACATTTTCTTTATCCATTTGTAAGCATATTCCATAGCTTGTGTATTGTGAGTAGTGTTGCAATAAAGATGAGCATGCAACGATCTATTGTAACCTGATTTATATTGCTTCAGACATATATTCAAGCTTGTTGTCACTGGATCATACAAGGTTCTATTCGTTTTTAGAAGAAACTCTATGTTGCTTCCCATAGTGTTTGAACTAATTTACACAGCTACCTAAAGCCTATGGTGGATCTTCAAATCAGAAAGTATACTTCCTGAACCATTCTTTCTTGTTGTAGTACGGCTGCTCAAGCTTATGTGGGTGTGTCTGTATGTATGTCTGTCTTTGTAGGGTTTCATATGAATTTCATTACTGATTTTCTTATTTCTATGAAAATGCCTTTGTGTTTTTGTGTGTGTGTGTGGCAATCTTGGGCTTGAACTCAGGACCTGGGAGCTTTCCTTGAGCTTCATTTTGCTCAGAACAGCATTGCATTGTTTATAGAATTATTAAATTGCACAGCTACTTTAGCAAGACATGTCTTCTCACTTAGGAACTGAGCTTGTCTTTCCTTTTGTTTAGATCTTCAATTTCTTTCATCAGTGTTTTAGTTTTCACAGTCTAAGTCTTTCACCTCTTCATGTAAAGTTATTTCGAAATAATATTGTTGCTTTCATAAAGGTATTATTTTCCTTATTTTTTCCTCAGATACTTTTTATTAGAGGATAGAAATTTAATTACTTTTATGTCCATTCTGAAACTTAATCAATTAAAAGATTTGAATTCATTTATTTAATTTTCTAATAATGGAATTGTTAGTGTTTCTTTTTGTATAAAAAAATTATGTCATATGAGCCTGTAATCCTCAGCCTGGTGAATCATGGTTTGATGGCAGGCCTGGTGGAAGAATCTGTAAGACTCCATCTTAGTTATCAGCAAAAAGCATGGCTGGCAGATTACAAATTGAGCTCCAACAGTTAGCAAAAGCATCCAAACTATTTTCATTTCTTATTTTACCCATTAATTGTTCCAAAGTGTGATGTTTAAAGTTTAAAAGTATTACTAGGTGCTGGTGGTTTACACCCCTAATCCTATCAAGGTTGAGATCTGAGGATATCACAGTTCAAGGCCAGGCTAGGCAAGAAAGTCTGATTGACTATTACCTCCAATAAACCAGCAAAAATCCAGGAGTGGAGCTGTGGATAAACTGGTAGTGAACCACCTTTGATTTAAAGAGCTAAGAAACAGATCGTATCCCCTGAGATCAAGCTTATAGTGACCCCAGATTTTTTTTCAAAAAGTAAATATGTGCATTTTTCATATTCTGAAAAAGTCTGTAGATTTACAGCTCCATCTTATTCTGAATGAAAAAATATTATTTTTTTCGTTTTACTAACACTTATACAATATATATAACACATTCTTTAAGTGATTTTGTTCCTCTCACTGAATAATTTCCAGTACTTTCTTTGCTGACTCTAACTTCTGCATAATCCACTCTGTGGTGAATCTCTCCTGTATTAACCTCACTTTTGTTCATCAATTCAATTGTATATTTTTATGTTTTAAAATATTTTTCTGTTGAAGTGTCAGTTATTAATGTATTTTTCAAGTGACCTTGATAAATATTTTATGATGATTTATGTGAATTCTCTATAAGGTAAATCACATAGCACTACTTTATTCAAATCAGTATTTTTGAGATTTATCTGCCTAATATTTTTGGAACAAGTTTTCCGTGACTCTGTGTTAGTATATAAGCATCAGACAAAACAGCCAATTTTCTCCAGCTTTATAGGCTAGCTAGCCAGGGCAGAGATTCTGGTGGCATCTTCAGCCATCAGATTGGTCCATATGGCTTTATGTGTTGGTGATTCCAGGTATCTAGTGTACTGAGTATCACAACTGTGACAGAAGCCAAAATCCCAGACAGGCTACAGAAAAGTTAGATTATTTTATGTTCCAATTCTGTTTTGTGGTGATGTTAAGATCTGGGGACATTTTTGCCTATCTGCTATTTGCTAATCCAAGGGAAAGGCTATAACAACTAGTTTCTGGTTACATCAAATAACCATTTCATATTGATACATACTTTTATTACCAGCACTGGAGACACTGAAAAAGAAAGATAAAGAGTTTACATCTAGCTTGAACTATGTATCAGAAACTCTGTCTCAAAAAATGAAATACAATAAAATGCATTAAAATAACAAGAAAAGGAAACAAAATCATCTCTCTTTGCACAATCCCAGCCATCTGGTTTATGTTAGTAATTAGAGATATGTTAGGTGCTAGGTAGACATCAATCCCCAGCCCAGAAAAGTTGAGGTATCAGACATATGGTTTAACTGCCCACCACTCTCCATCAGAGAGAAATTGAGAACTTGCTTTATTCATCCATCCATCCATCCTTCCATGAATCCATCCATTTATTTTGTGGGTGTGTAGATCCTGAGGCTTGAACTCATGGTCCGGGCCCTGAGGTTTTTTTTTTGTTGTTGTTGTTGTTGTTGTTTGTTTTTTGTTTTTTGTCCATGGCTAGCATTCTATCATTTGAGCCATAGTTTATGACTTTCCTGCTTTGGCTGGCTTCAAACCTTGATCCCCAGATCTCAGCCTCTTGAGTAGCTAGGATTACAGGAGTGAGTCACAGGCTTCTGGTAAAATGGGTTTATTTTTAAATCACTTCTGAGCCAGGTGCAGGCCTCCTTGAGCCAAGTAGCTAGTGGGGATGGCCAACTCAAGCACTGTATATCATTTTCACTGTCTCAGGGAAATTAGATTTGGCTCCATCATATTAGCAGTGAAATACAAATGAAACAAAAAATGGTTCTCTGGGTATGTTTAGCAAAGTTGGATTCATATAGAGAAATAACCAACTAGAGCATTTCTTCTGACTATATTATGCTGTGCCAAAGAAAAGAATTGTGGCAAAAAGTGTGTTACCTTTCCCTAGAGGTATTGATATGGGTGGTTTCACACTCACACAGCATGCCTTATCACTTAGTTCCTGGAGGTTTCACAAAAGGAATATTTTGATAGATTTGTTGTTAAACTGGTGTGTTCACTGGGGAAGGAGGGATTCAAACTTCCTAAATTATCATCATGCTCACTATATTATTTCATTATAATCTCCTGTAGGCATAGTAGCCTAGTTAGTACACATCTTCTTCCTTTATAGTTTTCATTACATTGAGTTTTAATTCCTAAATTATTTAGCTTTTACCTATGTTAAGCAAGGACCAAGCGCTATTTAAATTTGTTTTTCTGACACTAAATATCCACTTAATAGTATAGTTGTTACAAGTGATAAATTGTATTTTACTAAATAAATAATAAGTGAATTAATATATTTATTCATATTGCATAGGAAATTTATTTTATTGCATGCAACTTTAATCTGCTCTAGGGAATGGTATTTGCATTTGCCCTATGTAAATTTTATTAAGAGTGTATTCATTTATCTCAATTGGTTATAAATCCATAGAAATAATATGTTAATAACACATAAAATGGAACAGGACTTATTCATCAAATTGAAGTTGTTTAAGCTTAACAAAAATAAGCTAAATTAGAGTAGAAAAGTCCCTCAAGTATTAAGTGACTTCGGTTTCACTATAGAACAATTTCATAAAACTCACAAGTAGTTAAACCTGCTAGATTTAAGTGAACTGGTAGTTTGGTACAATAGATATTGAGCAATAAACACAACAAACAAAAATTAAACAATACTGTAAACAAAATCAACAAAAAAATTCCTCTTTTTTGTTATTGAGTTCTCATTGATCTGGAAGGTAATTTGACTGTTTAAAAACACTGACATACTGACATCACTCAACTGTACCTATATGGATACATTTTTTTCAGAACTTCAATTAAAATATGCATTATTTATTAATTTAATCATCTAAAGAGTCATGTACCTTCTACTTATGTCTACTGTAATATTTCCCCAAAAGATCTCTGAAATTAAAATACACTAGGGAATTTACAAGGCTCTGTTGCTCAGATTGGACTTCAAACAATTTTGTGGATAGGAATATTTATGCTAGTATTTTGTAAGACTTGCTGTTGATTATAATATGGAGGCAGGTTTGAGTCAAGACACTTGCCTAATCTTTCTCAAGAGTTTCAAGATCTTAAATACATTTTATAAGATTATTCACTCCTCATACAATGAAGTCATGTTAATTGGAACCAGGTGACACTGAAATATTAACACAATTTTATTTCAGAAATGATTTCATTGATAATGATTATAAAAAATTCTGTATCTGCATATTTTTTACATTTTAATGGGAAGGACAAGAGAATATCTAGATAAGAAAGGAAAGAATATTTTGTAAGTATATTATAAACAGAAGACAAAATTATAAACAGTAGAGGAACTGATAGTCTTAAAGTACACAGGAAAGGAAACTAACAACTCTCTGGAATTGAGAATTAAATTAGATAAATAGATAGAAATATAGATGATAGATAATAGATATGGATACATATAAGAATATATATTATATTATAATTTAATATATATGTTACATATATTATATACAGATATAATATATGTTATATATTATTTTACATTATATATGTTTATAGGCATATATGATTCATACACATTATAATACATATTTTATATATGTGTATATTACATTATATAAATGTTATAATAAATATTATATGTTATATCATATATCATATATATCATATGTAATGTATAACATATAATGTATAATATACAGTATAATATATAATATAATGTATAATACATGCTATATATTACATGCATAATATATTATATCATATAGTATATTATACATTATATATATGTATAATGTAATATGACATATATTATATTTTATTATAATAATTATTGTATATTAATATAATATATAATATCCTATAAATTATGCACTACATAGTATATACCATGAATATAAAATACATTAGGAATATTATATATCATATTGCATTTGTATTTTGTATAATATATTTGTGACATACATTATTTTCTCATTAAGCTTATTTTATTCATGTTTGGTTGTGCATTTCTTGAGTCACAGCTCCAGTCTGGCTTTTGTGCTGGTTAAGTAAAGTTAGATTCTTAAACACTATCTGCCTATTCTAACTTCAAATTATGATATACACATTTCAGCCTCTTGACTAATAAGAATTATAGGCTTGAACCATGAATTCCCAACCCAGAAATATTTTTCTTGATTTAGAGAATATCTAAGTTGCAATATATTGGGAAGGGCATTGAAGAGTTGTTTAACATACAGGAAACAATTGTATATAGAAGTGAAAGAGGGCTTTGAATTAGCAGAACCCTGAATAGTGTAGGATATCGTGTGTGCTATATTTGAGAGAAAAGAGTGGGAAAAAATGGTCTGTAGTCAGCTAGTCTCCCTTTAAATATTTGGAATGGTATGAATGACGTTGACCTCTTCCAAAAAATTGGGCTGAAGGGAAGAAAAATCCCCTCTATATTGTTTTCCTATCTATTCTTACAACATGTATCTTGCATATGTTTCAGGAGAGATAGCTATAATTAGTAAACATATGATATTGAAATAAAAATTGGACACAGGGAAGTATAGAATCCATGAGCACAGATGAGTCAGTTGTATACATTCATGAAGCATTCTCATCTCATACCACAAAAGCTTTTGAGTTAGAAAATTTCTTTAAGCACAGAGAACAAAAGAAATACTACTTAAAACTGTAAGAAAGAAAAGGCATATTACATGGGAAACCTATCAGAAAAACAGCAGATTTCCCAGCAGAAACCATAAAATCAATACAGGTTTGGAACAATATATTTCATGCAGAAATTGTAAATAACTACCCACAGAGAGCACTCTACCCAGCAAAGCTTTCATTTATAACTGATGGGCAAATAAAGTATTCCACGATAAACAAAACTGAAGCACTTTATAATCACAAAACCAGCACTATAAAAATACTTAAATAAATGGTTATACAAAATATTATTATAAATAGGAACATATGGATAAAATGTATCTTGTTCAAGAAGTAGATAAGTCTAGGAAGAACAGAAATAAATAAATTTGGAGGGGAAATGACAGGAACTTCCTCAAACTTCTAAATTCCAACACTTAAATGGAAGTTCACTTATTTCTCAATTAAAAGACAATAAGTCAAGAAAAAAAGTCTTCCAGCTGGGTGCTGGTGCCTCCACTCAACAGGTGGAGACCTGAGAATCATGGTTCTTAGCCAACCCCGTCAGAAAACTTCATGAGAATCTTTTCTCCAATAAACTACTCAAGAAAGCCAGAAGTGGCTCCTTATCTCAAGTGGTGATGTGCTCACCTTGAGCAAAAGAAGCTCAGAGACATCTCCCAGGCCCAGAGTTCAAGTCCCAGGACTGGCAAAAAAAAAAATCTTCCAAGCAAATGTATCCCAAAGCAGACAAGAGTATCAGTATTCATATTAAACAAATTACTTTTCAAATCAAAATTAATCATAGAAGATGAAGGTAATTTCATATCAATAAAGGGTATACTTCACCAAGAAAAAGTTACAATTCTTAAGATGTATGTAACAAATACAATGGCACAACTTTTTTTAAACCAGCATTATTGGACTTCCATCACACATAGATCACATCATATTGATAGAGATTTCCAAACCCTATTCTCACCAATTGCTCAATCATCCATGCAAAACTCAGTAATAAAACTTCAGATTTAATCCACACCACAGACACATTAAACCTACCAGGAATCTATAGAATTTCTTGTCCATCAGCCAAATAAAATACATCCATATCAGTGCCACACAAAACATCCTCCAAAATAGTACGTATTCTAGGTCAAAAAGCCAGTCTCAGCAAAAATAACCTTCATATCCAGTCAGAACATAGTGGAATAAAATTAGAGAGTAGCAGAAAAAGTAACCTCAGAATATATTCAAACACATGGAGTCTACAGAATGACAAGTGGGTGATAAAAGCCATAAAAGGGGGGAAAATACCCTAGAATCCAATCAAAATAGAGAAAATCAAACTAACAACTTTGAAACAAAGTAAAGGCAGTTATAAGAGAATAATTCAAGCTTAGTGCTGGTGGCTCTTGCTTGTAATTCTAGCTACTCAGCAGGCTGAGATCTGAGGATTGTGGTTCAAAGCCAACAGAAAAATCCATATGACTGTTATCTCCAATTAATCACCAAAAAGCCAGAAGTAAAGCTAGTAGAACACTAGCCTAGAGAAAACCAGCTCAGGAGCAGTGCCTAGACACAGAGTTCAAGCTTTAGGATTGATGGGGGGTGGGGAGGATCAGGTGGGGGGTGGGGAGGATCAGGTGGGGGGCGGTGTTGGGGGTATGGAAGGCAGTATGGAAGGGATGGGAAGGCGAAACAAAGGAGGAGACAACAATGCTTGATAAGAAATGTACTCATTATCTTGTCCATGTAATTGTAAGCCCTCTGTACGGTATTTTCACAATTAAAAAAAAATAAAAATAAGAATTAAAAAAATAAAAAAAAATTCAATCACCTGAAAGGAGTTCCCTAATGCAGGAACAAAATACTTAGGATTTGTTATTTAAGTTTGTGAGCTAAAAATAATCTTAGATTTTTGAAATAAAAAATTTAAAGAAAATAGAGGTGTGTACTGGGCCATACAGGGGACACATTTACACATAAAATCATTTCTAATGGAAATTAGCTGACAACTTGACAAAGTACTTCTTGTTTTTCTGAGCATCTTCTGAGTTAGCCAATGTTACTCAGCCTAAAATAAAAAAAAGAAGAAAAGAAAGAAAAAAGGGAAATTCAAGCACAGAGAATAAACAAAAATACTAATAGCTGCAAGAGACAGAAGAGATGTTGTGTACGTGTATTAACCATAGTTATGAAAAATAGATTTTGAATGAATACACTAATAAAGAATTTCAAACTCTTAAAAATATAATAGCAAGCCAAACCCAAACAAATAGGCAGAAAGAAGTCATAAAGATTGGGCTAAATTTAAGTAGAGGTGTAGAATCCCAGGTTTGAGCAAAAGCCAAATAAAAGCATACTCACACACAAGCACACACACACACACACACACACACACAAAGATTCCATAAAACAAAATGCGATTCGTTGGAAAAATATATTAACAAATCTTTGGCTAATCTAATCAAAAGTAAAAACCATCCATATAAATAAAATTAGGCATGAGAAAGATTGAGAAATTTCTCATAAATTGAAAAATAAATTAAAAATGCACAGAGCAGTACAAAAAGGATAGAACAAACAGACAAAGCAATTCTGAGCAAAATAAGCAATGATTGAAGTTCACAATTCTAGATTTATAGTACAGATCCATAGTAACAAATAATTGTGAGGTTTTTCTTGTTTGTTTGTTTTTGTGCAATGAAAGACTGGAAAACTAATTGAAGAGATTAAAGACAGAGAAATCAACCCACATACCTACAGCCATCTAGTATTTTACAAAAAAGACAAATATATGTTGGAGAAACAGTGCTTCTTCAACAAATTGTGCCAAGTAAACTGGATGCCCATTTTCATATGACTGAAACTAAATTGCTATTAGTACAATATCAATTTAATGTGGATCTAAAAATAAGTGTAATTCCTGAAAATACTATGGGAAAAAAAATAATGAAAACATTGGAACTTACTGACATATGCAGAAACTTCCTGAATAACATTCCAGGGACTCATAAAATAGGAAAAGGAGTTAACAAGTAGGATTACATCAGGTTAAAATGCCTCTTCACAGAAAATAATACAATTAGTAAGCAAACAACATCAACAACAACAAAACAATGCACACACAATGGAAGAAGATATACATATATATATATATATATATATATATATATATATATATATATATATATATACACACACACATATATAGAAGACTTGAATTAAAAGTATAAACAAGGATCATTTGGGTAAATTTCCAAAAGTGGGATTGCTGGGTCATAGGGGAGCTCTATGTGGGGTTTTTTGAAAAACCTCCAACTGCTTTCCAAAGTGGTTGAACAAGTTTACACTCCCACCAACAATGCAGTACGGTTCCCTTCTGTCCACATCTCCTCCAGCATCTGTTGTTATTAGAGTTCTTGATTCTAGCCATTCTAACTGGTGTGAGGTGGTATCTCAATGTTGTTTTGATTTGCATTTCTTTTATGGCTAGGGAGTTGAGCATTTCTTCATGTGTCTATTGGTCATCCTTCCTTCCCTTTCAAAGAAGTTTCTCTTTAAGTCTTTAGCCCACTTATTTATTGGGCAGTTGTTACTTTGAGGATTTGTTGTTGGAGGATTTAATTTTTTGAGTTCCAGGTATATTATAGATATGAGACCCTTGTCCATTGTATGCGTAGTGAAGATCTTCTCCCAGTCCGTGGGCTTTCTATTGATCTTGCTAGCTATGGATCAAAAACTCACCAACAAACCAATAACTCAATTAATAAACAGGCACAGAAACTAAACAGATACTTCCTAGAACACATACAGATGGCCAACAAATACATAAAGAATTGTTCAATATCCTACCATAGCATTGTGATCCCATTTCATTCCAGCCAGAATGGCCATCATCAAGAATATGAACAATAACAAATGCAATTGAACTGGTTCAGCTTCAACAGCTATACTCACAAGACACTATGTTGGAAATGAACTTTACAACATGGGGGAGAGGTTTTTTTGGGGGGAGGGAAAATGGGAGAAAATGTAGGAGGGGGTAAAAATGTTTGACAAGAAATGTATTCATTACCTTACTCATATTACTGTAACTCCTCTGTACATCACCATTACAATAAAATTAAGTTTTAAAAATGCAGCAAAAAAAGGAATCCTAGCAAATGGGTGGTGGTGACATAAGTTAGTTCAACCCCTATGGAAGGCAATATAAAGACTTCCCCAAACTCTACTAAGAGTTCTACCAAATAACAAATACTTCTTATTACTAAATAACACTCCACTGTGTGTGGATGTGTGGATGTGTGTGTGTGAGTGAAAGAGAGAGAAAAAAATAAAATGTAATGTCCCAAGCACTCCAAAACAAAATGTCCCTTTGCAAAGACCTGAGTATATAATTTTACTATACATGCCATGATGTTTACTTATTGAAACAACAGACAGTGGTACATATGGTGCCAAATTAGCTTTCTAAAATATTGTAACAGCATGCAGCAGCCACGGAGGTTTGTGAGAACATGAGAAGGAAGGCACTCACAATGAACAGCAGATCTTAAGATACAGAAGTCACTTGGGATGCAGCTGATGTGCACAGAAGCATTCTGAGATTCCCTGATCTGACTAAAGGCATGGCCTCTGGAAGCAAAGCTGCCATCAGTCCCCTTCTCCAGGGAGATTCCACCAGCCTGGGGACTAGGCACTTGGAGATGAGGAATTCCATTAAAACAGACAAAAACATTATAAAACACACTCCCACCTCCATCTATTACCTTACAAGCCAGTACATATTCTGTAGAAATCTCATCTTGGTCCTTTCCAAGTTACCCTTAAACCATCCCCCTTGGCTGTTGGAGGACCTGCTTGCCTGTCTTATCTCATAGGCAGAATACACTTTTCTCCGGTTTAAGTCATATTTTAGGTTTAGATAAAAGAGAAAAGCATAGCGAATGACAACAGATTAAAAATAGGTTTAAGTGTGAATAGTATTTGGGATTAACAATATTTGGGATATATTTTTACTAAAAAAAGAGGAAGAGAAATACTTTTTTTTTGAGATTCAAAGTTACTTGCACATCTTGTACATGCCATACTTAGTATTGAATGCTTATTTGGGGTAATCAGAAAACTCAATCTTCTAAAAAGCTATGTTTTATTTTAAACTATCAATTTTGATGAGAGAAACCACCATGTTAGAGCAGTTAAATTGCTCCTTCTTTTTGCAGGAAGTTCAGAGCTTGGGATTGGAGCTAGACAGCTGATTGGGGTTAGGCAGGGATGGCCAGGCTTGGGTGATACTCAACTAGAGGCATTAGGTCTAGCTCAATGGTTTAACTCCTCACTAATCTTTTCCAAATCAGTTTCCAGAGAACTTCAAAGGCCCATAAAGTATTGCTATACTTAATAACAATTACCAAGAGCAGCAAGAGCTCAATGCATCCACAAACTATTTTTAACAAATGAATCTTCTAGTATTTAACAAGAGAGTGAACCAATTATATTTTACACTTATTGTGCTGTTTTTTTTTTCCTTTCCAGATATCGATATTACCACCTAACATAGTGGATGATACTTCCCGTAAACACTTCAAAATAAAATTTTGCTTTTCATGAATTAGAATGAGTACAATAAAGTAATAGTCCATCTACCCACAGTATTGGAATTAAATCAATAAACAGGGTGGAAAATACATTTTGTTATTCTACAGTAAGAGAGATTTCTCAAATTTAGACAAATGACAAACCTAAAAATCTAAGAACACTCCAGGTCCAATGGAATGGAGTCCAAGTATGGCGTGGGAGTCAAATCATTCCAGTTTACTCAAAATAGGCACTATGCAGAGTTTTGACCAGTGGAAATCACCATGCGCTTTTGAAATAAAGACATTTCTACCTGGGCAGGTAGGAATAAAGTCAACAGTGCTCATTAGATGGCCAAGACCTCAGTGGATATGTGCTATGTTCTAAAATGGCTAGGTCCACCAGAACATAACATTCTCAGATTCCCACATTCCTTACTTGTACAATGCCCAGACTCTCTTCAACAAATCTTGATTTAGTCATTTGTAGCTTCAAATAAAATCAGAAATTGGAATGGTCAACAAATCGTTCACTAAATAACTGCTACTGCTCTAAAGAATCATCAATAAAAGTTCATTATAAATGTAACAGGTTGTCATGTCTGAAGCCTATCTATTTCGATATGACTTGCTTGTATTTTAAAATTTTATCAACAAAGCATAGGCCTTTAGTAAATATTGCATAAGATTTTTTTACCAAAAATAACGAATTTCAAACTTTTACAAAGAATATAAATAATACAGGAAAGTATGCTAATGTTCCTTTTTAGAGGATATAGTTAAACTATTGAAAGATATTTACTCGTGGAATTAATTCAACTGCTATTGTCATTTTACTAAGCTAAAAGCAAACCTTAAAAACAAGAAGCATTGTGGGTTTAATAATCCATTCAAAGTCTATGAAACTTAACTAACATTCTTGTGCTTCTCTCAACACATACATAAAGACCATTGACTTACTTAATTTTTAAATCTAAGGGAAATCCATGCAATGACAATCAAGTGTTTGCATGATAGCCACATTAGTCAAAGAATAAGAGATTTGAAGATTTTAAGTGCTTATGATAAATCCACAGTTAACATTGCTTTTGCTATTTCTTTTTATGGCAAATCTCCATTTAGTATAGTTTTAACTAGTTTCCTGGTTCCTGTCCTGATCCTGAACTCAGGACCTGAGTGATATTCCTGAACTTTTTTGTTCAAGGCTAACATTCTACCACTTGAGCCATAGCTCTATTTCTGGTCTTTTGGGTAGTCAATTGAAATTTGTCTTATAGGCTTTCCTGTCGAAGCCTGCTTCAAACCACAGTCCTCATCTCTCAACCTCCTGAGTATCAAGGATTACAAGTATGAACCACCAGCACTCAGGCTAGATCTTTTTTAAAATATGTTCTCTTTGAGTTATTCAAAGTAACTTATACATACTTAAACATTGTACATGGGCACATATCAAGAAAGTTCATATTGCTTTTTAGAAAAATTACAGAAGATAAGGAATTCAATTCAAAGGAATACTTATTGCCATTCTTTCTGGATTCAAGCACTAAAAGAATATGGCCTCAAAGTTGGGATGCAATACATTTTTAGGAATAGGCTTAATGTTCTTCTTTCCTACCATTTGGAATTTTAAAAGTTATTTTATTTCTGAAAACTATAAATAAATAAAATAAATCTATTAGTTTTTATGAATAATTATTGTCATTTGATTTTTAGTTTTAAGTAAATTCAGGAAATATTCAAATCATGATGCTAGACAACAAGGTTAAAAGAACATGGTATCCTGGACTTTTAAAATAATATACACAAAAAACTTCTATCAGAGTCAAATACTTTGACAAACTTTTAAAAAAGCATACTATAAATTTTAATTATAAAATTAAATAAAATAAGTGAATGTAAATCTATTAAGATTACAAAAAGTTTCCAAATAGTTCATAGCAGGATATTTCAAATTTATGCCTTATTAAATAGGAGTAATTTTTGAAATTTCTTATTTTGATATTCAAACACTGTAATGTTTTATTATGCTTGGTTTGATGCTGAGTGACTTGACCCTTGAGATTTTGTAGGAAAGAAGTTGTGATATAATTTTCCATCTTAGGGCCACCAAATTTGTTGGTAGCTGACTGTATTATTTTCTTGTATGCAAATAGACTAATCAGAATGATGACAGCAGACAACCCTGACAGGAAGACTGATTCAATCAAAAACCAATTATTAGAAAATTTGGAGTTCTGCTTGCATATGCTTATCTAAAAATACATGTATAGTACAAATTCTGTGAGTAAAAAACATGACAGACATGACTTGTGCTTTTGCTTATCCTTCATGTGCCAGTGTTGAGTCTTAAGGGTAAAACACATTGGTTGAAAATGAAATTATAACCTAAATTGCCTTGTTTAGTTTTTATTCTTCAGTGTTTTAGTCTGAACTCAATGCTCACACATAGTATGACACTCTTCTTTAAAAAACAAAAACAAACAAAAAAAGAAACCTCTTGTTTCCACTTCTTAGCTTTCATTTCAATAAACATCATTTTATATGATCTTATTCACATAGGTATTGAGCCCTTGTGATAGTCTCCTAAAAATATCCTCCTTTATCTCATTCTTTTTGTTGTTGTTCGGTTGTGGGGCTTGAACTCTGGGCCTGAGTGCTGTCCCTCAGCTCTTCAGCTCAAGGCGAGCGATATACTGCTTAAGCCACTTCCAGTTTTCTAGTGGTTTATTGGAGATAAGAGTCTCATGGACTTTCCTGCCTGGGCTGGCTTTGAACCGTGGTCCTCAGATCTCAGTCTCATGATTAGCTAGGATTACAGGTGTAAGCCACTGGTGCTCTGCTCCTTTATCTCATTCTGTGAATGTTAATAAAGTCCTGTTTAATTTATCATGTCTGAGGGTAATTTTTGTTTTCTACTATCCATTGGATTTATAGGCATATTCTAATTGTTACAAATTATTACAAATAATTATTACATATTATTACAAATCTAGAAAATATAGATAAATCTGAAAATAAAAAAATTTTAGACCATATATACTTCTCAACACTCCTTACAGGGTAAGTCAACATTAAGTACTCTAGTACTCTTCTGAGATTCATTTCTTCTTTTGTCATATGAGGCATCAGGAACAGTATAATAGTATATTTAATAGGAAATTTAGTTCTCAATTGTGGTCTTGTTGATCACACAATCCATTGTTTCAAGATTATTTTTACCTGACATTTGTCAGTTCTGCTGTCCCTAAAGTACTCTAGTGAAATGTCATTCTTATGAGTTCTGGGAAAACTAGAATTCAAGCACTACTTGGAAGCATGCTCTGATACTGACATTAGTTTCAAGGTAATTCCCTCAGGCCATTGAAAGCCCTGGTGGATTTCCAGTTCAAGAAATGCTAAATGAAAATATTGGAGCAGGGCCTGGATGGACATGAATATAAATGCAGATAAATATGGGGAAAGATTGTGATAGAAAGGGCACAAAAGAATACAATACAAGGAAATGTAGGCTATTTGCATTATAAAAGTTCCCAGAGATAAGCAGCTAGAAATAAATTGACAGCTCATTCAATTATTTGTTTATTCACCTTTTTAACAATCATTTATACAGTGAAAGGTACTGGGCATTATGCCAGACATAGTGTTAAACTAAACATAAAAGGTCCCTGCTGTCAAAGGCTTTTTTATTTTAGTGAGTGAGCTGGGTGTCAAGAACCTGATGTGTCTGAGATTTGGCTCTATTTATAAGCTAAACCAGCCTAGCAGTTTCCCCAGTACTGGCACAGGACATGAGCTTTGTGAATTACAAAGAAAAGACTTCCTGTTGTTATTGTTACTCTAACAGCCACACCACCACCATGTGTCCTGTTTCACAATGCAATGGATAATTGTGTGTAGTGGAGGCTTTCACACACACAGTGGGCTACATTGCCAAGGAGAGATTTGAACTTACAGAAAACAAACTCTCTAACAGGTAATCATTAAGGTTACCAGATAACATGTAGGTCACTAGATGGGAATGTCTAATAAATAATGGATTCATTTTCACTGTAAATATGGCATAAGACACATTTTATATAAAATTGAAACTTAACCAGCCCCAAGGGCTAGTAACTAAGCCTGCCTGCCTTCCATCCCTGGGTACACACTATCACTTTCTCTTCTAGGGCTAAAAACATACCTTGTGGGCTGGAAAGGTGGCTCAGTGGTAGAGCGCTTCCCTTGCATGCCTGAGGCCATGGGTTCGATTCCTTAGCACCACATAAGCAAAAAGAAAAAAGCCGGAAGTGGCACTGTGGCTCAAGTGGTAGAGCGCTAGCCTTGAGTTGAAGAGCTAAGGGACAGCGCCCAGGTCCAGAGTTCAGGCCCACGACTGGACCAAAAAAAAACAAAAACAAAAATAAACATACCTTGTAATGATAGTCGAGAATAAAGATATACAAAACCTATGCTCAAAAGATGTGGATAAAAGTAAAGACTTGTGGGAACTTATCTTCCAACACTAGATATATATCAAATTAAGACCAAAATATACTATTGCAGTTTGTGATAAATGATAAGAAAGGATGTTAAGGCCACTAAGAAAACAGCTATGATATACCGTAAAAGTACTCTTAAAGAACAAATTGAAAGTGAAATTCTATACTTACATTTTCTTGTAACACATTCATGGAGAATTATTAAAACAAGCTTCACTGAAGTAGATAGTCCTATCCTAATCATTTATAAAAATGTTACTCCATTTCCACAAACACAGGGATTATGTTCACAGAACTATCTCTTTTCAAGCAAAATAGAGTTACAACCGCATTCAAAATATGTCTTCTCTTTGATCTATATAATTTTTGTTCATATTATCATATTGGTCTTTCTTTGAAGAACTGATTTCCTTGAGGAGAATCACATCCATATTATTATGAGAGTAATCAAGAACTTGATCCAGTTTGGTTTTGATCTGCAGACTCTAAAAACCATGAGGCTTGGTGTTTTGAGTTAGCTTGCACACAGATTTCTAGTCTTCAAATGTATGCTTGTGACTAGATGGTTCTCTTTTAAATGCATGGCTTCATATTGCTAATGTTCTAATTAGCATATCAAATACATGTCAGTGATATCTAGAGTTATTTGATTCAATCATTGAATTAGCTGAAAGCAATTCACATTGCTCCAGTGCCAATGAATAACTAAATCATCATTTATGCTGCCTATAGAGGTGTGTATTGACTTTTTGTATCAAAAGCTCACTTTTTCTGCACACTCTACTAGCCAGTAATACTTAGTTGTTAGCTCTCATTTCTCTCTCAAAGCTTTGCTTTCTTTAGAAGGATGAATCAAAGGAGTTATACCTTCATTTATTCCCACAACACCATAGAAAATTTGTTCTTATTGCAATTACTCTAGTTTATTTTTTAGCAGTGTTAAGTAGTTAAACAAAGGATTTTAAATTCAATATGTCAGGTCATCTTGATCAATGTTGCCCTTTCCATCATTTTCCTCCATCTCTTCCAGCCTCACATCCCCTATTCCAGGGTTCATACATTACAAGTTGGCATTATCCCATTTCCTTCAACTCTCCCTTTAAGTTATAAGTCCAGTGTAAAGATTCTGTTCAATCAATAATTTCCATTAATTTATCTTGATCAAAATCCAGTAAAAATAAAACTTATAAATTCATATTACTGGGACAAACAACATTCCTGGTCTACAGATAAAATTTTCTTGGTCACCTTTCATTAACTTCTGTCACAATTTTTTAAAAAGCATTTTAAATAGTAAATCAATATTTTTGTTTTATCTCCTACAAGTTATGTTTCTATTATCATATTGGCAAATTTCATTTTGTCCAATCTAAGGCTTTACAATATTCTGTTCCATTCTTCTCTTCTTGCAAATCTCCAACCTTTCCTTCAGGCAAATCTGTCATTCCTTAGTACCTTTTCCATTGCCATTGCCTAGAGCTTTTTAGCTGCTTCTTTTTAGCTACTTCTTCTTAAGTAATATGACTTTAAATAATTTGCACTTCTATCGATCCTATTAGACTGGTAGATTACATATTTTATCTCTTTTTGTTTTTTCAAAGAAAATAAAAACATAGTTCATTAAGTCCCCTTTTGCATGTATAACAACAAATATCCCCCTCCTTTATTGCAATTTGTTTAAATCAATAAGTTATTTAATAACCTTTTCATTGTTACCCTATTGCTATACCATATCCTTCATTGTATTTCCTTTGTCAGAAATGGTTTTTCACAAATATAAGTTTGTCTTTTGATCCTCATTCCTATCCAAATGGACAGTGAAATCCCAAACTCTTGTTACTATGGTCCCATATGCCTACATATTCTTGATATGCTCATTTCGTTTGCTTGTGAGCATCTCTTCTCCACCCTCTCCTCTCTCTCAGGGAAGCTTGCCTTTCCTGACCTGATATACAATTAACACACAGGGATTTCTGTTCATTTCTGTGAACTCTCTTTTCTCCATTGGGTTTTTTCCTTCACATATGCTCATCAACTTCTGTTACTAAAAGTTCAGTGAGCAAAGATACATTAAATGTCAGTATGTTTGACCCAAATCCACATTAAAATAAGCCTAACACCCTTTTTTATAACCCCATTCTGTGCCAGTACTGGGGCTTGAACTCAAGGCCTCATGTTCTCCCATGGCTTTTTTGCTCAAAGCTGGCAATCTACCATAACCTAAGCCTCAGATCCACTTTTGACTTTTTGCTGGTTAATTGGAGATAAGTGTCTTTCAGCTTTGTCTACTCAGGGTGGCTTGGAACCACAATCCTCAGATCTCCGTCTTCTACCATTATAGGCACCAATACCCAACCTAACCCTTCTTTTATAAAAATAAATATGATTTGCAGTTTGGAAATCATCTTCATTATGATTTTAAACATGGCATTAATTCAATTTCCAGTTCTTCCTTTGGCCTACTTTTCTATGTGGATATCACAGAGTTTTCTTTGAAAATTCTCCCATGTGACCTTTTGCATCTAGGGCACCTTTACTATCTGGTAACTAATTTCTGTTAGCTTTGGGAAACTTTCTTCTGCTATCCCTGATTTTGTTGTTGTTGCTTACTTGTTTTGTTACTTCAATGATTTCTGTTTGTCAGGATTGTGAACTTCCAAATATGTCTCTACCACCTTTATCTTTTTCCACCTCTTTGTTTTTGAATTTTGCTTCTTAGAAACAGATTTTCCTGAGTATATCCAATTCTATTTGAGATTTGTTTTATTAAAAATAAAATTTCTTCTTGAATTTTGTCTTCTGGTATCTCTCTTACATTCACTCTGAGAAAACTGTATCCCTCTTTCACATTAACATATTTATGTAACTCTGTGAATTATCCTCTCATTTGTACTAAAAAATCTTAGAAAGTCTGACAGGATTTGCTGACTCAGACATTTAATGCTAGCTACTTAGAAGACAGAGATTGGGATTGTTAAAGTTTGAGGACAGCTTTAGTAACAAGTTAGAGAAAGCCCTACCTCACCAAATAAGCTGGGTATGGTGATTTGTATTTATAGAGCTAGCTCTACAGAAAGCTTACACAGGAAGGTTATTGTGGTCTAAGACAAGCCTTGAACCATAATTGAGAATTAACCAAAGCAACTTGTGTCTCAAGTTGTAATGCACTTGCCTAGTAAGTAAAGGCCCTGATTTCAAAGCCCAGTATCTAAAAACAAAAACAAACAGAAAATGAAATAATAACTTTTGAAATATATATACTTACTACTTTTATAGAATTGTCAGTGTATCATGGATAGATTCAAGGATTAGGACACCCTCATTGTGATTGCTTATGGAGACTTTATTTTGATCTCATCAATTCTTACAATCCTAGCTCTTCTTCATCTTTAAGGAAAACAGAACAGGGACGGGATCCCATCTTTCAGTCGCCAGCTCTTGCAGGATTTCTTCTTCCCTTTGATCTTCTTGATGTCCTCATTCTAAGCATCTCCCTCAAGTATTTCTAGAATTAAAGACATGGCAAGTAGCAACTGCAGCTTCAATGGTCCTAATCCCTAAAACAAGCTGAATTCAGAAGTAGGGAACACACAAGGTCATATAGATCCAAGTTCAATGCCTTTCACCCTGTTTCTGGACAGCAGATACAGGATCATAGCTACTTGCATTCCTCCAGATCCATAAGCTTCAAAACAGAAGAAGACTCCTATCATCAGAGCCTCGCAATATCCCACAGAAATATTTGAAAAATGTCTCCTTTTTGTAGCAAGTGCCAATCCCTATCACTTTGATTATGCACTTATTTCTGATCTTACGTAGACACACAGAGAGAGAGAGAGAGAGAGAGAAAGGAATAGAGTAGACAAGAATAAAGGAAAATAAGATGGACAAATACAATAATAATATACAATGTACATAAGTGAACATAGAAGCATGATACTTGAGGGTATAAGGTGAGTTGGAAAAAATGGGAAAGAAAAATGGAAGAGATGACACTGATCAAAATTCATTGTACTGACAAACTGATCTATTAAATTAAATTCTTTTGTACTGCTACTTAGAGATGATCTTTTAAAAAATGTTAAAGGAAAATCTTCTTACTGATGTCTCAGTTTCATATGTGAAATTTCAGCTGTTTGTATTGTCTATATAAAGGCACACGATGTGTGTGTACACTCACACACATGCATGTGTATGTGTGTGTAAGTGTGCAGTGGGTATATACATAGGCATTGGATTTAGCTGTTCATTAGTTCTAAATGTTACTCCTCAATTATATACAAGAATAAATTCCAGCACACAACATAAAATGAGATAGGAAAGTTGCAACTAGGAGCAAACCAAAATAAAACCCAGAAACCTGCTTCTTGTAAGAGGCACAGTTTTTGATACATAACACTGATTCTTCCAAGAACATCATTGTCTTATAGAATAGACATCACAAAAGCACCCTTGCCTAGTTAGCCATACTCCCCCAGAATTTTTTTCTTTTTCTTTTTCTTTACTCCAGTCCTGAACTCTTGAGTCTGGGTGCTGTCCCTGAGCCTCTTTGTGCTCAAGGCTAGTGCTCAATAACTTGAGCCACAGCGCCACTTCTGGCTTTTCTGAGTAGTTTATTGGAGATAAGAGTCTCATATACTTTGCTTCCCAGGCTGGCTTCGAACCATGATCTTCAGATCTCAGCTTCATGAGTATCTAGGATTACAGGCCTGAGTCACCAGATCCCGACTCAGAATTGTTTCTTAGAAATGTACCATGAAAATTTTTCTTTACAAGCAGCAGACATTTCTTCTCAAAAAATAAGAAAGCACACATTTCCTAACTTGGTAAGGTTGAACTGTGGCATCATCATAGGAATTATGTGTTCATTAGCCAAAGGCTATCTCTACACCTGGTTTTGAGGATTCTTCTTCTATGAGACCACTTGGCCAGTGTAAGATTGTCTTTTGTTTTCACCATCAGAAAATCCTGAAGTCACAGAAGTTAAAACACCTGCTATCTCCAACCTAATCAGCTTGGGAAATACCACACATGACCGTTAATAGCTGCACATGAAATAAGTTGATGGTTAAGGAGAAGTATAGGCTGGTATTGATCCTGACCAATACTGAAAACTTTGAGAGTTCAAGAGGAGGGCCACATCTCCTCATCACAGTAGTGTTAAAGACTTGCTAATTGCTTGACAATTGAGAGTTCCACACCATATGTGATCCTGATGTAAGAGTCTCCACTTCCGAGAATGTGACTTTCTAAGTGGATCTCCTGAATCTATTGTTACAGGGTCCTGAAGGCTGATTTAAAAATTGCCAGGCTTGAGTCATTTTCTGAGACTTGAACTTCTTTCAAGGCTCCTGAATTGTCCACAGACTGGTTGTTACTCATTGAGAGACAAAATCCTTGAATTTGTCCCTACATGCGGGGCATCTCCCTCATTGACAAGCTTTGATATTTGCATTTGGAGATTTTTATTCAATGTAATCATTTCCATACTGGCTCTGACCTTTGGAACCCGTGACCAGAGCAAGGACATAAATCTAGTGTTCCTTGTTCCTCAGAGGACTGGACTCGAGCTGTGGTTGAGGAGAGGCAGAAGGGGAAAGATTAGGCAGATAGAGAGACATGGTAACCCTTTGGAGATAATGCCCACCCCTGATGGAGACAACTCTTCCACCCCAGGGTAAACAGAGATGTAGGTCCAGTGGAGACAATGATTCCTCTTCCTGAAAACTCTGAGAAGCTGAGACAATGGCAAAATAAAGCCCTTGATGACCCAGGAACAGATTCAAGCAGGGGGGCAAGCACCCCTTCTATTTTTGGGGGGACAGTAGTCCAACAAGATGCCAGAGCAGCCAAAACTCACCCAAAGAGAAATGTAAGAAGGAACTTGTGAACACTAGCAGGCAAGCTACTGGTTTATAGGCTCTATTTCTAGTCTCTCACACTGAAATGTCTATACATTTTTCCCCTCTCCCCTTCCCCCCACTATATCCCTCCCAGAAGAGAGTCAGGGTTGGGGGTTTACCTGCCCATAGTTAAAATATTAGCTTCGGGTTCTCTGGTTTCTAACTCTTACTTTCAGAACATGGCCTGGGCTCTCACTTCTTCAGCTTCTTATTTATTTGATAGAGAGAAACAACTCAGATTCCTGCTTGGTATCAGGGTAACTGTTGACTTTGCCTTGGGGAAAATCCTGGAATAGTAGGGCCCTCCGTTTTTGCTTTTTTTTTTAACCTCCATTAAAATCCCATTGAATCCCAGCTTTACTCTGTAGTTTTTCCCTGTGCTTTCTGACATTCACGTTAGTCTATAAGAAATAGTGCAATTTGTGACACTACAAAGGCCAAAAGAAAAAGAAAAAAAAAAGAAATGATAACATTGGAAGCTCTTTATTACCTCAAAATTGAACATACACAAAAATAGACATAAAGGTTTCATTACCTCTTACCCATATATTCACTAGACAGGTGGCAAAATTCCAGATAACATTACTTCCTCTTTGTTTCATTCCCTTTTTGATTTTTCTTTCCTTTTGTTCCTTTTTGGCAGAAATAGTGTAAAGTAAATCAGCCACATCCTATTATTTCAAAACAATAACTCACCTTGCATATGTGAGACCAAAACTGTTAAAAATTAAGCAGTCTGAACAGATATCTCAAAGCAGATATGCAAATGAACAATAACCGCATGAAAAAAGATGCTCTATATCTTTGACTATACAAATCAAAACCATGAACTGTTACTTCACACCCAATAGAATGTCTATAATGAAAAAAAAACCCTCAGATAATAGCAACTGTTGGAGAGACGGGGAGTAACTTTTATGTTGGTAGTGTGAAAGTATAATGTCACAGCCTTTAAAAAAATCAATTTGAGAGATCCTCAAAAAGTGGAACAAAAGTTAACAATATGACACAGCAATTCCATTCCTGAGTGTGTAGAATCAAGGGAACTGAAAACTCATACCTACAGAGAGACTCTAAATGAATGTTCACAGCATCATTATTCAGAATAGCCATTGTGAAACACAATGCATGAGCAAACCAAATGGAATATTCAAACAATACAAAATTATTAGGCACTGGATGTGAACAAGGTGTTGATACATTCAATTTACACCAACAGGAAATATCCAGAGAAGCTAATTTGGGTGATAGGAAATAAACTAGTGATTGCCCAAATCTGGGTTATGGGGTGGGTGAGGAAAGAAAACAGTTGAATGTTCCTAGAGGAGAATTATTTTGGAAAGGGTAGATAATAAAAAATGTTAATAGTAGACTGTAATTTATAGTTGGATAATAACTATGAAATGCACTTGTCATACAGGGAGTTTTATACTTAAATGGGAAAACTGTATATAATTTGGATGATAGGTAAAGAATAGAAAACGCTATTTCACAATGATACCTAGTCTTTAATAGACTCTCAGAATCACCAAGTCGGTAACAATTTATGTAGAAGATTTTCCAAGCCATAGCATGAGTTTGAAATGACTTAGCTGGAAAAAAAAGATCCTCACTGTCAGGGACTCACTTCAAAACAATTTCATGTTCTGTCATTTGCATTTCTTACCCAATGCTAACTCCTATTTAGTTAAGACTCATTTTCAGATGGAAGAACCCCATTTGAGGTGGTTTAAGGAATAGCGACATTTGTACTTGTTGTTTGTGACTTTCCTGTTTGTCCATCAGATTTCTATCTGCTTTCTACCCTCACAAGAAGGTTTTGCCCTATCACAATGCCTCGGTTCAGAAATAGTAGTGGAAAACTGATTTATACCAAAGCTCTGGTACATAGTTTTCTGGATAAGATTTTATATGGTTAATTATCCACTTCTCAGTGGAATATTTAAGTTAAATTAATTTTAAATGGTTCCCAAAGTAATTGAAAACAAGGTTCCAAATTACAAAAACATCACTTGGATATAAAAGTAGAGTGATTGCTAAGCATTTATGAAGTCCTCAGAATAATCCTCAGCACCTCAAAATAATAAGGGAATATTTTTTAAATCACAAAGATAGAAAACAGAATTGTAGCTTAATTAAAAATAAAACTAATTAGGGCTGAGTTCTGGTGGCTCATATCTGTTAATACTAATCACTCATGAGACAGATGTTAGGTTCAAAGCTAGCCTGGAAAGATACTCCATGCAATTCTTACCTCTAATTAACAAAAAGCTAGAAGTAGAGCTGTAGTCTTGCACACAGAAGCTCAAAAAGTGGACTTCAAATATATATTTGAAGAAGCTCCCATCTGTGGCAAATAGCTTTTATATTACTGTTTCCAATAAGGACCAATTGAAAGGGAAACTGTTCCCATGTGATAGAAGACACCAAATTTCTCTGAAAAAGAAAGTTGGAGTACACACACCTTATAACTTGATCAATTCTCATCTTTTTCTGAAGAGCAGTAAGAGATTTTAAAATATAAAGATTCCAATATAACTCTTTATGCAGGTGTTCCTTTCTATATACAATGATAAAAGCATTCTAGTAAACACATTAAAGTTGAATGTATAGTTTAAGGAGAAAATGTAGATTACCTTAACCTACCAAACATCATACCTTAACAGAAAATTGGGTTGTATTGTGCCAATTGTTCATTTTTCTGTCTGATGGCTGCAGAGGAAATTAGCATAATGCCACTGCCCAGAATGAAAACTCTACTGAGTCTCAGGACAGGGTCAAAATTCAAATTTCATAGTATGTACATCCCTTCACACCACCGTCAGTTGGACACTCTCTGAGTCTTTCTTTTCTCCCTTCCTTCCATGGAGAGACCAAAAGATTTGGTTACCAATGTTTCTTCAGTGAAAGACAGACGGGTTTGCACACACATACACATGACACTTGTGATACTCAGCACATCTGATTCTTTACATTCTCATTCTTGCTATACCCCTGTTCTAGAGTAAATATCTGAATCTGAAAGAAATAACTAAGGTTGGGGAAGAGTTTTATTAAATCCACTGATTACTAGCAGCTATCACTGTACCTTGAACTTGACACTCATTTAATTTGTTTAACTTAATTAGATCAGATCATGATGAATTTACTAAGCATAATGGTAGCACACTATAATAATGGTTATTTAAACAGATTTAAGAGATTTAACAATTAAAAATCAACTATGCTTAATATTTAACTTATACTGAATATACAATTAAAAAGCTCTTCTCTTTAAATGTTTTTAATGTTTCTGAATTAGAATACATTTTCTATTGGTGAAATAACAAATTCTTTAAGTATTAATAATTATAAACTAGCAATTAATTTAAAAGAAAAGGTATAAGCTACCATCATCATCATTATTATAATGAATCATTCTTCGACACCTCAGAATGAGTTAAAATATTGATGCATGATTTTCCTCATTCATCAAAGATATGAATTATAGGATTATCAAAAATGCCTAAACAGATAAGAGAAATAAAATTTCTATATGTACATCTCTCTCTGGTAAGAAGATTCATATATTTTGAGTGCAAAATTAAGATCTTAATACTTCCTAGATAAATTTTCTGACTTCACATGTAAAATGTTTTACTTTATCCCAAATATACATTCAAACAAAAACTGACAGCTGCATAAGATTTTCACTTTTGTGCCGTCACACAATTATTCCATCTTTACAGATATCAGTAAATGAGTGTTCTGCTATTCATGTAAAGATGTGCAATTTTATGTTTAAGGATGCAGTCTTTTAAAATTATTTTATTATCTTTAAGCAGTTTATGAATACAGTGCATCTTGCTTAATGTCACCTCTTTCAACATTTTCATCCGTCTCTTCCCTAACCACCCCTTTTCTCATTCCTCTTAATTTTGTAGGATATGCATTGACTGCATTCTTCCCTTCTACTGCTCTTCATTTGTCCACCACTTTCCTTGACAATCCTTTCAAGTACTCCCTTTCTGATGTTTATGTTTTTGAACTTTGATTTCACCTTTCTAATTAATTATACTATTTGAGTTCTCCTTTGAATCTACCATAGTGCACTTAATACAGCTGCGCACAATTGCATACCACCCAACATATTTGCTTATAAGTTTCAAAGCTAAACTTGGCTTCTATTTAAATAGGAAATCATTTATCCTTTATATTTCTGTGCCTGATTTATATCACTTCATACGATATTTTCAGGGCTTTCCATTTTCTTACACATTATTCTTTACATCATTATTTCTAATGGATAAATAAAATTATCTTGTATATATATATATAATATTTTCTTGATCCATTATTTATATGTATATTCTTAATGAGAGAAAGGTTCTAATATTCTGTACCAGAATGTAGGTAAAGAAATCATAATTGAATATCAACTGACCAAAGATGAAATGAAATTTAATATGATCTAAAAGATTATTGGTTTTATTTGTTTGTTTATTACTGGACCTGAGGCTTGAACTTGGGGCCTGGGCACTGTCCCTGACCCTGAGCATTTATGTTCAAGGACAGTGCTCTAACAATGAATCACAGTTCCTCTTCCAGATTTTTAGAAGTTAATTGGGGATAAGAGTCTCATGGACTCTCCTGCTGGCCTCAAATCACAATCCTCATATCTAAGTAGATAGGATTACAGGTATGAACCACTGGCACCTGGCAGATTATTAGTTTTATTATTTTAAGTTCATATATTTACTAAATTTCTTTCTTTTCTCATTTTAAACCAATGTTCTCAGTGATTGACAAGCCATTTTTCAACACTATTTCCAAGATTTATTATTCTATTTACTTATTTTTTATATTTTCCTTCTACTGGATGGGTTAAAGTTACAGAGTCCTTGAACTGCTAAGGCAAGTTTGAGAATCTGACAAAAGAAATGGGACAATAGACAGCCTCAGCCATTTATTGTACCAGATATTGACACTTGATTCACGAGCAATTTGATAATTTAATAGTCTTTACAAAATTTATAAGAACTGGAATTGAAGTCTGCTGTGGATCTTCAGATTTCCAGTGCAGTATACCATTTTCCACTTGGGAAACCAGAGTACATCCTGTCATCATCTTACATGCCCACAGCATCCTTTTTCATCAGACCCATTAGAACTCTTCAAAGTCGTGCTGAAAACTGTATTAAAGCATTCCATAGTAAAGTGGAACAGTAAGCATCCTGCCTTCCACTACCCCCACTGTGATTATGAGTAGCTCTGAATCGCAGAAATGAATTCTTTCAGGATTTACTTAAACTGAACCTGAAATGAATAATACAATAATCTATTCTTCTAAACAATCTTCTTGGTGCTAGAAGATAATCACAGAATCAGTGACACCAGACCAACTCCTTAGCCTAACCAGACATTTCATTGAGTGTGAAAAAATAAAGCAACCATAAGAATATTCTAGACCTCCTAAAATTATTTTGAATATAAGTATAGTCTCCAGACAGATTAAACTGTATTTTTATGAAATTAGTGACAATTTCAAGCATTCTCCTACTTGTGAAACAGAAAGCTTTTTTGAAGATTCCCTTCTTTTTAAATCTCTTTGATTTCTGAACTTGTTTATTCTTACAATTAGATAAATAGCCTTCACTGGGCAAACAAAACTCTCCAGCATTCCACGATGTAAAATCCTTTGGGAAAACAAGAAAATAGCATTTTAAGTTATGATCTAAAACAGGTAGTAATCATGAAATTCCTCTAAATAAATTCTCAAATGAGATATTTTAAATTGAATTTTATTTATTTTTCTTGACAGTTTTAGTGGGCCAGACAGTAGGCAATTCCTTATATTACCAATGACTAACTTTGATTATTTCAAGAATTATGTAATCTAAAGCAGATAGAAGATTATAATGTAATTCAGGTTTTAATATAAAATTATAATTGAGCTAACAATATCTGTGACTGTAGATGGCTAGAGAGCCCTTCTATCTAATATTTATTATTCCCATGAAGTATTACCAAATGATACTGTCACAAGACACAGTTCTGGAGGTTAGGAAGTGATAGCTGATTTGGTGAGGGCTGGGCATAAGACCCCTCAGAGAACCACTGGGTCTTACTCAATGACACAAGGTTATCCTCAATAATACAGATGTTATCTTCTGCTTGTGGTCACATTTCTAAAGCACTTTGCAAAGTTCCAATGTGGTCAATCAAATACATCAAACAGTGACTGTATTTTGTCTCTGATACAAAAATTGTTTTTTGTTTTTTAATCATAAGAAGGGCTACCTGAAGTCAAAAATAGAGATTCCAATGGCAACCTTTAGTGGCACTCCTTGTGTGTAAGAACTGGGAAATCTTGACTATGTTATGTAAAGCTATGTGCAGGCTTTGACATTCTTCTCTATTGAGTCAGAGTATAATGGGACTTGGGCACTTGTGGCCCATACTTATGATCAAAGCTACTCAGATGAGAGCTGAGGATCATGATTTGAAGCCAGTTTAGGCAGCTAAAAAAGCCAAAAGAAATGTGTCTACTAAATGGTAGAGCCAGAAGTCTTGAGCACCCTGGCCCTGAATTCAAGCCCCAGTACTAGCCCAAGCCCCGGTAACATGCATGCATACATGTGCATGAACACACACACACACACACACTGTACAGTGGTGAACTGATGCATTGTGTCCTTGTTTCCTATAGGATCAGGAGTTGAAGTTCTACTGCCTGAATTAGAGTGGGAGGCAGCACTGATTCATGGTTATGAGTTTGTCCTGGCTTTGGAATGATAGAGTATAGCCCCTAGTTGATGTTGAAACATTTGTAACTAAAGCATCTGTCAGACATAGTGCAGTGTTTAAAATGAGTTTCTGAGAGTACCTCCTGGCATTAAACAAGAAGTTAGATCATTTGTGACTTCTTAGCCTCTCTTTCTCCTCTTTTGCTGTGGCTGACTCTCCCAAAGGGGTTTATGGGTAAAGACCACATCTAAAACTTTTACATATGAATAATCTTACCTGTAACTAATTTATATCAACATAAAGGAAACTAGTAGGTATGCTCTCTGCCAGTTCAACAGTCCATAATTTTGACTCTGAACTCAATTCAATATAAATTATTTATAAGCATGATTGAATAAAACATATTCCCTGTTTCACATCACAAATAAATTTTAATGTAGAATAAAATTAAACTTTTAAATTTGAAAATACATGAAAATATTTTAAATGTGACCTCTAAAGTTAAAAACAAACTACTGAATTTTTTTCAAAAGATCAATGAATGAAAAATTCTTACTAAAGCACACTGAATTTTCCTAGTGCATTTATGTCATCACAGAATCTTCTTAGAATTATAGTTTGCTTCTAAGTAATTAAATAATTTATAGTTCTACATATACCATATATATGCTAAATCAATGACATAATCTCCATAGTGAGTATATATGTAAATGTTTTTACTACCAGTAATTTAGTATTATAACTTAAGCAATGTTTATGTATTAGTTCATTATTATAAATTTCTCTATAAGGATTTTTTGTTAAGTTTTAAAAAAATTGTAGGTAAGTGAATCTTTTGATCTGTCAAAGGATAAAACTAGAAAGTTCTGGAGAGAATCTTTTTGTGCTACTTATCCCAAACCACCAAAGTCAATGTTCATTTTAGGAGACAACCTGTCTTTCTGCCTTAAATTCAAAGGCAAGATTGTAATTTCTAAACCTTATGTATGAACTAACCTGAATTTAGCAAATAAACTAACCACATGGATGACAAACTGAAATAATGACACTTTTCCACATAAGCTGCTCGATGAGCATGGTTAGGTTGAGGCCCCTTGTACTGAGTCCTGAAGTCAAGAATGGGTTTAGAATTGACACCTATAACAAGAGCTTGAAACCTAAGATTGTTAAAGGAAACTCCAGCAACTTCTAGAGCTAGTAAATTTCTACTACTGTATACTGGTTACCATTCAAACCACACAGATCATTTGTAAATGAGTCCCTGAATATATACTTGAAAGAAAAACCTGGCAAAATTTAGAAAGTCTACACGTTTGCTGGCATTTGAAGACTAGTCATTACACTTTGAAATGCTAGTGGAAGATTCTGCTTACGGCTGATGTCTATCATAATAGTGCCTTGTTTTCAAAGGAACATATCATTAAAGTTGAAAAATGCTTCCTCTGAGGAAGAAGTGAATCTGGACTCATAGAGAACAAATCATGTCAGACGAGATATTTGTGAACAAAATTTAGAAAAGAGCAAGATCAAAATGATGGATTAGTCGATGACTGAAAAGCTCAAACCAAAGAGGTGATTAATGAGTAGATATCTGTGTGCAAAGAGGATTTCTAGTAGGGACCCTTGGCCTAGTCCTTGATTAAGTCCTTTTCAGAAATGTTAGTAATCTTTTGGATAACCATACAAAAGGTATGACTATCTGATCTATGCATGCCTAGCCTTCAAAAAGTGGTAGAGCAGTTTTGAAGGTAACAAGGATAGTGCACAGCTAATTTTATAGTGACATAAGGACACAGAAATCTGCATGTAGTTTTTTTTAAATTTATTTTATATTTTTATGAAAGTATTGGACTTGACATCAAGGCTTTGTACACTTGCTTGACATAGGAACTCAATGCCATTTCTCTATCACTTGCGCCAAACCCCAAACTCCACTTCCATCTTTTTGCTGGTTAATGGGAACTAAGAGTCTCAGATTCATCTGCCTGGGATGGCTTCAAACTGTGGTCTTCAGATCTTAGCCTGTATCTAAGATTACAAGTGTGAGTGACAGACAGAGGTCCAGCTTTGTGACTTTCAAAGAAAATGTCCCATTAGATTCTAGAAAACAAAAAACAAAACAAGAGTACAGAGAAAAAACATGTCATGTAACAACACAGAGTTTAACCATTACTTCGTTCAGGCAATGTGAATGACTGACGGGCAGGAGGAAGGTGAACTGACTGGTTATAGTTTATATTCATAGTGTTCTGATATGTCAGCAGAGTACTTCAGCATTGGTGGCCAGGTGTGGTGCCAGACGTGCCAGGAGCAGCGGCTGTAGGGTGAGGCGGTAGCCTCTGACTATCAGTCCAAAATGCTGGCTTTAAAATGTCCTTTTCCAGTGGAAAGCCCGACCACGCAGACATCTTGCTCATAAACTTACAGCATGTTTCAGAAGTGGAAATAATGGATGACTGAACAGAAACCCCTCCTCCCCTAGCTTCACTCAATGTTAGTAAGCTTGCCAGCAAAGCGTGGACAGAGAAGAAGGAGAAGCTGAGCCAGACCTGTGCGATCAGCGCTGGTGTCTTCCTAGAGGGCCAGCAGTAATTCCAGACCATTCACAAGACCATTAAAGACTGTAAATGGCAAGAAAAAAAAACATTGAGGTCATGGAAGAAATTGTAATTACACCTCCATATCAAGTGGAAAACGGTAAAGGCAGAGAAGGGAGTGCACTGAGCCATGTATGCAAGATAGTTGAAAAACATTGTAGAGATGTGGAAAGCCAATAGATACTGCAGCCAGCCTTCACCAGCCCAACAACCACAGAAGGAGTCTGCTCTGTCATCCGGAGTCCATATACAAGGAGGACTCTTCCAGCATCCAGCCAAGAAGGCGGTGGTGGTGGCGGTTTCAATAGAGGCAGGCCAGGGGAGGGAAGGGATCCTTTATTTCTTGTTGTCTCTTGTGAACAAAGGGTCAGCATTTCCAAATCTTAAACTTGAACAAAACACCCAACAAAAAAAGAACAAGAGAATAATTTAAAAGTTAAACCGTTACTTGACTAACAGACTTCGGTCCACCATGTCCTTTTCACAGTCATCTTGTTAATTTTATTTTTGAAAAGTCCTTTCCCACTTTGCCTCTTCATCTCTGACTTTCTTTTCCTAATTTGTTCCTGCCATTCTGTTTTTATAAGTGGTTACACTTGCCTTCTGAATGACTGAAAGAAACTTTTACATCATTTCTTCCAAAATAAAAGTAACAAGCTGACTGTGATTCTTATGTTGAGATCAGAGAAGCAATGGTCTCACTTTAAGTTTTTCCTTTAACTTTTTCCCCCCTTTTTTTTTGCACAGGGCATGGCTTGAATTAGTTTTATTTTTCTTAACTTTAAATATATATATATATATATGAAAATATATATTAACATGTTCTCTAAATATTTTCTGCTTCTTGCAGGTCTCTTCTTACTAGATCATGGCCACTCTTTCCACCTCATACTTCTGAAAAAAAAACTGTGTTGCCCTTTTTACCACGCATATCCAAACAACTAACTTGGATTAGTTCACAACAGGATCTCCTGCAGCACTTGTAGAGCCAGTGTGTGCAGATGGGATTTGCTTTCAGGGTCCTGATGGCCTTTGAGTCTTTAACTGTACATACCAGTCTTGCATTTGGCCCCAGCCTCAGGATTCTCCCTTTGTCTCATTCGATGGTTCTAGAAGAACCTCTTACCACTCTCCACACAGGAGTCAGTTGCCCCTCCCCCATGCCTCTGCAGGAAGAACTTGCTTGCATGGCACATCTCAGCTCATCCTTCTCTGGGGCTGATTTTCTCTTCTAAGAAACCTGGAATCCGTCTACTCTCATAAGTCCTATATTCAGAGCTTCTAGCCCAGGAAAAGCTTGGGTGACTTCTGGTTTCTCTTCTGCCTTCCTGTTCTTTCTTCCACCCCCTGAAATCTTACCAGCTAATGACAGTTTGTATGTGCTCAGACAATGGGCAAAAAACCTGGAAAGAATTTCTGGACTTCAGCCCACGAGTTTGTCTGGTTTGACTAACCTGCTGAGAGCTGAAACTGGTACTCACTGCCTTTGTGCCTTCCGGGCAGTCTCATGGGGCAGAGTGTGCCACCAGCTGACTATCAGGCGCTGAGTGGGACCTGGGTGATGCTCATGTGACTGGCTAGAGCTTTGGGGGTGGAGTAGGGGCTACCTACTTTTTTTTTTGGCCGTGATCTCTTTCCCCTTCCTTTTCTTTTTTAATTAAATAAATGGATCAAAATTAAATAATTCAAGCCTTGTCTTCAAAATTAAAAAAAAAATTAGTATTGTTTAGCAAAAACAATAAAACCTAAATTAAAAAACAAGTGAGTTATCAGAGTCAACAGTTTCAAAGACCTTCTTTGGTCCTTTTGGTGGGAAATGGAGTCTACGAGAAAGGTCAGATATTGAATTTAATTTCTAAAAGTGTTTCTTGTGCTATTTCTCACAGTAAAACCAAGTCTCATATAAAAATGAAACATAAAAGGCTGGGAGAACAGGAGAGATAGCTCTATGTAAAATAAAATATATATTCCATCTCTGTGGTAGACAATATTATTGTTAAAAAATTTCTGTTGCTACTTCTAGAAAAGATTGAAAAACCAATGCAGTTTTTGAAGTTTGCTTTCGATGGTCATCAGTTTAGAACACACAAGAGGTGGGCAGTTCAGAATTTAAGAGGCATTGGGTCAACCAACTTCAGAGGATGAGACTAAGAAGGTTGGTTATCCACTGATGGTTTATTCTCTATGCCTTTCTGAGATGACAAAATAATCTGAGAAAGGAATGATGCAAGGGTATTGAGAGAGAGAGAAAAAAAACATACTGAGAAGATCATGTCTATTTCCAGGGTATTCAAGCAGGAAATGAAATACTTCCCACCTTAAAATAGGAGACTGAACCTATCTGCCCAGCAGGATTCAGCGATTAATACTACCTGCTCCAAATTGTTCCTTTTTCCAAGGAGCTCTTATTGTAATTATGTTCTTCTGTTGTTACACTTCACAGAGAGAGGGAGAGGCATTTAGCTTGGTTTGAGCTCATCTGTATGAAGAGGAACCAGCTCAAGTCTATAGACTTGATAATGACCTTGATGGTCAATGCCTTGACATTACTGGGGGAAAGCAAAGCTACTGTGAGGAAAGACAGGCTATAGTGTATTCCATTCCCCTTACTGGTGACAAAGTATTTTTTCCAACTCACCGGCATCTGCCTGAAACTTGTGATTTTCTCTACCTAGTGTAAGGAAATGTAAGTAAGATGTTTTCTTCCTGGAACAAATATTACAAGGTCTCTGTTTCCCTTGGTATAGACTCAAGCTGCTGCACAACTGAGAATAATATAAAAACGATGTGGGAAGGTGCTCCACCAAGCTGGGACAGTCATGTAGCATAAGTAAGGAATAATGCCTTGTGGAAAGCCACTGGATTTTTAAAATTAGCTGCTTGTTACCACAATGAAACAAGCAATGTTGACCCTTTTAGTCTACAAAAAATGATTTATTGAGAACCCAACTTAGTTCAATGAGCTGGTACTATGACATAGTACACATGGATGTATATGTACACACATACATATATGTATACACACACATATATATATATATATATATACACACACCTACCCATTCAAATATACATTTGAGAGACTGTGCCTTAAAATTCATTAGTCTCAGTAAATAAGAGAGCTAACATGACTATCTAGTTTGAAAAGTAAGAAGACAAAGATAAAAGGAATCATTCATTGACTTATGACAAATTGCTTTATTTTTATTTGTAAGAGGCTGTGCAAAGGAGTTGCCATTCAACAAAGTAGCATATGAATACAGTACATCCTGATCAGTGTCACCCTTTTATCATTCTCCTCAGCCCTCCAAAGCTTACCTTTTGCTCCATTTTCTTCATTTGGTTGAATATGCAATGAACTTATTGACTTCATTCTTCCCCTTCCACTCTTTGTTTTTCTTTTTAAGAAGTTAACAAGGTTTTATTTAAGTATAACATAGAGAAAAAGAAAATAGAAGAGAAATAGCTTCTGCTTTTCATACAGGAAATGAACGTTAAAACACTAAATTGTGACTTTTGTCTATAGCTTTTATAGTTTCTGAGTTAAAGGAATGCATGTGGCCATATCAGTCTAGCAACCCTTAATCCAACCTTTTATTTTCTTCTAAATTCAACTTATGTTATCACCTATTAAATAAAAGACACATCTGCTGATTTACCTTAACATAAGTGAACCAATACAACAGCGATACTCACAAGACAATGGTTTGGAAATGATCTGTACAACTTGGGGGATAGGGAGCTGGAAAGTAGGAGAAAAATGAGGGAAGGGATAACAAGTTTGACAAGAAATACACTTATTACCTTACTTATGTAACTGTAAGCCCTCTGGCAATGAAAATGTTAATATTATAAAAAGTAATAAAATGATTATAAGTTTTTTTAAATTAAAAGACTGCCATTCACCCAGTATTCACATAAGGTAAATATTAACAGAAGAGAGTTGATAAGACTATGAAATAATAATTTACATAGGGTCAGGTGCTCGGGGCTCACCATAATCCTAGCTACTCAGGAAGCTGACATTTGAGGATACTAGTTCAAAGCCAAGCCCAGGCAAGAAAGTCTGTGAGATTCTTATCTCCAATTAAACAGCAAATGGCTGTAAGTGGAGTTGTGGCTCAAGTAGGAGAGACTAACCTGAGCAACAAAGCCCAATGACAGCACCCAGGTCCAGAATACAAGCCCCAAGACTAGTACTCAATCAAACAAAAATATAGGAATTAAACTTAATATAATTGTCATAATTGTAACTGAATTCATGGAATAAAGAGATTTTCAAAGGCCCTGGCAAGAATGGCTAAATGGTAAAGTATGTACCTAGTTAAAGTATGTACCTAGTTAAAGTATGTACCTAGTTAAAGCATAAGACCTCCAATTTAAGATTCAGTACCAATGTATAAAAATAGGATGTGATAATAAGAATAAAAACGACATATTCAATACCAAAATTAATTGAACATTGCTAGCAGGTAGGCCCTTTTTGCCATCACAGGTGTTGATATAGCTTTTTCTTCCTTTTAGACTCAAAGACAAAGGAAAGGAGTCACTCTCTCAACTTCTACATCTGATGGCCTCTATTTAAGTATAAACATGCAGAGAAAGGAACTGTAGGAAAAACAATTCTATAATTTCTTTTCTTTTCATTGAGGGAGGGTGTATAACCTTTTAATTTCCAAATTATTACATATTATTGGGACCTAGCCAGAAGTTAGCCAACTTTCTCATTATATTTTTTATTGTAAAGATACTGTACAGAGGGATTATAGTTACATGAGTAAGGTAATGAGTACATTTCCTTTTGAGAAGCTAGCCAATTTTAATCAATCAAATTCTGGTCATATTCCAACAAAATTTGAAAGTTATGATTAAATTTTTAAAAAGCATTAGAAAAAATTCATTTGTTCAAAATATCATCCCCAGAATAAGATCATCATAAACAACAAGATTAAAAGTATTATTTTTCATTTTTGTATGCTATATGACCAATGTCTATAGTTGTCTTCAACATTCCAGACATACCTAACGTTGAAATGTGTGGAGATGGTAGAAATAACTAATAATTGAAGATTTTTGAGAATATCTTTCCCTTTTGACTTTGAGAACTAGATATTTTCTCTTTGCCCTAAATATGCATGTGTATATACATCTTCCTCTTTTCCCTAAGTTTGTATGTATATATATATGCATCACCACATCAAGCATTTTATTGGTTGAAATTGGTTCTTGCAAACATTTTTCCCAGGCTGGTCTTGAACCAGCAATCTTCCAATTTCGGCCTCCTTCCTAACTAGGATTATATAATGTGAACCACAGTACCAAGCTCAGAAATGTATTTTTTCATAGTCCCGGATCTGAAATTCTAAGACCAACAAGGTACCAGCAATTCCAGTGTCCTGGGGAGCTTTCTGGAACTCATCTTCAAACTGTGTCCCTACTTGATGAACGAGTCAAGGTGTTGTTTAGGATTTGTTTGATAGACACACAAATCTCACTCAATACCATTACATGGGCTCAATGTGACACTTTTTTTTTTTTTACAAATTTAAAGGGAAATAGAAACATTTTTTTCTATGAAACAAAAGAAAATAACCCCACAGTTGCTTTGGTCACACCAGGCAGACCTAATGATAACTTATAACACTAATTTCCAGAATTTTCTTTGGCAATTGCCTCAATAACAAATGTAGTTTGCATTCTAAATATTAGCATTTGATTGATCAACAAATTGTAGAATTATTTTCATGTGCTTAGCTATGTTTTAATTTATGAAATAGCCCTTTTTATAAAATAGGTATGTGTAAAATGCTGCTAGGTTTTACATATATTTTCAATATAATTAACTTCTTTATTAAAAGAATCAAGTTCTTATTTCTTTAAGAAAGCTGTCTTTAAACATTCTTCCTGTAACTTTGTAATGATCAATAAATACTTAAGGAATTGCCTCAGTTACTAGCTTTATACAATCTGTATGCTTTTGTACTTAATTCATTAGTAATATTGTAAAGTCACATCTTCAGTGATACATAACAGTGACTCTTTTCCTCAAAGCCATTTTCTTCCCTTCTTCCTACATCTGTTTTCTCTTTTCTCTTTTGCATTATAAACTCCCTTTGTGTTGTATACACCTACTTTTAATTCAAAAACATTAGTGTATAAAATTATTCTTTTTTAATATATATTTTTATTGTAAAGATACTGTACAGAGAGGTTACAGTTACATGAGTAAGGTAATTAATACATTTCCTATCGAATATTGTTACCCCCCCTTTGTTTTTCCCCTACCATCCCTTCCCTCCCCACCTCCCCAACTCCTCCTTTGAGATCAACAAGATATTACATTGGACTTGCTCCAGCAGCAAGTCAGGGTTTGCTCTATATCTAACCTCCATGACTTAAAAAAAAGCTGTCCCTAACTGACTTGTTTCCTGAAGCTAATAAACATGACATTTTGAAGTAATAAACTTAACTTAGTAATTGAATAAGCATTTTAATAACGTATTAGATTTCCACAGATCATATATACTAGACATTTGGTAAACGTTTTGCAATTGTACTTTTCTGAGACTCTTTTAATGTAATTAGAAATAATGCACTCAAGACAGCATGTACACATTATTAAGAGACAGTATGTACAAATTCATTATTTCACACTTAGCATTTGCACTAATTTTGGCATCAGAGAAATTGAGAATCCTCTTTCAAGTCTTCTAAAATAATTATATGTAAGATTTCTACATTTAACAATAACAAAGTTAAAACTTTATATGCAAGCTAGAGGAAAGGTATTCTTGGAAACTTGGATGCCAAAAGTCAAAAGACTTCATAGATCTTAGGATAGAGTTGAAAGAGAACTGAAGAGGCATAAACAGTAGCTGGGAATACAAACTGTGACTAAAGAAATGGACATTTAGGTAGAAAAAGAGACTAGCTCAACTCAGGTAGCTCACATATGTAGTCCTATCTATTGAAGAGGCTAAGACCTGAAGATTACAGTTGAAATCCAGCTTGAACAGAAATATCTGTGAGACTCTTAACTGGCTAGCAAGAAGTCAGAAATGGAGCTATAGCTCAAGTAGTGGAAAACTAGCCTTGATGAAAACAGCTAAGTGACAGCACCTAAGCCTTGAGTTCAAATCCAATAGGGAAAAAGTAATTCTTATCTTAGTTTTAAAGATTTAGAAGACTTTCCTGAATTTTGCCAGTATAGAAAATTACTCAGAAAGTAGCAGCAACAAACTTACTTTCTAGAAGAGCAAATATGCTCTCTTTAATAATATTTAATTATATTAAGTATTAATGAAATATATTAAAATCACTCGTCCTTCTTTTTTAAAAAAATTATTTTCATGTAGTTGCACTAAGGGGTCAGTTCAGCATAACATCATTCTCCTTATAGATTGCTTGTCTTATTTTCTGTGATTTCTTGCAAAGTTATACTATAGCCAAATACAATTTAGGCTATGTTTCCTTTTCTCCATCTCTTTTACAGCTACAATTTAATCTGGGTATGTACCATTCAACAGGAAGGGTTGGTGCTAATCCAGGCGGCAGATCAGAGAGGATATAATGAGAGAAGGCATTGCTTAAGATGAGCAAGGAAATGGAAGGCATAAAGCACAACTGGAGATGTCTACAAGAGATGAGGAGGTGATGACCTCAGACATTTCATGCAGTGTGGAAATTGGATTCCAATATTTGTGGCTCTACACCCAAGAATCAGCAGCACTGGACCGTTTCCTAAGGCAAATACAGTGGGAATAGCCTGATTCTATCTGAGATTCTGAAACACTACATGGGACATAGAAGCAGTTTCTTGGCCAGGGCTGAGGGATTAAGTATGGAGTAGAGTAGAATGCAGTATATGTACACATTGCATTACTCATGTAACTGTAACCCCTCTGTACAACATCTTTACAATAAAATAAAATTTTTAAAAAAAGGAGCTAAGATAGCAACCCAGCTTCAAAGAAAAACAGTATCCAGAGATAAAAATTATGAACTATATATTAGATAAATGGTTATGTTTAAGTTTGAAAAGAATATCCCAGCAAATATTTTTCTTAAATTTTATGATTATGTCATTCAATAAAATAATCTCATTTCAAAAATTCACTACTTCTTAATATTTTATTCTCTAATTTGCATATTTAATGTCAAATCAACATATTTATGAAAGCTTTGGGATTTTTGTAAACTCCCTCTGTAAGGCTAATAACAAAGCTCTTTCCTCAACATATGAATGGTACAGTATATATATTAATGAAAAATAATGTATGATTTTGTTTCACAAAACTTTTTTGTAATAATCTAAATCCTTTGATCCTATGAAAACAGTTGTCACCATGCTTTAGTTTAACCAAAAGTTCTGACTAACTTTATCATGTGACAGAAGACTTTTCACAATAATGGAATGGAAAACACAGAAAAAAACACACAATCTCCATATCATAAGCACTTATATATGAATTCACTGGAAAACTTTGGAAGTTCTCCTTGGATCTGAGCTGCAACTCTCAAAATTTCACCTATGTGGAACCATGTAAAATACAAACAGGGATCTGATCATTCTACAAAAAGACACTTGAAGAACACTTAATTGTCATAACTTGTCCAAGCAATGTTCACATTCTCACAAACTTCATAGTCACCAACAAAAGACAATAAAAGATATAGGGAAGGAGAGAGGGAGGAAGGAAGGAAGGAAGGAAGGAAAGAAGGAAGGAAGGAAGGAAGGAAGGAAGGAAGGAAAGAAGGAAGGAAGGAAGGAAGGAAGGAAAGAAGGAG
>NW_012267450.1:465228-658786 GCF_000151885.1 Dipodomys ordii
TTTCTGCTTGTCTCAGACATATACTAGTTATTGCAAATAAGGGAAACCATGGGACCTATGTTTCTTTGGGCCTGGCTTACTTCACTTAATATAATTTTTTAAAAGTCTTTCCATTTCGTAACAAATGGGGCAATGTCATTCTTTCTGATGGAGGCATAGAATTCCATTGTGTATATATACCATATTTTCTTGATCCATTCATCTACTGAGGGGCATCTGGGTTGGTTCCATATCTTAGCTATGGTAAGTAATGCTGCAGTAAACATAGTTGTGCTGGTAGGTTTAGTATGGTCTTGTTTGTGATCATTTGGGTAAATGCCCAAAAGTGGGATTGCTGGGTCATAGGGGAGCTCTATGTGGAATATATATGTATATATATACATATATATATATATATATGTATGTATATATATATGATTGTGAGAATACCGTACAGAGTTGCTTTGTATGTGGAGTCTTTTGAGGAACCTCCATACTACTTTCCAAAGTTCTTGAACAAGTTTACGCTCCCACCAACAATTCAGTAAGGTTCCCTTCTGTCCACATCCCCTCCAGCATCTGTTGTTATTAGAGTGCTTGATTATAGCCATTCTAACTGGGATTTATTAAGAAGTTTTTCACCTGGGCCAAGGAGCCCTAGAGTTTCTCCAATTCCTTCCTGTAATGTTTTCAGAGTATCTGCTTTTACCTCAAGGTCTGACCCAGTTTGGAATGGATTCTGGAGCAGGGTGGTATATAATGATTTAACTTTAGTTATCTACGGGTATTTAACCAGGTTCATTTCTGGCATTTCTATTCCATTGGTCCTCAGGTATGTTCTTGTGTCAGTACCAAGCTGTTTTGATTTCTATAGCTTTGTAATAAAGTTTGAGGTTTGGTATTGATATTCCTCCCACACTGTTCTTTCCGCTAAGATTGTTTTTGTTATTTGGGGTCTTTTATTGTTCCATATGACTTTTTTGGACTGCTTCCTCTGCTTCATTAAAGAATGAAGTTGGGATATTGATGAGTATTGCATTGAATTTGTAGATAGCTTTGGGCATTTACCCAAATGACCACAAACAAGCCCACACTAAAGCTACCAGCACAACTATGTTTAGAGCAGCATTATTTACCATAGCTAAAATATGGAACCAACTCCAGATGCCCCTCAGTAGATGAATGGATCAAGAAATTGATATATATATAGATAAATAGATGAATATATATAGATGAATGGATCAAGAAAATGTGTTATATTTTTCTAGATCCATTCATCTATCTATCTATCTATCTATCTATCTATCTATCTATCTATCTATCTATCAATCTATCTATCTGAATTCTATGCTGTCATCAGAAAGAATGACACTGCCCCATTTGTAGGGAAATGGAAGGAACTTGTAAAAAGTAATATTAAGTGAAGCAAGCCAGACACAAAGAACCATAGGTCGCATGGTTTGCCTTATTTTTAATAATTAGTATATGTCTAGGACAATCTTAGTGGATGAGCAGAATAGCTCAATAGCTATGTACATATGACCATATAAGATGATGCTAAGCAAAATGAACTCCAAGACATGGACACAAGTGGTTTTTCTTTGTTATTGTTGTTATTTTTAATGTAGTACATGATTTATTTTTACTTTTGTGTTTTTTCCTCTATGGTTTATCCCCTGTTATCACTGTATTTGATGTTGGTACTCTAGGCATTGTGTATTGGTTTATATGAATTAGGGAAGGGAAGGGAATGACAAAATGGTGAGACAAAGGACAAAGGGGGAACCAATGCAACATTGATACTCACAAGACAATATGTTGGGAATGATCTGTAAATCTTGCGGGGAGGGGATCTTGGGGGAAAGGAAAAGTGGGAGAAAAATGAAGGAGGGGTAATAAGTTCAGCAAGAAATGTAATTATGACTTGCTTATGTAACTGTAACCCCTCTGTACATCACCTTGACAATAAAATTAAAATAATTTTAAAAAACTATAATACGACTGTATCATGAATAAGTTTGTACTAAATCTTTGAGTATAACGGAAGACAATTACATCAACAAAGTACACAAAGCATCAGACATTGTTAATGTTCCCAGGAATGTATCATCACAGAGATTCATCATATTTTCCCTAAATTTTATCTAATGCACATTTTAAGGATTATCCCTTCCTACTGTGGCACAATTATCCCATACTGACTGTTCAGAACTCCAAACTTTATAACCTTTAAAATGTACATAAATGTTCACTGACCTGTAATAACATTACATATGCTTGATCATCGATGACATACACAGATGAGATGAGCATAATAGAATGGCCTATATTTATTCTTACTTTATAGGTGGAAAAAACTACTAGATGATCACACATCAACTTATTTCATTATTATGTGTAATGTTTCTCTATCTCATTTTTCCTAAGAAATTTCATTGGAAATACATTGTATAACTCTAAAGAAAATTAAATAATTTTATAGCTATAAAGAAAATTAACTGATACAGTTAGAAGTGTGGAGGAAGAATGAAATAAAATTACAAAACATCAAAGAATTAGAAATCATTAGGAACATCTACTCTAAATCTTTTATCTTGCTCTCATCTTTCCACTAATACTTACAATCCATACCCTAGTATATAGACTAGCCCCAGGCTAAAAAGTAAAAAATAAAAAATCATTGATAGTAAACTTAAGAGGACTTCTATATGGGAAACTATTTTGAAATCCATCTAGAATTAAACATGACCACTGAGAGCCAAACTCACCCTAAGTGAGACAAATTAAGTTCTTCATTGCTTCCACATCTCCAGGTCTCCCAGTAAGTAGTATCTGAACAGGTCATTCAGGTTTTGACTCAACTTGGCTCCAAACTCACTTCTTCTGGGATGAGTTTGTTGTGGGACTGACATATTCTTAAGCGTATTTTCTGTGATTGTCCAAATTTCAACTATGTAACACTGGAAAGGATATGAAGAAAAGCTCATTTTCATCATTCATTTAGCATACAATTTTTGAACATTTACACTTCTACCCTCAAGTGTCCATCTTGGGTAGAACAAGTACAGTCTTGAGCTAAGCACAAAAATAAACAAATCAATAATGAAATAATTATTAAGTGTTACAGTAAAGTTGGCAGCCATTAAGAAGGTTTTAGAGGTATGTCTATAATGTGTGAAACAAAATGATTCACTATAATAGGCCTAAGCATGCTTAAGAAGGGACTGATTATGTTCATACCCTTATTTCCTTTTTTATCTCTTCTCCTACCATTTTTATATTCCACTCTGCTAATAGCCTCTTTTTAAATTACATTTTCTTTTTTTTCCTCAATTCACATATGAGAGGATACATATAAATGACCTTGTTGGATGGGGTTAACTCTCTAGTTCCATTTATTTTTCCACAAATACATTCTTTCAGTATTTACTATGGATAAATAAAGCTTCATTATATATACATATATATACACTCACACATACATTCATCTATATGTGTAGATGTATATATATGTACTTATATGTAGATATATACACACATATATACATCTATATGTATATTTACATGTACATATACCAATTTTTCTTTATTCATTTACTAATGAAATGAACAATTTACCAAAAATAATATAGGCAATAAAATAAAAAAGAAAATATTTTCAATGTCGCATATATTTAATCACGAAGAAAATCAGAAGAATGTTGAATTCCTTTTCATCACAGTCAGAATGGAAATCATCAAGAAGACAAATGTACAAAACATGATAGTAAAGATTTAGGGGAGGGGGAAAGGACCTTTATAGACTATGAATGGGAATGTACATTAGTGCAGCCACTAGGGAAATCAGCAAGAAGTTTCATTATAAAATTAAACACAGAACTTCAATATTGTATGGTCACATCACTTCTAGGCATATAATCAAAACAATGGAAGTCAGTTTATTATAGAGACACATTTATACTAAAGTTTATTTCCAGACTATTCATAATAACAAGGTTGTATAAACAGTGTAGGAAAGTTTTGGATGTCTGCAGTGAATTTGCTCTGGTTTTGCTATTGGATATTATTACTTCCCCTTGGGCTGGTGTGGAAGAGCACAGTGTATTTAAAGGTGGAGAAGAAAGGATAACAGATTCAGGATCATATGCTACCTTCGTCATTAGGTCTCTACTCTTTTCCTTTGAACACTCCACCTCTCCTGATGTGATGAATAAAAACTTGGGAGTACTTCCAAAAGATAGACAAGGTATGGAATCAGCCACGATGCCCCTAAATCGACAAATGGATCAAGAAAATATCACACACACACACACACACACACACACACACACATACACAATGGAATTTTACTCATCCATTAAGAAGAATGATATTACATCATTGGCAAAGAAATGGAAGGACCTGGAAAAAATCATTATAAGTGAAATAAGTCAGGCTCAGAAAGATATAGGACAAATGTTTCTTTCTGTAGGTGTAAGCTAGATTTAATTCATAAATCTGTAAGTAAACACTTAGGTGAAGTTGGGTCAAGTAAAGGGTCAAGTAGAAAATGAAGAGAGGAAGGTGGAGGTGGGGAGGCTGGGGAGGAGAGTGTGGTCATGAAATTCAAAGCATTTCCTACAAAATTTTTAAAAAATGGTGGAAGGTTGGGAAGGGAATAGGGAATGACATTGACCAAGACACATAGTATTCATAAACTGCTTTGTTAAATGTCAACTCCTTTATCAACTACTTCAAGATACTAAAAATATATTTTAAAGTATCCTTTTTCCAAGGAAAACAAAAGCACAACGCTGAAAAGATTCTTCATTGCAGGACCAACAGAACTTGATTGTGGTCATCAAAGATGTGGGATATATGGAACTCCTTCCAACACTTAGCATCTTCTTTTTTTTAAATTTTATTTTATTTTATTTGTGAATATACTGTACAGAGGGGTTACAATTGCATGGGCAGGATAATGCGTACATTTCTTACCAATTAGCATCTTCTTTTACTCTCAGATATATCCAGATACTGTAATGACCTATCTTGAAGCCCTTCCTCAAGCCCGAAGGATAAAGTGCATCCAATGATCACATCATTAAATATATGAACAATAACACTATTAGAAGAGAAATTCAATCAACAAGCTAAACTGTACTACTGTTATTATGATAGTTGTCTAGAAAGATTTATATGTACATATAAAATATATAACATATTACATGTGAAATATATAAAATATAGAACACATACTGTGTATTCCCTTATGAAGGATATATAGAAATATGTTCATGTATATTAAAATTAAATACACCATGAAAAAGGAATATTTGGGATTAGGAAATAGGATGAATCTTATCAAACAACAGATTAGTGTTGACAGTTTTCCTAACCCCTTTAGAAATGACAAAAATATAAAGAAAGAGAAAACACAAATGACAGCCAGGGAGTTGCCAAACTCAGAAAACAAGGTCACTCATGACCTTTTTTTTTTTTTTCAAACACAAGACAAGAAGCTGTGGGGAATATTTGAATAGGTCATAGAAATAAACTCCTCTATTGAAAATAAATGAAGACAATCGAGTTGAAGACTGCATGGAATGTTAAAATGTGAATGGTAAGGAAAGAACACAGAAAACCCAAACCAAATTGCTGTGGTTTCCCTGTGCAGAGTTTCAATGTTGAGCATTTGGTTTCACTCCAGGAACATGGTTTGAGTCATTCCAAAGGAGAGGTCCTGGGCTGACTGGAACAAGTCCTTGGGGAAAATGGCAGGGCCCACTGTTTCAGACCCCTAGTCAGATGATGGAGTCTTTACACGACTCACGTGCTAGCAGTCACCATTGTGATAGCTCCTGTGAGCATCTGCCACCTGAGCTCCTCACCAGGACCAAACTGACCTTTTCTCTGAACTGTGAGCTAAACACAGCACCACTTTACATAGTCAGCATGCCTCAGATCTCTCCTTCAACAATGAAAAACTGACACAAAGAAACCCCATGATGAACTAAAATAGTTACAACACTCTCACAAAAACCCACATCACTATGCAGAAAGGATATTGAATTTTTCGATGACACATAGATGTTAGAGGACAATAGATTAATTTTCAAACTAATTTTAATGAGTATGAATTCTGTACTGAAAGCTATATGCACTTAGAGGGCACCATTTAATTAATTGTTTTGTGTACATACTGTCAGGAGAAAAATGAGAACATTCCCTTTACCCCAGATAATGTGTCATGTGTCTCTACCATCCAAGTTTTGCTAGACTGGTCCCCAACAAAAACTGATGTACGGGGCTGGGAATGTGGCTCAGTGGTAGAGCGCTTGCCTTGCATGCCTGAGGCCCTGGGTTCAATTCCTCAGCACCACATAAACAAAAAGAAAAAAGCCAGAAGTGGGTCTGTGGCTCAAGTGGTAGAGCTCTAGCCTTGAGCTGAAGAGCTGAGGGACAGCGCCCAGGCCCAGAGTTCAGGCCCCACGACCAGACCCCCCTCCCAAAAAAAACAAAACTGATGTGCCTGTTCTTTGTCACTAGAGATTTGGTGGTGTTTCCTAAAATTCTATATAAATGGGATCACATATTTTTTATGGGTTCTTTCTCTTATTTTACATAATGATTTTGAAACACATACTATTGCTTGCATTAGTAAGGTAACATTTTGCTGCTATGGATTTTACTGATAAATCATATTTCTTTGTATGAATATTACATGATTTGTGTATATATTTTCCAGCAGCTGGTTCTTACAAGTTTATAACTACTAGAGATAACTTTGCTATGAACAATTATGTGTGCATATATATGTATATATAGAGAGTGAGAAATAAGTATCTCTCTCTCTATGTATATATATAGTTGGGGGTAATTCTAGGAATACAGTTGTTGAGTTGAATATAAAATATATCTTTAATTTATTTTAATCTCTGAAGGTTTTCAAATTAATTTTTCCACTATTTTACTCTCCTACAGCAATACATAAGATTTCTGTTTGTTCCACATATTAACTGAAATGATATATTTTCCATAAATTCCATTAAATTTAGCTATTTTTGTGGGAATATAGTAAAAAGAGTTATAGCAAGACAAGGAAGGAAGGAAGGAAGGAAAGGAGGGAGGGAGGGAGGGAGAGAGAAAGACTGGAAGAAAGGAAAAGGGAAAATGAATAAAAGACATTAAAGTCTCCTACAAATGATATACTGGATAGAAAAAAATGCTGACAGAAATCCATTAGAAACAATAAGAAAATATTATCAACCTTTAAATGGTAATAATTTTGAAAACAGTTAAAAATCGCTAGGCTTTGGAAATGCATACAAAGTCAAAATTGGGACGAATTATCCATAGAACTTGAATAAACTAACGCATTATTGACACCCTCTTCATGTGTCTCCTCCCCAGGTTCTCAGAACCTAATGATGTAAGAGATGATTCATACAAATTCAACAAGTAATTCATTAAATTCAATTCAGGGCTTTTTGTGACTGCTCTACCATATGAGCCAATCCCTTTTTGCTTGTTATTTTGGAGATAGAATCTCCCAGACTTTACTGCTTTGGCGGCTTCCTTCAAAATGATCTCTGGAACTAATTTTTCTGAGTAGCTATGATTATTTGCATTACTCCCCTGGTGAAATTAAATTATTGAATCATGCAAGATTGAAAACAGCATAAAACTATAATTTCTAATTTCATTTTGAACTTAGTTTAGCTTAAAAGAAGTAACAGTTATTATCATTACAACCATGAGCATCAATACAAAACACATACATAAATGATTAGATAGCAAAATAAAATGGCACATGATTATAATGAATTGAAGTTCACCTTAGGATTTACAAGCTGATTTAACATCATTAATGTAATTTACTTACTTAATTAATTAAAATAAATATGCAACCATTCTTAATGTAGAAAAATCTTGTGAGCAGTAATATTTAAACCTTATAATAAACTGTATCAACAGAATGGGATTGACAAAGTGTTTCATTGACTCAGCATAATTTTTAATTTACTTTATTGTTATTATAGAGATGATGTATGGAAGGGTTACCTTTACATGTCAGGTAATGAGTATATTTCCTTTCCTGCAGTATCATCTGTGCCCTCATTCTCTCTCATTCCCTCCCTCTCATCTCCACCTACACTGTATAATTCACTTTCATCAATGTCCAGTGAGCTCCACTGCTTCAACTTTCCACCCATTTTCCCTCAAGTTCTGTGACCTCCCCCGACCCTCCCAAAGATATGCATGTGAATATACCATGCATAACATCAAGAATACCGAATCATCAAAAAAATAAAAAAGTAAAAATGTTTATTGTTTCCATATCTTAGGAGCTCATTTCAATATGTATGTTATTTTATATAAATTTGAAGAGGCATTGCACCTTTGTGAATCTCTCCTAAGACTATCTATCCTCTTTTGGTCTCATTGTATGTGAATATCTAAAATATTGTCTAATTTGTTATATCTCAGTGCATTTTAGATCCAACGTTCGCATAACAGACAGAACATGTGCAGTTGTCTCTCCAAGATTGGCCTACTTCACTTAACATAATTTGTTCTAGTTCTATCCATTTCCCTGCAGATTAAGTTATTTTATTCTTTCTAATGGCTGTGTAAAATTCCATTGTATATAGATACTACAATTTTTGGATCCACGGATCTATTTTGGGGTATCTGCATCAGCATAGATTTTTAAAACAGTAACTAGATTGGTAGACAGTTTCATAATTAAGGGAAGCAATAAATAGATAGGGTAGATAGATGATGAATTATAGATAGATTGATAGATAGCTAGATAAAAGATGTGACAATAGGTGATAAAGGAGAGATATAAATAGATAATAAATGATACACTAAGCAAACCCACACTTACATGTGTATAACAGAGTACTCTATTCAAAATAAATACTAATATAAAGATATCCATTATCTTCTTTCTTGTAGTGTGCTGAAAGTTTTGGCAATGTAAGGCAAAACAAGGACCACAGAGCCTGCAGCATAGATGGTGTATTTTGAGATATTATATTTTGAGATATTATATAATCTACCTTATTGAGGAAAGTCACTATAAACAAAGAGAAACATCACAAGTAGTTAAGTTTGGTCAAAAATGCTTCCATTTGTTTAATTATTAAACATTACTACACAGTACCAGTCATTTTAACTCAGCAGTGAAAGATTACTTGTAGAGAAACAGTCAAACTGCATTGTAACTTGAAAGTTTTATGCCAAGAAGATGTATGAAATTCACAGAGAAAGCTTTACAATGGTAATAATGGAAATGGAATTTGAAATGAAAAGATGATGAAGTATCTCACTTATCATTGCAAAATGTCAGTCCTCAGGAAATTAATCTATCAATATGATCCCATTTAAATGAAGGTTAGATAATTAGATATATGCATGAGTGTAAATGTGTGGTTATGTGTGTACAAAAAGAGACAGAACTTTTTAATTCTGAAATATGAATTGAATTGAGCGGGCCTTAGCAATGTAAAACTTATTTATTTTTAGAATACTTATGAATTTTCATTAATATTTCAGAAATACAGATTGGTGAGTGGATTATGACAACAAATATACCACTAATGGATGAAATTGAAGCAAGCTTTTCCTGCAAAGCGAGCAAGCTCAGTGTACACCCCTCAGAATTTGGTTCTAGCACACTAGAAATATTAGTAGAGACAATGGAGGATTCCAGAGTTGAAAGAATGAATGGATTGTTTGGTTTTTATCACATACAGAACTATTCTTTAAAAATGTGAGTCATAAGAATATTATATGATATTTCCCCTGAAAATAAAGACAATAAAGAACTGAGAACAAATAAGGATAAGGAATGGAATGGCTCTTTGAACTTAATATGCAAAAAATAGTCCTGAATACTTAGTTGATAGTATTTAATAGAACAAGAAGAAGCATGAGATTGTGGTGTTCAGCCAGTTTGTTTTAGAGTTTTCAGAAAATTAAGTAATCACTTCATGGATTGAGTGACACATTTTAACTTTTTAAAATAATTAATGTCATTTACTTCTAGAGCTGTTTTAGTTGTATAGAAGAGCTGAATAAGAAGGTACCCTCTACTCCATCTACCCCACTTATTGTGTTCTAGTAACCTGCTTTATTAGTTTAATATGTTATGTAATTTATTTTGCATGTGTATATGCCAGTAATGGGACTTGTACTCAGAGGCTGAACTTTTTCACTCAAAGTAGAGATCTACCACTAGTGCCATAACTCCACTTTTGGCATTTTGCCAATTAATTAGAGATGAGTCTCATGAACTTGACAGCACAGGCTGGCTGAGAGCTGTGGTACTTATGCCTCAGCCTCCAGAAGAGCTAGGACTAAAAGTTCAAGCCACAGGCAGCTGGCTTAAATGTATTTTTTAACTAAAGCCCATGGCTTAATTTGCATTGTCCAATTTTATAGCCTCAAACAAATATACAATGTATTGATTAATAGAATGTCATGTGGAACAGGTTCACTGCCTTGAAAGATCTCCTGTGATTCATTCATTCATTGCACGTTCCCTGCAGAGTTCTTGACAATCATTTATCTTTTAGTTGTCTCTATCTTTGTTTGCTGTTGGTTGAGTTGTTGTTCCAGAATGTCTTACAATTAAAATCTTATAGTATACAACCTCTAGAGACATGGTTTTTTTAAAACCTACCTCTGCCCACTGAAAGCAATGTGTCTTTCATAGAATGACAGCTCATTTCTTTCTATTGCTGAATAATATTGCATTGTATGATATAGGACACATTGTGCATCCAGACAGCTAGAAAAATGGTATCGAGGTGCCTAGGAGTATGAAGCATGACACACATTTTTGTGTAGATATACATCATCACTCAACTTTGACCCATTTCTCTGTCACTTCAGTGCAGGGTTACATGGTAAGACCAAATTTACATTTGTAAAAGACTGCCAAAATGATTTCTAAAATTTCTATAGACTTTGTATACCTTCACACATAGAGGGTTTCTCTTGCTCTGCTTTCTTGCCATCATTTTAGTTTGTCGTCATTTTGACTTGAAGTGTTATTCCAATGAATGTGCAGCTATATCTCATTGTCATTTTAACTTGCAACATCTTAGTAACACATGAGGTGGGAGATTTTATTCTATATGTATTCACAATCTATATATTATTTCTCATGAAGATTATTTGTATGTGTGTGTTTACTTTTTTCACTAGGTTCTTTATTTTCTTATCATTAAGTTTTGATACACAGTCCTTTATTTTTCTGCAATCATCTCTGACTCTGACTTGTATTTACATGCTCTCATGAATGTCATTCATAAGGAAGAAGTTATGGGTTATAATGAAATTGACCTTTTCATTGGATTTTTCCCAATCCAATAAAATGCACTGTGTTATTTGTGTTGGTACTAAAAACTGATTGCCAAACCCAGACTTTCCTAGATATTCCAGTATGTTATCTAATTGAACAGAGATTTTTATTTTGAGTTTGGTCCTCTGATTTATTTTGATTTACATGTCAACCAATTTTCTATCAATATTTTTCTGGAAATAGGATTATCTAAATATACTTGAAATAAATTCTGAAGTCAGATGTTAAATTGACATGTAGAGTGTTATGACTTTCATTTTTTGGCAAATTATTTGAAATGGGATGAATAGCAAAAATTCTATATTTTTAACATGTGGGTATATTTTAGTATGTATTTTATATAAATTGTCTTCCAAAAGCAGAAATAATTTTTAAAAGGCAAAAAGAATTATATAAAGTTTGAAATCCAGGGCAAAAAAATATAGCAATGTCTTTTTTTTATATTTATTGAGCTTACCAGAATATTAAGGTTCTCTAAAATAGCTGGGTAATCAGTGTGGATAATCTGCCCTGTCAAACAACTATCCTGTACTGATCTTCCTGAGGATTGTAAAAAAAATCCACTAAAAATATCTGTCCCACTTTTAATGATAATAAGCTTATGTGAAATAAGTATGCATGCAAAAGTAAAATGGCTTTCCACGGGGGGTGCACTACTAATGTGAATAAGTAATATACACTAATTCTTAAGCCAAGCTCCTGATTGACACTAAAGTCAGTTAGAAGGCTATTTATGATTTTCAAAGCATAACTAATGTCAGATGACTTTCAGCATTATGAAATTTAGCCTTAAATTGTTACTTTAGAAGGAAAGTGTAATATTAGAAGAAAACAAGATCAAACGCTGAAGTTATAGAACCATTTATATTTGAAGGTTCAATACATCTTTGTGCTTTCATTTAAAGAAAACTAAGCAAGATCATGGGTGAGCATCACTAATGATCAGAAATGGTGTCCTAAATTAGGACAGAATATTGATTTAAGTCTTTTCATATTCTTTCCTTTGTTTGAAGAATTTTAGTAAAATCTCACATTAAACCTGTGCCTTTAAAGGAATTTGACAATTTCTTTTTTCATTGTTACCTCCTTCTTTATTTTCCCCCTACCATCACTTCCCTCCCTGCCTCCCCAGTTAGTCCCGCCTCCCCCCGCACCTCGACATTGTAACGTTCATTTTCAATATATTGTCTTGTACATCTCGTCATCCCAATGGGTCAGTCTGCATCCCCACTTAAGCGTTCTTCTATATCCCTTCCCCTCCCCAAATTACAAAATTGTATATACCAGGTGCAGAATACCGGCATCAAATCCAGTGAAAACAGGTTAAACAATGGGGAAAGAACCCACCATAGAAACAAAATAATCACATACTGCATTGTAAGTACATTAAAAACACTAGCCAGAAAGAAAAAAAGTTGGCCTTTGACTTTCTCTTCTTGTCCTAAACATGAACTATTCACTGAAAACAAGGGAAACCATGGGACCTATGTTTCTTTGGGCCTGGCTTACTTCACTTAATATAATTTTTTCCAAGTCTCTCCATGGGCAATGCCATTCTTTCTGATGGTGTAATATAATTCCATGGTGTGTGTGTATATATATATATACACACACCATGGAATTATATTATATTATATATATATATCACATTTTCTTGATCATTCATCTATTGAGGGGCATCTTAGCTATGGTAAATAATGCTGCGATAAACAAGGTTGTGCCTGGTAGCTTTGGTAAAGTGATCATTTTATTTCACTAAGAGTGTATGTGACTTTCAATTCTATCTCATTCATATTGTTATCAATACCTTCATGGTCTTTTAAATTTTAACAATTCTATCAAGTATTTTTACTTATGCATCTATTGCTGTACATTTTTTATTGTTCTACTCATCTGTTCATCTTTTCATGTTTTGGCTATAATGGGGCTTGAGCTCACGGCTTCATGCTTGCTTGATTTGTTTGCTCAGTTGGTGCCCTGACACTTGAATTATACATTTGCCCGTGCTTTTTCTTCTTATTTTGGAGCCAGAGTTTCAGGTTGGCCTCAATCTCTAATATTCTGGATTTTAGCTTCATGAGTAGCTTGGATTGCAGGTGTAATTTCTTTGAGTTCTTATCGGGCATAGGTTTTGCCATTGCTTAACTTCAATCTAATAAATATTCAATGGACACTAAAAAAAAAGAATTATAAGGGAAGAGGTGGGTCAAAGGAGGGTAAGATGTTGAAGTGATGACACAATCAAGATAGATTGTACACATGAAATACATCATCTACAATTAAGTAAGGGAGGTAGGTTGGGAGGGGTGAGATGTGAAAGGGGAGACAGTGATCAAGATACACTGTATTCCTAAACTACTTTAGTAAATGGTGACTCCTTTGTACAACTACTTAAAGATAATAAAAGTACTTTTTAAATAAATAAATAAATAACCTGTGCCTTAATGGCATCTTCTTTATTTTGTTTAGGACACCTGGGAAGAGAGAGGAAATAACCTGAAAAGAGATGATTTTTCTCTGTGGAATTTCTCTTCATTTCTTCTTTATTTAAGAAGTACAACCCCTCCAGAGATTTAGCTTATCAGCACTATTCCTATTTTATGAACATGTTGGGGAAAAAAGACATAGTCACAATATGATGATAATAATTATTTCTAGGTCAGACACTATAGATTGCTTCACATATAGTCACTTTTAATAACTCCAGGAATCATATGGGAATGTCATTACATATCATTAAGTTGCTCCCCTTTAGAGACTATGTTGGCAAGCCTGGATGAGCCAAGTATGCACAAGAATTCACACAAAAAGTATCATGCCAGTGCTCAAACACTGACTAACTTACATGGATTGTCAAACCCTGAGTATTTGCTGTATTTTATCTTCCAGAACAAATATTTATATTGTGACTTTGGACCTATGGTGCATTTTTCGTTAAATGTTAAGTATTTTGAAACCATGTGTTTTATGTTTCTCTAATAATGCTTAGGTTCAAAAGAATACTGACTGCTAATGATGTTTAATATGTTTTTCATTCTTTATGATTTCTAAATATTAAGTTATATGCAATGCACATATATACATATATGTATATATGCAAAATATATAACCTAATACATTACTAACATGAATCCATAGCCTGTCAATATTTCCATCTGCAAAGAGTTTTCCTTAAAAATACTGTTGCTCATGTATGTTAGTTCATTTTTACAGTTTAAAGATGACTTGGAAGAAAACATTGAGGTTTCTTTCTTTAATAACAGTTGATTATTTAGATAGAAAGATGAATCCACACATTCCATCTAAACTAAACACAAATCTAACTAAAATACAACTAAGCAAGGTGACAGACTCAGTAATATGAATAACTTTCACTAACAGACCTACCAAATTCTAAACTATAAGATGTATTTTACTTTCAAGTGAAACTAAATACCAGCTCAGCTTGAGGAGCGGTCAGCTGGTTGAACTCTAAAATTTGTGGCAAATAGTGGTGATTTCTCTTTATCTTTAAATGATTTTCACATGATAGAAAATATTCATTTGGATAGCTATTATAAGTAAATAAATGAATGTTCTGGAGACTTCTATTGCTCTTGAATGTACAACTGACATCACTTTCATGACGTTTGTTGTGAATTAAATTGGAAAATTGAAGCAGGAAAATATAAAGATTAGCTGGATGCCAGTGACACATGACTATAATCCTAGCTACTCAGGAGACTGAGATCTGAGGATCACAGTTCAAAGCCAGCCCAAGGAGGACAATCCATGACACTCTTATCTCCAATTAACCACCAGAAAACTGGAAGTGGTGCTGGGGCTCAAATCATAGAGTGCTCACCTTGAGCTGAAGAGCTGAGAGACAGCACACAAGCCCAGAGTTCAAGCCCCACAACTGACATATATATAAATATATATATATTTATATACATATATATAAATAATAGAATACAGAGTATATTTTTTATTTTTTTATTGTGAAAATACTGTACAGAGGGGTTACAATTACATGGGCAAGATAATGAGTACATTTCTTATCAAGCATTGTAGCCTCCTCCTTTGTTTACCCTTCTCATCCCTTCCCAGCCTCCCCCCTCCCCCCCCCCCCCCCCCCCAAGTTGTAAAGTTCGTTTTGACATGACAACTTGTACTTCTCATTGTTGCAACAGGTCCACCTGTATCCTTTAAATAAGGATGCAGAGTATATTTTAGATAGATTATATATGTATATAATCTAGACAGAGAGAGAGAGAGAGAGATTATCAGATTGCCCTTGAGTATGTGTACAGTGGTCCACAAGCTCAGCCTCTCGGCTTTTTTTGACCTATGGATCATTATTTCCCACTGAGCTTTGGGGAAATATTGGCAAGGGTGACATTGGTCAAGATGCATTGTATCATAATTTGCTATGTTGAATTAAAATCCCTTTGTCCAACTGCCTAATGTATATAAAATTATTATTATTACTATTATTATTATTATTGCCCATCCTGTGGCTTGAACTCAGGGCCTGATCACTGTCCCTGAGCCTCTTTGTGCTCAGGCTAGAGCTTTACTATTTCAGCCTTCGCACCACTTCTGGCTTTTTCTGAGTAGTTTATTGGAAGTAACAGTCTCACAGACTTTTCTGCCCAGGCTGGCTTCAAATCATAATTCTTAGATCTCAACCTCTTGAGCAGCTAGGATTGATTATAGGCATGAGCCACGGATGTTTGCCTACGTCACTATTTTTAAAAAAACAAATACCCTTGCAAATTGCTGGCCTCCTAATGGAACAACTCACAATGCCTTCTAGTTTTATTATAAATTGCATATGCTGAGACTTATTTCACACTTGATCATTCACTATATTTTGTATTTATACACTTAGTTACAAAAGGATATGGTATTTTTAGGCAATTCAGTCAAGTACAAGGTAGTTCTCAGTTCCTGTATACACATACATCATTTAAATCTTACATCACCAAGCTATCTTTACTGCAACTAATAAGCCCATATATGCATGTTGTAAACTTGTATAGTTGATTCAGATTCATTAGTTTTAACTTCATATTATTTTAAGGTAGAATCTGATGTGAAATAACGCATTGCTTTTTTCTGGTGTCTATTGAGGGCTCTTTCAGCAGTGACTGATCCGTAGACCCTTTATATTTAAAGACAAACTGTATAAGGAATGTTAGGAAGCTGTGATATAGGAAGAAATTAATGCTTTTCACATGAATAAGACCCTTTCCATCACATAATAGCAGGTTTACTTTACCTCCCCAGTACTCAGGCTTAAATTCAGGGGCTCCAGCTTTACCTCTCTTTGTTTTTTGTTTTTTTTTTACTTACAACAAGCATTCTACCACTTAAGCTATGTTTCAACCTTTTGCTGGACATTTAGAAGAAAGAATTTTGCAGATTTGTCTTTCCCAGTCTAGCCCCTGTACTTCCCCTCTGGGTTACCAGCCTCCTGAGAAGCTAGGATTCTATGTCAGATTGTATGGTATGGTATTAACATAATCATGACAGTGATGCTGGCATGAACCACCTGAGTCGGGTGAATTGCACTAGGTTTCATCACTGCAACTATAGAGGCCTTACTCAGCCCTCCCTGAGTGCTCTTGGAGAAAGTCACTGTGTGCTATTTGTCACTGAAATGTGAAGTCATGCTCTTCTGCCTCTATGATTTTCTACTAAATTTATGTGCACTTATTTTGCAAGAAGATTTTTCTGTTTTGAACATTTATTAATTTCTTAAATATTTGATTTTTTATTCATTGTAAAGGTGATAGGCAGGAGTTTATAGTTTAAAAGCAGTGAATAAATTTATTTTTAACACAGTTACGCCTCTCTCATTTTCTCCCATTTACCCCTACGAACACCCGTCTCCACACAAAGTTGTAAAGTTCATTTCCAACATAGTGTCTAGTGAGTATCAATGTTGCATTGGTTCACCCTTTGTCCGGCTGTTTCTGTGATTCCCTTTCCCTTCCACAGATCAGATAAGCTTATATACAGACAAAGTACAGAAAACTAAAAAAGAGAAAAAATAGAAATAACTGCATACTCCAGAACTGGAGTTCATTTGGATACACTTCATTAGTTTATCTCATTTAGAATAGCTAGAATGTGTCTGTGAAATTCTTAAATCTTTCATATCTATTAGCATGAAATTATGGATATTCATTCTTATATTTGAGGATACAATCCAATATGTCTTATTGTTTTATTCATTTTTTCAGGTTGGACAGTTGTATTGGCCTATGTACCCCTTTGAGGCATTCCCACTAATTATTATTTGCTTATTGACTTGAGCCCTGCTATACTTTCTTGCACTATAAGAATCAAGAATGAATTTATATGCAATTATGTGAATTAACTTATATGAAATCAACTTATATACAATAAAGCTTGTATATAAGGAACTTTTCTTTAATATGTGTTTAATATATTCAATATTATATTAATTATATAATTATATAATAGTATATAAGATATAATTATATTAATTGTATAATTATATTAATATTTAATATATTAAATAATATATTAATATTTTAAATATATTTTTATTGTAAAGATACTATACAGAGGGTTTACAGTAACATGAGTAAGGTAATGAGAATATTTCCTATCGAACATTGTTACCTCTGCCTTTGTTTTTCCCCTATCATTCCTTCCTGCCCCACATCCCCAATTCCTCCTCCCCAGCCTGAAGTTGTAAAATTAACATAGTGTCTTGTACATCTCATTGTTATAATGGGTCAACCTGTATCCTAATTTTAGTATTTTGTTATTTCTCTTTCCCTCCCCAGATTATTTATACATACATACATACATACACACAGACACACACACACACACACACACACACACACACACATATTTAAAGATGCCGGGCACTACCATGGGGGAACATACGAAAGGAACAAAAATAAATTACACAATACATTATAAGTACATTAAAAACATCAGTAAGAAAGATGAAACCTCATGTATCCCTATCTAGGAGTTCATTTACCTTAGCATCAACTTATATGGTCATATGTGCATACCTTTTGACCTTTTCTGCTTGTCCTAGAGATATACTAGTTATTGCAAATAAGGGAAACTATGGGACCTGTGTTTCTTTGAGCCTGGGTTACTTCACTTAATATAATTTTTTCTAAGTCTTTCCATTTCCTAACAAATGGGGCAGTGTCATTCTTTCTGATGAAGGCAGAGTATCATATATGTATGTATGTATGTATATGTGTGTGTGTTTGTGTGTATATATATATATATATATATCACATTTTATTGATCCATTCATCTACTGAGGGGCATCTGGGTTGGTTCTGTATATTAGCTATGGTGAATAATGCTGTGATAAACATAGTTGTGCTGGTAGCTTTAGTATAGCCTTGTTTGTAATCATTTGAATAAATGTCCAAAAGTGGAATTGTTGGGTCATAGGAAAGCTCTATATGTAGTCTTTTGAGGAACCTCCATATTGCTTTCCAAAGTGGTTGAACAAGTTTACACTCTCAGCAACAATACAGGAGGGTTCCCTTTTGGCCACATCCCCTCCAGCATCTGTTCATATTAGATTTCTTGATTATAGCCATTCTAATTGGGGTGAGGTGGAAACTCAATGTTGTTTTGATTTTCATTTCTTTTATGTCTAGAGAAGTTGAGCAGTTCTTCATGTATCTATTGGCCATTATTATTTCCTCTTCAGATAAGTTTCTCTTTAATTCTTTAGCCCACTTGTTAATGGGGCAGTTCTTTCTTTGAAGATTTGTTGTTGGGGGATTTAATTTTTTGAGTTCTAAGTATATTTTAGATACAAGACCTTTGTCTGTTGTATGGCTACTGAAGATCTCCCAATCAGTGAGCTTTCTATTCATTTTAATAGCTATGTCCTTTGCCTTTTCAGAAGCTCTGCAGTTCCATGCAATCAGATTTGTCCAACATTTCTTTGATTTGTTGTGTTTCTGGGTTCTTATTAAGAAAATTTTGGCCAGTGCCAATGAGCCCTAGGGTTTCTCCTATTCCTTCCTGTAATGTTTTCAGGGTGTCTGCTTTCTTTGAGGTCTTTGATCCATTTGTAGTTGATTCTGGTGCAGGGTGGTAGATAAGGGTCTGATTTAGTTTTCTACAGGTGTTTAACAGGTGTTTAGCCAGCAGCATTTACTGAAGAGGCTGTCTTCTTCCATTCTATTTTATTAGCTCCCTTATCAAAGATTAGGTGGCTATCGGTCTGTGGGTTCATTTCTGGGTCTTCAGTTTTTTTCTTTTTGTCCTCAGGTCTATTCTTGTGCTAGTACAAAGCTGTTTAGATTACTATGACTTTGTAGTAGTGTTTGAAATTTGGTATTGATATTCTTCCAGGTTTGTTCATTCTACTAAGAATTGTTTTTGCTGTTCTGGGTGTTCCATTGTTCCACATGAATTTTTTAGATGCTTCTTCTATTTCATTGAAGAATGAGGTTGGGATATTAATAGATATCACATTGAATTTGTAGATAGCCTTTAGCAGTATTGCCATTTTCATGATGCTAATTCTCCCAATCCAGAAGCATGGAAGGTTTTTCCAATTCCTTAGTTCTGTTTTAATTTCCATTTTTCAGGTTTTTAAAGTTTTCATCATAGAGGTTCTTCACTTCTTTAGTTAAGGTAACCCCTAGATAATTTATTTTTTGTGGGGCTATTACAAAAGGAGCTGCTTTCCTGATTTCAGTCGTGCTCTTATCATTGTTGGCATACAAAAAAGCCATTGATTTTTGAGGGTTAATTTTATGGAGGGGAGGAGGGTTGGGTGGGGAGGCAAGGGTGGAGGAGGTAGGGAAGGGATGGGAAGGGGAAACAAAGGAGGAGGCAACAATGCTTGATAAGAAATGTACTCATTATCTTGCTCATGTAATTGTAACACCTCTGTATTTTCACAATAAAAAATTCAAATCAAAAAGACATTGAGTTGTTTTCAACATAGTGTCTTATACATCTCATTGTTACAATGGTTCAACCTGTATCCTCCTTTCAGCATTTTGTTATTTCCCTTCCCCTCCCTAAATTAGAAAAATGTATACAAAGATGAAGGTCACCGGAATCAAATACACTGACATCAGGGTTATACCATGGGGGAAGAGCATACAAAACTGGGGAGGGAGTAGTTGGGGAGGTGGGGAGGGAAGGAATGGTATGGGAAAGAAGAAAGAGGGAGAAATAATGATCAATAGGAAATGTACTCATTACCTTACTCAGGTAAATGTAACCTCTCTGGACAGTATCTTTACAATTATGTGTGTGTGTGTGTGTGTGTGTGTGTGTGTGTGTGTGTATACATACACATACACACATTAAGATTCCACCTCAACCTAGTAGGAATGGCTATAATCAAGATATCTAATTACAACAGATACTGGAGGGGATGTGACCAAAAGGGAACCCTACTGAATTGTTAGGGGGAATGTAAACTTGTTCAACCACTCTGGGAAGTAATATGGAGGTTCCTCAAACACCTAACATAAAGCTACCCTATGACTTAGCAATTCTGCTTCTGGGCACTTACCCAAAAGATCACAGCTTCCAGCACAACTATGTTTATTGCAGCATTATTTACTATAGCTAAGATATGGAACCAACCCAGATGCCCCTCAAGAGATGAATAGATCAAGAACATGTGATATGTATGTATATATATATATATATATATATATATATGTGTGTGTGTGTGAATTCTGTGCTTCCATCACAAAGAATGATATTGCCCCACTTGTAAAAATAATGGAAGGACTTGGAAAAAACTCTTATTAAGTGAAGTAAGCCAAACCCAAAGAAACAAGGTCCCAAGTTCTCCCTTATTTGTAATAATTAGTGTACATCTAGGATAATCTTAGCAGATCAGTAGAATAGCTTAATAACTATGTACATATGATCATAAAAGATGATGCTAAGCAAAATAAACTCTGAGACATGGACATAAGAGGTTTTTCTTTGTTGTTGTTGCTCTGAATGTACTATAATTTCTTGGGTTTTTTGGTGTTTTTCCCCCCATATGGTTTATCCCCTGTTGTCACTCTAATCGATTTTGGTACCCTGGGTATTGTATATATGTTTATCTGAACTAGGGAAGGGAAGGGGAACAAAAAACGGTGAGACAAAGGACACAGGGGAAACTATACAACAGTGATGCTCACAAGACAATATATTGGAAATGATCTGTCCAACCTGGGGAGGTGAATATTGAGGGGGTAGAAAAGGGAGAATAATGAGGGAAGGGATAACAAGTTAGACAATAAATGTAATCACTATCTTATTTATGTAGCTGTAACCCCTGTGTGCATCACCTTGGCAATATAATTTTTTAATAAAAAATAAATGAAGTTAATGTAACACTAAAACCCACACTATCTTTAATGGGGGTTAATACTTTTTTTAATTTAATTTTATTTTATTTGTGAACATACTGTACAGAGGAGTTACAATTACATGGGCAGGATAATGCGTACATTTCTTACCAAGCATTGCAGCCTCCTCCTTTGTTTACCCTTCACATCCCTTCCCAGCCTCCCCCCCCCCCCCCAATCCCAATCCTTCTCCTTCCCCCCCCCCCCCGCACCAACGTTGTAAAGCTCGTTTTGGACATGACAACTTGTACTTCTCATTGTTGCAACAGGTTGGGGGTTAATTCTTTAGATTTACTTTTCTACTCAAGAAAAATATTATAAAAGTTAATAAAAAGATACTTCCCTCATAAAAAGAAGCACATATATATTCCGTGATATTTATATGTATAAAACGTGACTATCTCTATCTCTATTTAGTTAAATATGACTGTTTCTTGACATTTTCAGATCTAACCTATTGCAACCTAGATCCTTACATATTCCTTTCCTTGTTTTCTTTCATCTTTCTAATTTAAGGAAGTGTTAGATGCCACTACACATCTATAGGCAGTGCTTAACTGTTAATTCATGCAAAACATTCTGGAATACAATAGTTGTGGGCAGTTCTTTTATCTTCAGACTTAAACAGACTGTATCTATTTTCAAGTAACTTAAATCTGTGCCTTTTTCTCTAGATTTTCAGTTAATTAATGTGACACATTGTACAACCCTTACATGCTCTTGACCAATTTTGCCCCTACCTCTGACCTCCTGAAGACCCTTTTACTTTTAAGGTTTGTCACAGAGAGTATGGTTTTGAAAATCATTTATCCTATTAGTTTAACAACTAGAAGATCACACAGTTGGACAATTATATTGCCCTAAACTTTTTCCTGTCCTTAATTGTCATTAAGTTCTCCTAAGTTCCTAGAAATAGCTGATATTTTAGTTTTTTCTAAAGTTAGCCTTTACTAGAACATAATATATGTAGAAAATAGAAAATAAAAATAGATAATCAAACTTCAAGCTCTACTACAGAACTATAATTACAAAACACAGCTTATTACTGACACAAAAATAGAAGATTAAGGAAACATACTAGAAAACTAAGAAATAAAACCATATTCGTATATTCATCTGATTTTTGGTATGGAGTCAAAGGTATACAGTGGAAATATGATAGCCTTGTCAATAATTTGTTTTGGAGAATTGGGGCATCCATACGCAGAAAACCAAAAATGGATCACAGTTTGCAACTATGCACAATATCAACTCAAAGTGGGTAAATAACCTCAAGGTCAAATCAGAAATTACTGCAATAGGGAGCAGGAGAACACTAGAATTCATTGACATGGGCAGAAGCTTTTTGAAGAGTCCCAGGAGTGTAGCTGAGAGGAGAGAGACTTGACAAATGGGCCTATATCAAAATAAAAGTTTCTTTACAGCAAGGACATAGTTACTAACCTAGAAAGACAATAGACTAGAAGAAGATTTTTACAACGATACTTCTGACAAAGCTTTAATATCTAAAATAAACAAAGAACACAAGAAATCAATCCCATATAAACCTAATAAACCAATCACTAAATGGGCAAAGGAACTAAGGAGTGACTTCTCATATCTAGAAGAGTGGCATAGAAACACCTGAGAAAATGCTCAACATCTCTGACCATAAAGGAAGTGAAAATCAAAACAACTCTGAGATTGTCTCTCACCTTAGTTAGATTAGTCAACATTGTGAATTCAAAAAAACAACAACAAATATTGGCAGGAATGTTGGGAAAGGAACCCTATTGCACTGTTGGATGAAACTAGGAGGTCCCCCCCAAACTTAACATACATCTTCTCTACAACCCAGCCATACTACTTCTTGGTATCTGCCCAGAACATCACAGCCCAGGATACTTATAAAGATACTTGCACATTGATGTTCATTACTGCACTATTCACAAGAGCCAAGTGTGGAAACAGCCCTGTAATATATGAGCGGATAAAAAATATGGTACCTCTATTTATCTTGCTAGCTATGTCCATTGCCATGCAGAAACTCTTCAAATTGATGCAATCCCATGTATGCAGTCTTTTGTTGATTTGTAGATCTTTACTTAGGAAGTTTCAGCCTGTGCCAAGGAGCCCTAGGATTTCCCTTATCTCTTTCTGTAATAGTTGCAGGGTATCTGGTCTTACATTGGAAGCCTTTGATACATTTGGAATTGATCTATAAGGGATCTATAAGGATCTAACTTCCGCTTTTTGCATGTGTATAGCCAATTGTGCAAACACCATCTGTTGAAGATGCTATCTTTCTGCACAGGATTAATTAAACAACACCCTAAACATTTACAGTGAGACAAAAGGAGGATATTGTTAAGAAAGGATCACAAAGTCTCAATGGCTATGTGCATTTGATCACATAAAAATAATGCTTATTGAACTCCAAGAAATGAAAACAAGAGGTTTTTATTGTACAGTTTGTGGTTCTTTTTTTTTCTTTTTCCTTTGGTTTATTCCATTTTGTCACTGTTTTGATTTCTCTACCCTTTGTATATAAGTTTATCTGATTTGGGCAGGGGAAGAGGAAGCCCAGAAGTGGTGAGACAAAGGGTGATCCAAGGAAGTGGTGCTGTGGCTCAAGTGGTAGAGTGCTAGCCTTGAGCTGAAGAGCTGAAGGACAGCTCCTAGGTCCAGAGGTCAAGCCCACGACTGACCAAAAACAATGTTAATTCAAAAAGAAGGGGGTGAACCAATTCAACAGTGATAGTCACTACACACTATGCTAGAAATGAACTATACAATGTGTGGAGAAGGCAGAACAGGAGGGGAAAACCTAAGCGAAAGTAAGGGAGATGGGGACACTGTTCAAAAAAAATGCACTCATTACCTGACATATTTAACTGTAACTCCTCTGTGTATTACCTTCACAATAACATTTTAAAAGTATATTTTAAAATGTTCTCCGCCTATACACATTGGAATCTTACACATACATTAGAAAGAATAATATTGTGTAATGTGCAGGGAAATGGATAAGGCTAGAACAGATCATGTTAAGTGAGGTAAGATAAGCTATCAGGGACAAATGGCAAGTTTTCTGTCATATGTGTAACCTAAAACTAAAATTTAAGGGGACATGATAAATTATACAAAGGCTGCAGGCATTCACACACAGTAGACGAAAGGAGGATACTCTTAAGACTGGGACACAAAGGCACAATACCTGGGTGCATCTTGTCATATAAAATAGATTTATCAGCTGGGCGCTGGTGGCTCATGCCTGTAATCCTAGTTACTCAGGAGGCTGAAATCTGAGAGTCAAGGTTCAAAGCCAGCTTGGGCAGTAAAGTTCCCATGAGACTCTTATCTCCAATTAACCACTCAAAAACTGGAGGTGATGCTGTGGCTCAAGTGGTAAAGTGCTAGCCTTATGTATAAATAAAGAGGCTCAGAGACAGTGCCCAGACCTTGAGTTTAAGCCTTGCAACTGGTAAAAAAATATTCTCAATATTGATATAGGTATTATTGATATTAATTAGTAATTAATATTAATGATAAATAGTTGTTATTAATATTAATTAGTAATTAGTAATATTAATGATAATTAAATGAGATTACTATTGAAATAAACTCTAGGAAATGGAAACAAGAGGTTATTTTCTTTGTTGCTGGTTGTGTTTTCTTTTCATTTTGTTTTGTTTGGTCACTTATTTGTCTTTGGAAGAGTAAGGGGTACACTGCATTGGAAGGACAAAGGTGAACAAATCCAGCAGTGGTACTCACTAAGCATTATGTTGAAAATAAACTATACAACTTGTGGGTGAGAATGGGAGGGAAAATTGGGAGAGAGCGAGGGAAGAGGTGACATTTTCCAAAAGAAACTACTCTTTACCTGACTTGCATAACTGTAACCCCTTTGTAATTCACCTTTATAATAACAATGAAAAACATTTTTTAAAAAAAGGAATTTACATCTTAGTGAATTTTTTTTAAAAAAGGAAAAGAAGTAAAATAAAATCTATCAGTACCAAAGAGTAAAACTGCCAAATTGCATAATACAGCTTATTTTACCTAGTAGGAAACTAACAAACACTCCCTCCCTCAAAAAAAACAAAAAGCAAAAAAAAAAACCTGTCCCATTATATTCTTGCCAACAGTGAATATGTGTCTCTATAATTCTAGTTTTTCATCATTTTTTATGGTCACTTTTTCTCAATTTGAGGACTTAAAACAGGACTATAATGGAATGGCTTATTTTCCTTTTGACATTTTATTCTATAAATTTTCCTGAATACCTTTGTAAATTCTCTACCTGTTGGGATGTTCCTGTCCTTATTGTTAGCAGATCCTTTTATATTTTGTACATGAGCCTTAACAGAAATATGTTCTGTGAATATTTTCTCCAAGTTTGTGGCTTGTTACTCACTTGACAGTGATTTTCACAGAACAGAAATCTTCAGCTTTACCAAAACCGAATGCATTCTTCTTTTTTTAATTCTGTCTGTTACTGTGCTTTTGGTATTCTATCTAAAAATTCATTACCGAAGCCATGGTCACATAGATTCTCTTCATTGTTTTCTGAAGTTTTCACAATCACAAATTTTAGAACTGGGTCTAATTGGAAATAACTATGCTATTTCTCATATTATTTATCAAAAAAATTGTGTAGTGAAATGGCTTTGCCCCAATACATTTCGGACTTCTTTTTTTGAATTCCTTAACCCATTACATTTATTTATGTGACTAATTTTTTGGCAGTAGCACACTGTCCTGATCCCTGTGGATCCTTATGGAAAGTCTTAAATTGGATTGTGCCATCACCCAACTCAGCTGCTTCCATGATAGCTAGTCTCTAGATTCCAACTTTCCAGATAAATGTAACAATCAGTTTGGCTCATAATCAAAAAATAGCTTGCTGAGATTTGGATGGAAACTCTCTAGGTAGAATTGACTTCTTAACTCACAGATTTTTTTCAATTTATAAGTATCTCCCAGTTTATTTTTATATTTTTCTTCTTCTTATTATTATATTTAAGTAATTGTGCAAAGGAGTTGCCAGTTGTACAAAGCAGTTTACAAATACAATATAACTTGATCAGCTTCTCCCAATTTATTTTAATCCACTTTGATTTTGAACTATTATGATATACTGAAATGAATGAATGATAAGAATGTAAAATATGTCTTATTGTGATGTTGGGACTAATGAGGGGGAAACTGTACAGAGTTGGGACGTGGAAGAAATATGGTCAAAATATACACATTTGTGAAAATAAAACGTTGGTGCATGGCATAATTAACTTGGGAAGAACAAGTAGGGATGAAGGAGAGTGAATTGAATCAAGTTACAGAGTATGCATATATGGATATTTCAAAATGAAAGCCCTTAGTACAACTGATGGTCATTAATAAAATGTGTGAAATAAAATGTTATAAAATTATATAGACAGAGAAGCATAATATTTTGAGTTTCTATTTTAATAGCTTTATTGAGATGTCATTCATATCTAGGCATTGCACATATTAAAGGCACATAGCTTGGACCTAGCATATTTACATACTGCATAAAGTGATTGATTCTAAGTAATGAAAATGCTGAGTAATTCTAAGTAATAAAATGCTTACCACATTTGTGGTAAGTGTGTGCACTCATAGTTAACAGAAGACCTATCATCTTAACAACAATTCCATATATTTTGGAATGCTATATTTTTTTAATTGTCACAGTGATGTACAGAGGGGTTACAGTTACATAAGTAAGCTGAAAAGTACATTTCACACCAAATTTGTTACCCCTTCCCACATTTTTCTCCTACTCTCCCTCCACTGCCCTCACCCCAAGTTGTACAGATCATTTCCAACATATTATCTTGTGACTAGCACTGTTGAATTGGTTCCCCCTTATCCTTTGTCTCACCATTCTGTTGTTCCCCTTCCCTTCCCTAATTCAAATAAATGTATATACAACACCAGGATACTAAAATCAAATACAGCGACAACCGGATATACCATAGGGGGAAGCACTTACAAAGGAAACAAAAAACTCACATAATACACTAAAAACAACAACAACAAAGAAAGACTTCTTGTGTCCATGTCTTGGACTTCATTTCACTTAGTGTCATCCCATATGGTCATATGTACATAGCTATTGAGCTATTCTGCTCATCTACTAAGATTAATCTAGACATATACTAATTATTGCAAATAAGGGAATCTAAGGGACTTATATTTCTTTGGGTCTGGCTTACCTCACTTAATATGATTTTTTCCAAGTCTTTCCGTTTTCCTACAAATGTGGTGGTGTCATTCTTTCTGATGGAAGCATAGAATTCCATTGTGTATATAGACCACATTTTCTTGATCAATTCGTCTATTGAAGGGCTTCTGGGTTGGTTCCATATCTTAGCTATGGTAAATAATACTGCGATAATAAACATAGTTTAATAAACATAGCTTTAATTAGTATGGTCTTGTTTGTGATCATTTGGGTAAACACCCCTAAGTGGGATTGCTGGATCATAGTGGAGCACTAGGTGTAGTCTTTGAGGTACCTTCATAAAACTTTCCAGAGTGGCTGAACATGTTTACACTCCCACCAACAGTGCAGTAGGTTTCCGTTTTTACCACATCATTTCCAGCATCTGTTGTTATTAGATTTCTTGATTATAGCCCTTCTAACTGGGGTGAGGTGGAAATTCAATGTTGTTTTGATTTGCATTTCTTAAATAGCAGAGAAGTTGAACATTTCTTCATGTGACTATTGGCCATTCTTATTTCCTCCTAAGAGAAGTCTCTCTTTTAAAATTTTAGCCTACTTACTGATGAGGTGGTTGTTTCTTTGCAGATTTGTTTTGATCGTTATATATCACCTTGCACCAGAATTAACTTCAAATGGATCAAAGTACAATAAAAGCAGACACCCTGAAAACATTACAGAAAGGAATAGGAGAAACTCAGGGCTTCTTGGCATGGGCTAAAATTTTCTTAATAAAGACCCAGAAACACAATAAATCAAAGAAAGCTTGAACAAATGTGATTGCAGGAAACTGCAGAACTTCAACATGGCAAAGAACATAGCTAGCAAGATCAATAGAAAGTGCACAGATTAGGAGAAGATCTTCACTAGCCATACAACAGACAAAGGCCTCATATCTAAAATATACTTGGAATGCTTTTTTATTTTTTGTTTTTTTATTTTTAATAAGTTTTTTATTGTGAAAATACCATACAGAAGGGTTACAATTACATGAGCAAGGTAATGAGTACATTTCTTATCAAGCATTGTTGCCTCCTCCTTTGTTTTTCCCCTACCATCCCTGCCCTCCCATCTCCACAACTACACTCCCCACACCCCCAGCCAAAGTTGTAAAGTTTTTCAAGATAACATCTTGTACATCTCATTGTTGCAATGGGTCCACCTGTATCCCTATTTAAGCAATTTATTTTTTCCCTTTCCCTTCCCAAATTATACCAATATCAAATACAGTGTAAACAGGGGTTATACTGTGGAGAAGGACATACAAAGCAACAAAAACAATCACTTTATAAATACGTTAGAAACAATAGCAAGAAAGAAAAAAAATCACTTGTGTCCTTACATTGGGTTGCATTTCACCTAACATCATTTTATCTGACCTTTGGAATGTTTTGTAAAACTACAGTCACAAGAGCATGAATTATATCTCTAGTGTAAATTTAACTTTCTTAGCTAAAACTTCCCTTCCTTTAAATAAGATCTCCAGTCTCCTCTTTGCTATTGCTGGCAAGCCTCTCTCTTCCCATGACTCTCAGTGCTTTAGGTTCTACGGGTATGGAAAGTCAGATAGTATATTTCTGTGTCACACGTTGCTTGATAAAATGTCATTCCAACTACATATAAACAGTTATAAATGGCAGAAATTTCTTTTGCTTTTTTTATCTCCTCTTTCTCCTACTCCTTTTTCTCTACTTCCTCTTCCTCCTCTTTTTCCTTTTATCTTCCTTCTTTGTTCTTTTTGTTTTCATTTTTCAAACTTCAAAAAATTGTACAGGAAGTTGTAATTTCACATTTAACATGGCCTTATGAGTGCCCATTGCTTCTTGATGAGATTCATTCCTTTTATCATTTTCCCAATCCCAACTGCTCTAGCCTTGAAGATTCATTTCACACTTCCTATTTCCTTTATCACATATATACAGAGTAATCAGGCTGCATTTTTCTTCTGTTCTTTTGCATATTCATTCAGAACATCCTACTAGCCCAAAATTTTTCAATATCTTGATGTTCATTGCATTACACTCCAGTGTCAATCATATGAAAGACTTATGGTGTAGAGTTTCACTCCTTCATATACTATACTTTATTCAAATTATATATATGTGTGTGTGTGTATATATATACACACAAATTCTCTTTTGTTTGTTTTTTTGGAAGTTGTATTTTGGGTCTAAGATCTACATATGAGAAAATATGTGTCATTTTTCTTTCTGAATCTGGCTTTTTACTTTGGTGTAATATTTTCCAGATTCACCAATTTATCTGCAAATGACATTATTCTTTAAATTTTCCTGATGAATGCATTATATTAATCCAGTGTAAGACATCTGGGCTATTTCTTAACTTAGTCATTGTGAACTCTGCTTTCATGTACATGAGTGTTCAGGTTCTTTTGCTATATTCTGTCATGCAATCTTTTGAGTAAATGACCAAGAGTGCTATCACAGTATCATATGTTTTCATTTTTGAGAAGTCTCCATGCTGATTTCCACAGTAATTGTACTAACTTATATTCCCATCATCAAGATAATAATGTTCCCTGCCTCCATCCTTGCTATGATTTGTTGTTGTTTTTATTATTGTACATAGCTTTTTTAAGTGAGATGGAGTCTCTATGTTTATTTTCATTTCCCTCATGGTCAGGAATGTTGGGCTTTTTTCATGTATTTATTGGCCATTTGTACTTCTGAGACATATGTGCTTGGTTATTTGTTCATATATCAATTAAGACTTTGATTACTTGGTGTATAATTTTTGAGCTCCCAGTTCTGTCTATAGTGTATGAGGTTTGTCATAAGCATGGTTCTGAGACAGTTACATAGAGGGCTCCTCTCAGGTGTTTGTATTGATATCTGGGCATTGTTCATTCTCCCACTAAAAAGTTGTCTCTCAGACTGAGGAAAATTCACTGTTTCTTCTAACTTACAGGGCTAGCACAAATTCAAGATGCTCACAAGTTGTTTGAAATTGAAAACTATGGTCCGTTTCCCCTCTCCCTTAATCTTGGCTGTTCTGTATCTACTTGGGCTAATGGCATTTAATCCAGGACTGTGGGTAGATTGGCTGTATGTTATTGGTCTCACATATGCCTGGGCTGATCTACTAGAAGAACCAATGAACTGACAGAGGATTATACTGAGAAACTAGAGCTCCAGCTTAGTCTGGCCTCCCATCTGTCCCAGTCATATTGCATCCCGTCCATCTACAATCACTGCAATTAGGTCTATTTGGTACAAAACACCCCGAAGAACTTTGCTTGGAGTCCAGCCACAAAGTACAATAGAATGGCTGTGGTTTGAATTCTGGGATAGTTTACTATATAGTATAGAATATAAAGACAAAGGTCATAGGAGAGTTTCTCTCCTTTTTCACATCTGCATCTTCAACTGAACAAGTTCTGATAATCTTTGAACAATTTCTGGTAATCTTTCTAAGTTCTATTGCCCTAGGATTCTGTCACATCAGAATAGGAAGTATTGCAGAATAGTATTGCAGATTTTGTTTTGGACTGCTACTTCTTTCTTGAAAAACCTCACATTTTATTTGGCTGTGTTTTTCTTTCAAAAGAAATCTATATACCCATGTAAGAAGCAAATTCAATTCAACACATCGATGCTGCTATTTTATGGGAAGTTTTGCCTAACATCAGAGTGTTTCTTGTCTCTTGTCAAGTACTAATTTAATTATTTCATTTATATAGTTTCAACTAAATAAGTTAGAATCATAACAGACACATCTTACCAATTTTTATTAAATTACCCCCCAAATTCTAATTTTTACTCAGAGTATGAATAAGGTAACATTATACCCAGAATCTTCTCATTTTTGAAAGGTAAGCTGGCTTTCTATGTTAACTGGAAGTTGTCAATGGTGAAGACGTGTTGGGAAAGATATCTTGTGATTAAACTCAAAACACATGATCTAGTTATTCCTCATATATGGCCTTTGTGGTTGAATATGATAATACCACTGACATTTTCTTTCTCCTTTGGAGCACTGGGTCATATTTCTTTGGTCTCAACAGAGACCAAATTTACAAGGGCAGAGACTGACATTTTACTCCTTTGCAAACCTTACAGTTTAATGAAATGAATATCAGTATGTTAAAACATTTTCTATAAAGGAATGAGGGAAAAATCAAAGGAAGGGAAGAGGTAGATGAATGGAGAAAGGAAAAGTGGAAAAATGTAGTCATAATATTCAAAGTATATATGTGAAAGTGGAACCAGGTAAGATGAGACATGAAGAACTGAAAAAGATGAAGTTACACTGATCAACACGCATTGTACTAAAAAACAGACATGTTGAATTGAAACCTCTTTATACAACTTCTTACAGATGATGATGATGGTCATCATCATCATCATCATCATAAGCACTTCCTTGGTCTGCCGATGTTCTTTGGACCTTAGAGAAATCCTACACTTGTGGGCATTCCGTATCAGCCTTAACAATTTTAACAGATAAATATTTTGGAGTTTAATTTTGCTAAAAGCTGATGCCAAGTATTTTGACATGAGAGAGGATTTTTCTGACATCCTTTTTCTCTTGACACAGGAGAATGATCTTCAGGAAACTCCACTTTTGAGGTCACTGTTCTTTAATTAGCCAACAGAATGCTCAGAAATACATAAACTTGCTCCTGGCTAATCAACTTTCTCATGGGATTTTCTTATGTATGTGTGTGTGTGTGTTTTTTACTTTGTTTGTTTCACCTGGCTTCCAGAATGTCACCATAATTTGTTCCAAATGCATAAAATAGTTTTCATCTCTTGAGCCAAAATTTCACACTTTTCTCAACTTTTGCCTTGAATTTTAACAAATGACTACACATTAGAACTCAACCACTCAAAATTCAAGGAATTTGGTAGTATTTGGCTGCATATCTTCATATAAGTGTTTTGTTTAGAAACACCACCTTCTATATTTTTCTCCTGAAATGTTTCATAGATACATTTCAAATATAAGAATTATTGTTATTCTTTGTGATGTCTCACTTTTTTCTGTTATTTCTTATTGTAGATTCTGAATTTCTTAATAGTAAGAATAAATCTTCTGACTTAAAATATATAAAGGCAACTAGAACGATTTATTCAAACTCATAGACATAAAAATATCCATGCTTATACTGCATCACTTTGCTTTAGATATTTATATAACAGTCAGAATGGTTTCAGATGAGGTGTAGTCTATCCTTTTAGCTTTCTTAGCTAAATTGCTCACCATTCCTCAACACAAGCCAACATAGTTTGTGTTTTGTGTTTGGAAGCACAGATAGACACATATACCACACTCTCATTGATAAATCACACTTACAAATACACAGTAATGTATGAGAATATTTATCACAGTGCTATTTGGGGAGATGGAAATTTTTGGAAATCTGTGTAACTATTAATATATATAGTCTTTTATAGCTTACAGGGGAACTAACTCAGGCTATGGATAGCTTGATGAATCATCTTAAAAATACCATTCTGTGTGAAAAAATAGAAAGATAATTACAATTATAAAATAAAAGAGTGTAAACTAAAAGTACATAACAAATTCTGAGCCATTCCCAATGGATAAGCTCACATGAAAACACAGATTCAGAAATGAGTTGGAAACAGACTTACTGAAGATACAAATGTGGATGGCCGAGAGCAAAAAGGATGGCACATTGTTCTGTAAGTCTGAAGAACTCACAACCTAATAAAATAAGGAAGACACTATAACATTAGAGTTAAAAATGATTCTGTGAATAAAGCGATAGAAGTATCTCGGTGTGATGCTATAATTTTTTTTTCTTCCCAGTAATCCACCTAAAAGAATATAGGCTTTCATTGTCTAGGATTGGATTAATGCAATTACCAAATCATGAAAAATAAATTTTGCTAAACCTGATTTTATGTATATTAGCTACAATTGCAAACATCTTATTAAAATATGAATTTAAAAACATATCATATGTAATGTTATTTGCAGCAAGTCTCCTATAGAAGGTAGCATGTATCAATACAACTAAAAAGAGTGAATAAGTGTGATTTAGTGATTGATATGAACATAAAATGATTGGCAGGAATCCACAGATGTTACTACATCAGACTTGCCAGTATTTCATCATCTTGGTTTAAGAATATGCAGACAACTGTAATTATGGCTATACAGGAACATCTGATGACTGTGGTTCAAAGCCAGCATGAGAATAAATGTCAAATTAACAAGCAAAAAGTAGAGGTATCATCATTCAAATGAGAGAGCACCAGCCTTGAGTAAAAATACCAAGCAGGAGTGTGAGGCCCCGAGTACCAGAAGGAAAATAACAAACCAAAACAAAAACAATGTGAAAACATTAGTGAGTTTATGACTCCTCTTCAAAAGGAAGCAATTATGAGTTTTTTTCTTAATAAAAAACCATAGTTTTTCTGCGCTTGAAAAAACAGTATGATCATAATCATCAACATGATCCATCACATTTAAAGAAGTGTAAATGTCTGTAGCTCATACCAGTAATCCTAACTACTCGACAGACTGAAATCTGAGGATTTGAAGCCATCTCGGGCAGGAACGCCCATGAGAATCTTGTTTCCAATTAACCACTTTTTGGTGGTCAAAAATGGATATGTGGTTTAAATAGTAGAGCAATAACCTTGAGCACAAAATCTCAAGGACAGCACCTAAACCCTAAGTTCAAGCCCCATGACTGGCACACATACAAGAAAAGAGAGAGAGAGAGTGAACTTTAAAATTGTTCATCAGTAAAAACATAGCAGTATCTTTAGGACTCTCGTCTTGTTTAAATAAGATGGGGGAAAACATCAATATTGTATCCCTGTCTTGTACAAAAATCTTTGCAAAGGGGCTGGGAAGGTGGCTCAGTGGTAGAGCGCTTGCCTTGCATGCCTGAGGCCCTCGGTTCCATTCCTCAGCACCACATAAGCAAAAAAGAAAAAAGCCGGAAGTGGCGCTGTGGCTCAAGTGGTAGAGCGCTAGCCTTGAGCTGAAGAGTTGAGGGACAGCGCCCAGGCCCAGAGTTCAGGCCCCACGATCGCACCCGCGCCCCCCAAAAAAGAATCTTTGCACAGTGTATGATGGAGTTGAGTTCACTTCCCAATTCTATTGACCACTTAGGCTTTATGTTCCCAATGAAACCTGAATTTCATAAACAGTTCTGAGAGCAGTTCTGGATCAGAGAATTAACAAAACTCCCAGAATTAAAGTAATTTCAGAAAAAGACTCCACAGGTCATCCTAAAACAGGATGAGAGACAGAATGTTGGTGGTTTCAGGTATGCCATTTCTTGATACAGGACAGTTTCTTTCTTTCTTTTTTCTTTTCTTTTCTTTTTTTTTTTTTTTTTGGTCGTGGTGGGTTTGAACTCTGTCTGGGCTTGGGCACTGTCCCTCAACTCTTCAGGTCAAGGCTAGTGCTCTACCACTCGAGCTACTGCACCACTTCCGGTTTTCTGGTGGCTTATTGGAGATAAGAGTTTCATGGACTTTCTTGCCCGGGCTGGCTTTGAACCGCGATCCTCAGATCTCAGCCTCCTGAGTAGCTAGGATTACAAGTATGAACCACTGGCGCCTGGCAGGACAGTTTCTTATACATTCTCCCCTCAAAGCACTTCACAAAGGCCAGGACTGCTACTGGGTCTACTTTCAAGGACAAATTGAGTGTGAGAGGGATTGAATGCCATGATCTGGTTAATCAACTACTCACTATTAAGTATAGAAAACAAGGAAAAAAATTGTGTTTCCACAGTAAACATGCAGAATATTTTTTCCTTTTTATGATTTCTTTGTTTATTGTGTTTGTGTATGTATTTTTGTATGCACTGTTACTAGATATTAAACACTTGGTTGTTTCCCTCGCAGATGATGCTTTACCACTTCCATCATGCCTCCAACCCAGCTTTTTCCTAGTTATTTCTTCAGGTTATTTCTGCGTAGGCTGATTTTTTTTGTTTGTTTCCTTTTTTTAAACAGTGTTTCTCAAGTTTCAACTTCCTGAGTAGCTGTAGTTACAGGTGTGAATCACTAGGCCAGAAAACAATGAATTATTATGTCCAGTTGAAAAAAATGAGGGTTGACGAAATGGAAATGTAACTCATATTGCCAGACATGACTTATTTGAAAGAATTTTATTGGCTATCATTTGAACTACCCAATCTCCACTTAACATTAGTAAAGACATCTAATAATTCTCATAAATATTTTATTGGAAATATTATAAATACATATATACATGTATGAATATATACCAAAATAAAGCAGAGACATGATAATCCACATTCCTTCTGAGCACATAATTGACAATCTTCAAAAATGTTAACAAATGGAATACAACATTTGAAACAACTATTTTCATCCATGTGGACTCTATTCCATGTTTTTGTGTCTAGTTCAATCTTTAAAAATCAAGTAATAGACACAGTTTACAGAATGAGAGAAGATTTTTGCCAGCTATAGCTCAGATGATGATCTAATATCCAGAATATCTAGAGAACTTAAAAAATTAAGCCCTCAAAAACCCAGCAGTCCAATTAATAAATAAGCTAAAAAGAGTTTTCTCAGAAGAAGTATAAATGGCCAATAGACACATGAAGAAATGTTCAACATTTCTAGCTATAAAGAAATTGCAAATCAAAACAACATTGAGATTTCACCTCACCACAGTTAGAATGACATTACAAGAAAATATACCTGGTGTATTTTCAGTGGTGAAGATACAGTCAAAAGGAAACTCTAATGCACTATTGGAGGGAATGTAAACTTGTTCAACCACTCTGCAGAGGTTTCTCTACTTCACAAACCAGCAATCCTACTTCTGGATATTTATCCAAAGGATCACAAACCAGAATATTGTAAAGCCACCAGAACAACCATGTTCATTGCATCACTATTCACCACAGCCAAAGTATGGAATTAGCCCTGATACCCTTCAATGGATGAACAGATCAAGAAAATGTGGCATTTATATTCAGTAGAATTTTACTCATCCTTTAGAATGATATTGCACTATTTATAAAGAAATGGAAAGCCTTTGATAAAATTATGTTGAGTAAAGTGTTAGGCCAGAGAGACAGAGGATAATTCCCCTTATATATGGAAGCCTGATTCAGTTTATAAACTTATAAGCAAATACATTTGGTGGTATATACAAATGTATTTATTGAAATATGACTAATTCAAGGGAGAACTCAAATAATGTAATTTCTCAGAAAGGCAAAGTCAAATTTCAACAAAGTAAACACCAGGAAGTGGGTACCTGAAAAGGGTTGGATGGGATCAAGGGGAAAGAGGTGGATGAGTGAAGAGAAGAAGACAAGAATTCAGTAAAGAATTCAATATATACAATTAAGAAGAAGAGTGAGGGAAGAAATGGATAGGAGAGGAATGGGTGAGAAATTTGAATGGGGTGACATTGATCAACATGAATTGTGTTTAAAAACTGCCTTGTTAAATGGCAAAAGACATTTATTGTGGAACCAGGTAACTTGGATGGGGTTGGGATAGATGAGGAGGGGAGGAATAATGGAAAGGGGATTCACTGACACATTGAATAGTAACCCTTCAGTACAACTAAAAATTAAAGATAATTATAAAAATATTTTAAAAGCCATTCTTTGAGCTACAAAGAACAATATACTCTACTCCCTAATTGATATCCATGTTGTGAATTCAGGACATCAGAGCTGAAATGTGCTGTTTAAATAGAGTGTAAGATCATCTTTTTAAATTACAATTCATATGCAGGACACAAGCTAATGATTGTCCCTCTACATTTCATCTGAACGAGATTAACTTGGATAGGTCACTATAAAAATGGTTAATGTTTTTGACATTTAATCTAGCTAATTCAATCTACTTAATATTTTCGATATTAATCTAAAAATGTAATAAATTTATATGCAAGGTTATGTTTAGTGGAAGTCTCAATGTTGGAAATTGTGACAGTAATTCATTCATGATACATTTAGGAGACTACACACAGGCAGATGATGTTACTCTTGGAAACTCATCTACAGAACATTATAGTCTGATTCTAATGTTCTGAAATATCACTGTGTGTTTCCATATTGGATAGATTAATTGAGATGAAAAGGCAATTGTAGGCTGTGAAATACAGAATTGTCCCAAAGAAATGGAGCTCAAGGGTAACTTTATAAGTGAAATCCATTAATCAGCTGAACTAACTGTGGAATATATTTCATCAAATTTTAATAAAAATCACTAAAAATATCAAATGCAGTGTAAAATCCTGCCCATCATTCCTCCAAGTCCACTAATATAGAAATGCACATAGAAATCAGATCAATAAAGCCTCCAGAAATTGGGATGAAGAATATTAAATCTAATGTTAGTCTCTAGATTACGCATCTTGATGACACACTTGGAAAAATGTGTTTCATTTAATATTAATAATTCCTTCAAATATTTGCTCTTTCAAGAATTTATATTACTTTCATGGGTCTTATCAGACTATTCAGGAAGAAAAATGTATTAAGATTAAAGATATACTGAAAGTAATAACATTTTCATAAATCGGACTTATAAATCTCATAAAATTCATGGAAATGGAGCCAGAGTTTCTGCTGCATCCTTTCAATCCTCAATTGAAAGTTTTATAGTCTCATTAATCCTAGTTTTTTTAATCAACAATTCAGAGTAGTCAAAATACATTCACTTAGATGGCCTTGCTATTTTGTAAAATCTTTTGAAAATCAACTTCAAATAGTAGGACATTCTGTTTTCGCTAACTTAGGGTGTGTCTTAAGAACCGACAGATAATACCACAGTGGTACCTGCAAGAGCACTTCAGATCTGAAGTGGAGAATGGAGACTAGGAATATGTATTTTTCTTTACATTGTTCATTATTTATGGTTTCCACCATGCTATTCAAGGTTTGATGTTATTAGGATTTGAAGTCCTCGTCTTATGCTTTGTGCACAAGTCCTTCACCACTTAAGCCATATCCCAAATTCTTTTATTCCCAAAGTTGCCCAGACCACTATCCTATTAACACTTCCAGTGTAACTTGGATGACAAGTATGAAACATTTTGCCTGGCTTATTGATGTTGAGGTAAAGTCTTGTATACCTTTTGCCTGGACTGGCCTCAAATAGAAATCCTTTTTATCTCAGTTTCTGAAGCATCTGGGATGGCTGTTGTAAATGATTACAACCAGACACAACTGTGTAATATTTAAATGTTTTAAATTTAAACTTTGTCTCCTATCTGAGGTACAGCATTCATGTAATCTCTACTTGAAAATCATTTGATATGAACAGTTAGTCCACAACCTAAAGGGTGTGTCATAAATCACACAAAAATAAGAAACCATAGCAATTCTTTCTTTATGCTTTTTGTGCTTTTCATAAAACAACAATCATTAAGAATAATATCCTTACCTTGGCACAGGTAGTGCATACATGTAATTCTACCTATTCTACTCAAACTCTGAAAACTAGAGAACCATAGTTCTACTCTACCTTTGGCTGAGAAGTTGTTAGGTAACCTACACACACACACACACACACACACACACACACAGCAAATGAAAGCTAAAGTTAGAAGTATGGTTCAAGTGATAGCATGTCTGGCTAGGAAGTGTAAGATCCTGAGTTAAAATCTTAGTACTGCCTCAAAACAAAAGCATGCTGAGGACATAAATCAAGTGGCACCATGCGTTGTTAGCTATTACATGGCCCCGAGTTCAAACTAAATACAAGAAGTAGCATTCTTTGTCACATGCTGTTGTGTCTGTGTGGATTGGCAGGTCTCTGGGTATGGAAATGAAGTAATGACCTTCATTCTTTGAGTAAAAATGACTGAAATTATATCAGCATCCCAGCAGCAAGGATAAGAACAAATACGCAGAGAACACATAGTACAGAAAGAAAATTTCATTCTGAAAAAAAAAATTCTGCTCTGAAAAACAAGAGGCCTTTATAAAAAATGACTCTTGTCATGACCACGTATCATTCTCCTTCCTCTGTAAGCTGAAGTTCAGTGACACCTGAGAACATTAGAGCTTGCAAAAATAAACACACCAAGAATAAAATCAGGGGAGCATTCTTGGCCATAGCTTATATTCTGCCTCGAAATAGAAAAATATATATAGAGAAAGATTTTTAAATTTCCTATTCTGAGATCAAAATATTCAATACAGCACCAGAAATAGTAGCTCCATATTAAAACGAAATGAGAAGGCAGAGAAAAGCAGACAAGAGTAAATCAATGGAATAAAAGATATTAGGATGGTTAAAGTTAACAATGAGAAAAATATGCATTTTCTCTTTTCCCTAAGCATATGGGAATTATCTGAATGAAAAACAAAATCATGAAAATGGTTAGAATTAGAACAATAAATTGGAATGGACAAAGAGTCCTGTTATCAATGCATCAAGTTTATGGTTAAAAAGAACTGCTAGAACCCAGTGGTTTCTGGTTTGAAGCAAGCCAGGAAAAGAAAGTCCAGCAGACTCTTATCGCTAGTAAAAAATTAACCAGCAAAAAATCCAGAAGTTGAGGTGTGGTTGAGAAGTAGAGCTCTAGCAGGCAAAAGACAAATATAAGGGACAGTGCCCACGCCCTGAGTTCAAATCCCAGCACAAAAAACAAAACAAACAAAAATACTAAAAAATATTTTCATAATTTCCAAAATTATAGGTAAAAATCAAGTCTAGGAAAATCAAGTTTACTAGAAAAAATAGATGTTCCGTACACACATACAAAGTCATACATATTTTGAAAATCAGAGGTTTTCCATTTTTATTTTAAAATACAAATGATTGAGTATGGTAGAATATTATATAGCATATGCAAAGTTTGTGTAGAGCATATTATTGTTAAATCAGTTATACTAAATGAAATTGTTGATTATGAGAAAGAAAAACAAGAAAAGCAAATTATATAACAATGTCCTCAGAAAATTCTTCTAACATACCCACATGCATATCCAAACATGAACCATGGCTCACTGATAAGTGAATTATATGAACTCAAAAGCAGGAAAGGTATGGGAAGAAAACAAATCAATCATGAAATACATCAGATAACAGATGATTGTTTTTGTTCGTAGTGGTGGCAGTCATAGAAGTTAACTCAAGGCCTGGGCACTGTCCCTGAGCTTCTACACTCAAAGATAGCACTCTACAACTTTGACCCAAAGATCCATTTCTGTTTTTCTGGTGATTAATTGGAGATAAGAGTCTCATAGATTTTCCTCCGTGGGCTGGCTTTGGACTGGGATCCTCATATCTCAGCCTTCCAAATAGTTAGGATTATAGTCATGAGCCACAGGCATGTGGCTCACAAAGTACTTATAGAAAATATTTGTTATATTTTCCACCATAATGTAAAAGGTAAAAGTAAACCAAACAGTAGTAACTTGGCAGAAACAGTAAAACATAGATTTAAAAACTGCATTCTAAAATTTAATTTTCCCTAGGAATGAAAACAGCAAATTAAAATTATATTGTGAACATATTAACCTTATAGATATTATTTTCTTGTACAAACTAGAGAGAAGTAAGTACACATATGATGGGAAATAACTAGCAGAATAAAAACACATACTTTTATATCAAATCACTGGAATCAATAAAAGTGAGCATACAATGATTCATGGAAGTTCTTGGCCAGGAGGAAGTATGAACAGACTATTATATAACTGCAGGAAAAATTCTGGTGAAGTGATGCCTGGACTATATTTCCCTAAGGCTATATCATCTACAATCTGATAGCTGTATGAAATTATATAATGTATGTAGATTAAACTTCTATTTCAGAATTACTATGTATATGTTGACTATGACAGGTTGCATCATATAGCAATAATAGTAGACAAACATCTTAGACCTGCACAACATGTGCATTTATGGGAGCTAAGGCAAATTCTGACACTTCCTAAGTAAGCATATTGCTGATTTTTCTGTTGATATTTAAGAATGTGAGTGACCTTCAGGAAAGCACCAGTCAAGACATTTCTGTATTCTACTATCAAGAAAAAGACATAAAAATAGTAAAGGTAAAATGCAGGAAAATTTGAAAGACATATAACTATATTGAAATCCATAAACTTGGCTATTAGCAGAAAATTGAACTGGCTCTATATGAAGGCACAGGGTTTCAATTGTTTACAAGTAATAGAAGAACATATCAAGCTGGTACATCCACAAAAAAAGAAGGAAGTGATTCATTACTAAGTCCAATATTCAGTTACAAAGTTTACATGTACTTCTCCTTCCAGGATTGTAAAATCTTATAACTATATTTTCCAAGTGCAAACGATATATATACATGAACATAAACAAATAAGAGCAAATTATATGTTTGATTATATATGAACATATTCTATTTATGCATGATGTGTATAGGAGTTTATATGTTTATACAGAATAATGTTTCTATGTATATAATATATATGTTTTATTATATATATTCATGTATGATTTTGTTACTCAATAACCAGGTTAACTTAATTGCATTTATTTTCTTTATTTTCCATTTTATTTCACAAAATAAATATTTTAGTATGTACTTAAAGAAAATTATGCTGGTTAAAAATGACATCTCTATGCTGGTAGTTGGTGGCTCACACCTGTCATTCTGGCTACTAAGGAGCCTGAGAACTTCGGTATCTCAGCTTGAAGCCCTCCAGGAACCCAACAGGATAGAAAAATCTGCCCAACTCTACCTTCAATCAACCAAAGAAAATGCCAGACTGGAAGCATGGTGCAAGTGGTACAGTGCCAACTTTAAATTAGAAAGCCAAGCAAAATCAGAAGGGACCTATACAAAACAAAACACAGATCTAAAAAGATGATAGAAAGCCAGGAGGATCCTATGGGATTCAGGGACTTGCTATTGGAAGGTGAATATCCTTGTGATAGCCCCATGTAAGCTATGTATCTTCACCAGCCCAAATGCCCTTTTCTTCCCTGTGGGTGTTTGGCTTGCCTTGACAAATGGAACCTAGTCATTGTAAACATAGGTCTTAGATCTCACATCACAAGGAAAAGTTTCCTTTCTCACGATGAGTGCCATAGTAAGTATATGTAGCATGACATTTTTTACTCTGACCTCCTGAGATTTATGTGTTAGAAATTACCTGGAGAGCAACTATCACTGATTTTAGGTTGTTAGGGAGGCTGGGCCCTTTTATGAAAGGGCTCACTTTACTGGAATGTCTCACATCCTTCTCACTTTCCACATGAAGCCCCACAACCTAAATAGAGTCGATTTTTTTTTTCCTTTCTGCCCTGGTTTCTAAGATTTCTAAGGCAGCTATGGTCCTTACCTTATCCAGCTCCCAGTTGGAGGCTGAAAGACAATGAAAGGTGCTCAGATTACCCAAGAAACACCTAGAGCTGTCAGGCCATTGATTTCACTGTTCTCTCCATTAACATCCCTTCAAACGCCTTTTAATTAGGAGACAGTGTAAGAGCTCAATTAAGGTTTTCCTAGGTATTTACCTGGTACAGGCCAAACTGAGTTTTTGCCTGAAGGTAGTCTCCATTATAAGCTGCTTTAAGATTCCCAGTACTCTCAGTTTCTGCTCCTTGAATAGTAGTTCCTCATAAAGTTGCTCTGCCAGGAGGTAAGGCCATGCCCTTCCCCTTCACTGTCCACCAATAGAAGACAAGATGGAGACAAAGCAGAAGGACAAGCTCTCATGTCTGGGCTTAAAGACTAAGCTCTTACTCCCATTACCTTTGTGATTGCACACAAATTACTCCACTCTTGGGCTCATTTTCCTCATCCATAAAATTTGTGTTTCTATCTATATCTGTCTGTCTTGATAGACAGCAACATTTGATATTACATAGATATGGATATATATATACTGATGTATACTGTTATATCAGTATATATATATATATATATATACTATTATATAGATCTGGATATATATATATACTGATGTATCAGTATATATATATATATATATACTGATATATATACTAAGATATATATATATACTGATATATATCAGTATATATATATTATAATAATATATATATACTGATATATCAGTATATATCAGTATATATATCCATATCTACATAATATCAGCTGTTGCTGTCTATCTAGATATATATATATATATATATCTCAGTATATACTGATATATATCAGTATATATATATATATATACTGATATATATCAGTATATATCAGTATATATATATCCATATCTATATAATATCAGCTGTAGCTGATATATTATATTGCTGTCATTATTCCATCCACATTCCTTTGAATTCAGAATCTTTCCATTTCTTTACATTTATCTGTCTCTTTGGTTTGCAAGTCCAAGAACTTTTCCAACCTTTCAGTCCTTGGACCAAACAGGCTAAAAATGCCCAAGAGTTAATGAGTTAGAAGTAAACACAAATTGACAGATGTTTGCTGATGGGTAAATATCATACCCCGGGTTTACCCACTGGAGAGAACTCTGAGACTTGCTCCATGTGGTCTCTGAGCAGATTTCCCAGGGGATCCTCTCCAGATGTTTGTGGTGGTAATTCAGTTATTGGCTTTCTATCCTTTCTTATCCTTCTGCCCTGTTACCTCCTGGTTCCATTTCCTAACAACTATTAGACTTAAACCCGTGTCTAAAAAGTCTGTACTTGGAAGAGCAGAAAGCAAAGCTAATAGAGTACCAGATGGTCAAAACAGTGTTCATAATGATTAAATAAACAGAGTATCTATAAAATACTACTCTCCGGCCACAGTTGCAAAGACAGGACTAAGATAAATGAGTGAAAAGATGGTGATAAAAAGCAAGTTCTATTGTGGGAAGAGTAGGCCTACAATACAGGCCTGCAAACACAATTTGTTTTCAAAGTCAGAAAGATGGAATTAGAACCACTTGTTCATTTTCTATGAGCAATACTAAAAGGTGGAGGGTCTCAAACAGAAGAGCTCAATTTTAATGAATCCAAGCACTTACAGACATAGGAGAACAACAAGGACAAAAGCATTTCTAGGTCTTACTTGGAAACAAATTCATGCCCTGGAGGGAAGAAATAAAAAAATAGAGAATGAGAGAAAGAAGAGATAGGAAAAATGTAACTTTGATGGATGATACTCTAACTTTTAACACAAAATCCGTATTACTTGTAATCCTAGAATTTGGAAGCTCATGCAGGAGGGCCAATAGTGGGGGAAAAAGAACGGAGGAAAAAAATCTAGATTATCTTTTTTTTTTTTTGGTCCGTCGCAGCACCACTTCCAGCTTTTTGTTTTTTTAATTTGGTGCTAAGGAATTGAACCCACAGCCTCATGCATGCAAGGCAAGCACTCTACCACTGAGCCACCTTTCCAGCCCCTAGAATATCTTTATGTGCGATACTGTCAACTAGTATCTAAATTCGCCTCTAAGCCATTTTTGTACTTACACATGAATTATTTACTCCTGTATCTCACCCCAAATTATGTTCACTCACATGATCAATTCAACAGTGGAGTGCACGATAATAGTGAGAATGCTACAACAAAAGTTCTATTTTGGGCTGGGAAGGTGGCTCAGTGGTAGAGCGCTTGCCTTGCATGCCTAAGGCCCTGGGTTAGATTCCTCAGCACCACATAAGCAAAAAGAAAAAAGCTAGAAGTGGTGCTGTGGCTCAAGTGGTAGAGCGCTAGCCTTGAGCTAAAGAGCTGAGGGACAGCGCCCAGGCCCAGAGTTCAGGCCCCACAACCGGACCCAAAAAAAAAAAGTGCTAGACACATAGATGCATCCAAATTTAAACTAAGTCCGTCTCATGAACAGTTATTGTAAAAATTAATGGTTGAAAATTAAGTGTCCCTTAGATTAAAGTCCATTGATGTATAACTGCCAAAGAACTAAATCCAAAATCAGATGCCATAGATATATAATATGAATTAATTAAATCCAACCGAAATGCCTACTGTCAAATACTCGTGTAAGTCTGTTAAAATTCAAAAACACTTCAAGTCTTTTTCAATTCTTTAAGCTTCTTTTTGTTAGCCTAGTAAATTTTGAGGTTCTTGGAATGAATTTCCCATGGGTATGTGGGGCTGTGTACTAAGATTGAACTAATAGTTAAACAGCAATAGATATGTAAGGTTCTCACCATCAGATGGAAGTTATACAGAACCAGGAAGAAAGACTAGAATAAATGTGGTTGTAAATCAGAGTAGAAGGTATCAGTAAAAAATCATGTTTATTTGAGTGGACAGATAATTCACAGATAAAGAGGTAGGATAGGTACTAGGTTGGTAAGTAGGAAGAAAAATCATAGAAGGATAGCTAGACAGGTGGAATAACAGATGAAATGTTGGTAGGAATAGAGAAACAGCATCATGTATTTATACATGCTTTAGTCGATACATAAACACCGGTAGCTCTGTCCAATAATAATAAATATAACCAGTGCACACATTTACTTTCAAAGCACCACTATCCAATAAATCAAAGCAGATCTCCCTAAAGGATTGAATCCAAACTAGAACAGAGAAGACTTTAGCTTGAACTTGAACAGAAAATAATGAAAAACTTAAATGACATAGAAGAATTCCAGAAAATAAATAAGGAAAAAGGAAATAGAAAATCACTGTTACTACAGTATTTTCACAATAAAAAAAAAAGAAAATAAATCACTGTTATGATACCACAATGATAAGCCAGGCACCAGTGTCTCATGCCTATAATCCTAACTCCTGGGAATGCTGAGATATGAGGATCTTAGTTCAAAACCAGCCTGGGGAAAAAAAAATGTCTGTGAGACTCTTATTTCCAATTACCCATCAGAAAACTGTAAGTAGTACTGTGACTCAGTGATAGAGTTCTAGCCTTAAGGGAAAGAGCTCAGAGACAGCAGCCAGGCCCTGAGTCCAAGGACCATGACCAATAAAAACAAAACAAAACAAAAACCCACAATGACAAATTGCTACAGGCCACCATAAATATATGTTAACATTCAAGGGAAAAATTATAAAAAATATTTACATGACCCAATAATACAGATCATTTACAGGACTGGTGATAACATATATCCTCAATTCCTTGATAGCAGATCTTAAAGACTTCGTCTAAGTACAGGATAGAGAGAGCTAATAACTGCTAGATTCACAGTGGAAGCATCTGGCAGAAACATGCACCACCACATGACAAAGTGTAAAGTGCTCGTGCCCCTAAATATAATGGGCAAGAAGACATCTATTTCCTTGCTATTTTCTGAATTGTTCTCAGAAAACCATAGTAATAGTCAACTATGGTTCCATTGTTGTTACTCTCCATGCAATTCCTGTTGAGGCTCAACTCTTCTGATGGTTCTGGAAGGTGATGTCTGGTGGGAGGTGATGGATCATGGGGCAGTGCCATCAGAGATGGATTAAAACTGTCTAGGAGAGTGAGTGAGCTCTTGCTCTCTCTTAGCAGGACTAGTTTCCCTGAAAGCAAGTTGGTACAAAGTGAGTTTGGTTTCCTTGATTCTTTTCTGCTCCCCTCTCTGCCTTTTTGTGTGAATTTTCCATGAGGTTCTTGTGGAGGCCATCGTGGAACCCTGTTCCATTCCCGTCTTCAGTGCCCAGGTCACTCAAGGCTTTTCCTCTTCAGTATGAATTTCTTACTGGCTAAATAAAGCATAGTTCCTCCCTGTGATACTGAAACCATTCAGTTTTCCTAGAGGGCAACTTGATTACATTTTCACTCATGATATTTAGTAATGCTCTTTGGTTCCTATGTATCTGGTATATGGTGGGTTGTGCAAACTCTGTCTTATTCATTTTACACACCCACACATGCATACACATGTACACATACACATTGAGCAAATCATTTGAACATTATATCAGTACATTCTAGGAAGATTTAACTAACTGAAAATGAATGTGAACTAGGCTTAACCACCTTTGTTACTTTTCATTAATGGTTAATGAGATTTTAGTAATTTAAACTTACTTAGGAGTAGGTGATTTAAAATTACTGCAGTGATGATCTTCTTGAAAACACAAATGCTCTAAAATTAGTTTTAGTGCTTCAGTAATTGCAAACGGCACATACTCATATCTTTTTTGTTCCATCATCACTGTGTGACTGCACAATTCTCATGGGTCTATCTAGAAGACATAAGTGCTCCTCTCTTTCAATTTCCAGTGTTTATTTGCTGCAAATAGCCAATTTAGAGAAAACGGTATTGAGCCACAGACATTCCCCATGAACACTTACAAGGATTGATCTGCAAATCACAAGCATGTCAATAATTTTAAATTGTCCTAAGTGATGAATTCTAAATTAAACTTTGCTATACTCTTTAGAAATATAACTTTATAAGGTACATTTAAATATATAAAGCTGTATTTCAGCTACTTTGTATAAGAAACATGGAAAAAATAATATTACTTAGACACATAAAAAGAATTACAATGAAGCTGGGCACTGGTGGCTCATACCTATCTATTCAGGAGGCTAAAAATCTAAGGATCCCATGATCTGAGACACTTATCTCCAGATAATGAGCAAAGAGGGAGAGGTTCAGCTGTGGCTAAACTGGTAGAGCTGAATCCTTCAACAAAAATGCTAAGAAAGGGCACCCTGGCCCTGAGTTCAATCACTAGTACTGCCATGCATGTATGCACGCATGAATGTGCACACACACACACACACACAATGACTGTGAATCAATGGATTGACTGAGGAACACTACTAAATTAGCAAATAAAGTGGATTTATGTTATAATTTCATAATTCAAATTTTACCATAAGTATTGATATAAATATTGACAATGGAATTGCCAGTTTTTGCTTTGTTAAATTAACATGAGTAGAAAAACTCCTGACACTGAAGAATAGTAATTGAGAATGTTCAGGAAATTAACAAGTGTTCTGCTCATTCATTTAAGTTGTTCCTCTCTGACAAACATTCCCCACCTAGAAAAGTCAGAAATAGTCTCAAATTCATGGTGCCTGCCAATAGCAAGACAAATCATTAGAAAAAAGACAAATTGGTTTTTGGTATATTTCCTAATATTCAGAGTAAATATCTGTTCAATGTAATAATCAGTTAAAATGTGCACTGATACAATGTGCATAGATAAAAGAAAGGGTCTTCACAAACTGATGTTACCTATGAAACATGGTTATATGATAAGTTGATCATTAGGAAGGTACAAATTCTATTCATCAACTACATGTTAATAGGAAATGACAATAAAATGATGGTAGGGGAAAAGCAAAGGAGGAGGCAACAATGCTCGATAGGAAATGTACTCATTACCTTACTCATGTAATTGTAATTCCTCTGTTCAGTATTCTTACAATAAAAATGTGCACAAAATAAAATAAAAAATGCTGAGCAGTAACAAATATGTAATTTCCTCTGAGGAAATTCCTCTAATGAAGCTGAATATATATAAATATACATACACATATATATATTATTCAATGCCTAGAGCCAGGTACTAGTGAGTCATGTCTCCTACTCAGCCACTAAGATCTGAGAATTGTGGCTCCATGTCAACCCAGGAAAGAAAGTTCATGAGATTCTTATTTCCCATTAGCAGGCAAAAGGCCAGAAGTGGAATTGTGGCTTAAAAACTAAAAGATAGTGCCTAGCTCCTGAGTTCAGTACCAGCATACACATACAGAAAACAATGTATATGTAAAATGGCAACTATGTTAACAGCTACAAGGACAAGATGAGTGAGATATGCGGGTGGGGACTTCATAACATCTAAGGAATAAGAAATTCATTTAGTTATTTTTGAAGAGGGCAACGTGACTGACAAGGGTGCGTAGGTCCAGTGTTGTGAAGCTGTGGGGCAGTGAGAGAGCAGTGAGTAGAGTTACAAAAGTGCTGCTTATTTATTTTGTGCCAGCCCTGGGGATTGAGCTCAGGGCCTCATGATCTCACTTGGTTATTTGGTTCAAGGATGATGCTCTACCATTTAGCCTCATCTATATTTCCAGCTTTTTCCTGATTAATTGGAGAAAAGAGACTTTTCTACCCATGATCATGGCTTTAAACCATGATCTTCACATTTCAGCCTCCTGGCCACTAGAGTTACAAGTATGAGCATCAGCTCCCAGCAAGTGTTATATTTTAAAACACATCTGAAGAGCTAGATAGGTACCAAAACAGACAATATTGAAGAACAAGACAAGTATTATCTTTGTTACCATAAAATAAGAGAAGCCATTAGAATATTGTAAGTAGGTGGATGACAAGGCCAGATATTATTTTACATTTTTAGCATCAACTGGTACAAAAACACAAATGGAAAAATGGATGAAAACTTCCATTATCTTATGTCATGTACTTGCAAATCTACCATGTACTGAAATTGCTTTTGCACTTAACACAATATTGTAGACCCTTTTCCTTATGAGAATATATTGTTCCCTATGTTTTACAGAATTGTGCCATATTTTTAATGAATCTTTGTTTAGCTCTTCTTCGATATTTCAACTAATATTACTGATTATATCCTTCCAGTTATACTTTGAAGTGTATACAAGTATTTATTCCTAGAACCTAAATTGATAGAAATGTTTTACTTATGGTAGATTCACTGTAGAAACATTGGGCCAATTGGTTCTGCCCCAGTATCAACTGTCCAGGGTTCTAGAGTCTCCTCATCATTTTGCAGGAAATCCCAGCATTCTTCTTTTCAGTGGCATATACTATTTCCTTGGAGATGCTTACTGTTCAATTTTCATTGTGTCTCCTTGTACCAGCCACACATCCTAATGAGTGCACTCTGCTATAAAGGGAAAAATCACGACTGACATTTTATTTGTATTTTTTAAAGTTTAGTTGTATTTTTATTGTCTTTAAGTAGTTAGATCAAGGTGTTACCATCCCACATTCAGGAGTAAGAAACAGATATGTCATTGTCCACTTCTGATCCTTGAAGTGTCTTGATAAATATCAATATTCAAATCATCCCTAACAACAGTTTGGATGCAGTGTTTTGGATGTGTGTTAAAGGCTTGGCCCCAGCATGGGTAAGAACCTTAGAAACTGGAGACTTATGAGTGTTCTTAGGTCACTGGAGAACTGTTCTCAGGAGGGCTCCTAAGAGCCTGGTCCCAGGGGTAAGTAGTTCTCCCCACTGCATACACCTGCCACAATATGTTTTCCCCTCAAACCCAAAATAATTTAGCCCTCAGTCATGGACTGACAGTGCTAAAGCTGAGCAAAATCATCATTTCTTGTTATAAATTAATTGCCTTATGTATATTGCTAGATAATACATATTAGCAAATATGTTGGCCTAGAAAATGCCAGACTGGAACTGTCAAGCGGAATAGCTAAAACAGTAATGGGCAGTCCGTGCACACAAGATCTACACTACCTGTCTAGAGAGATTTCTCTCTAGACAGATTCTCTAGAGAGATTTCTTTCTGTAATTCACTCATAGCAACTTGAAGTAATACGTAGAATATTATAATGTGGTGTTGTAGAAGCATACCTTGACCAAAGTAACGCTGTCTTGATCTAGAGCTCACTTCACTTCCTCCTTCCTTCTGTGAGGTTGCTGGTTATTGTAAAAGGGAAAAAATATCCTGTTAAACTGCAGTCTGATTGGGGTAAGAGTCACGTCCTGTATGGCCCAGAAATACCCAGATTCTGCCTGGGTCTGGATCCTATTTTTGTACAAGTGTGCCTGGATCCTGTTTTCCTGTATTGTGAATGTTAAAAAAATTAATAACTGCAGCATTTATTTCTGGAAACTTGCTTGCCTTGCAAGACAACACTTGATTGGGGTTTTTGCTTTAAAAACCCTGCTTTCTGGCAAGAAGGGGTCACAATCACAGCTCCTGAGCCTACACCGTGTCCCTGGCTGGTTAGTTGAGCTCCTCGATAAAAGCTTAATTTTAATCTTTGAGCTTTAAGTGGTGGACTCTTGACTCTAGACCCCACAACAATGTATTAGAAAATCGGATCACAAACATTCCTCAAGCCTCCATGTCTAATTATAAAAATCCAGGATCGAAACCCAGACAGTCTAGAATCACAAGCACTATGTAATTTTGACACTCTTACAAGAAGAGAGCAAAGGAATAGGTAGCATTGTCCAAAAAGGAATGTACTGGTTACCTAACTTATGAAACAGTAACCCCTCTACCCATCACCTTCATAAAAAACAATTAAAGTTTTTAATAAAAGAGAAGAAAAGTCCCTATTTCAGGTGGAGCAGAGTGACCAGCTGTCTGAATTCTAGCTCTGTACAAGTCAAGAATCCTTACTTCCTTACTCCATCTATCAGGAGACAGAAGAGGAAAAACATTCTTTTTAACTTTGACAAAGAAGAGAATCCAGTCAAATTGAAGCTTACGTTATCCTTTTCTCGTTCAGTACGAAATGGGATTCTTTGTTTACCTCGAAGACTCATACTCATTCTATTCTTTCCATTTGTGCATTTCAGGTAGGACAAGATTTTCAATAATGTGACCGTGTCACTGAACATGTGGAAACTGTGTGGCTGACCCTGGGAGCTCCCCCAGTATAACTAGCCTGGCCCTGTGCTGTCCTTGATTTTCTTGCCTGTGGGGTTCAAGGCTAAGGTAATATGAAAGAACATAAGAATGAAGAGGAAGTGGATGGCTGACCCGTGTGCACTGTGCAGAGCTGGTACAGGGCCTGAGTGGTCAAGGGCCCTCAGCTAGGTGGGGGAATCTGCCACCTCTCCTGTAGTTCCTGTCCCTTCCTCTTTCTTGTTTAGCTTTCTTCCCCCTGGAGTTGCCGGTCGGTCTTCCATTGTTGCTAGTGAGCCCTGGGTGTTCTAAGAGTCAGGTGAGAATCTAGCTTAGTTCCCTTTCTAGCTGTGCCTCTCCCATGTCTGTGGACTGAGTAGGCTTTATATCCTGACTGCTGGCCTGAGTTCTCAGACAGGTCTTGGCAGAAACAAAGGCTTTGCACAGCACTGTGATAGAGGGGTTCACTTTCCTAATCATAAGCTAAGAATGGGTTCAAGTACTCAGTTCACCCTTTCCCTGTTATTAAAGTGGATTAATTTTTTAGAGATAATCATAGTTACTTAGTTTTCCATCTCAAAAATGGAGTGCATAAAATTTTCTTAAGAAGGTCTGACAGGAGAGATAAAATTTAAAGACAGAGAGCATATAGAAGAGAAGCATTAGGGAAAATCAGGAGACAGAACATCTGACGAGAGAAATGCACTGTATATCACAACAAGCCATAAGTACATCTCTTCATATATATCCTAGCACGTTGTCCCACATCTGTAATCCTGGCCCAAAAGAGGCTTAAGTAGGAAGATTTCAACTTCCACTACAGCCTGATCTTCATGAGAAAACCTCAAATCAAAGAAAAGAGGAAATGTGTGTATGTACATGCACATACATACATACATGTGTATGTTATAGGATATATGTGTCTCATTCTCTTTTTATAGTCAAAGCTGTGCATAAGACAAACTGTTTTCTTTGGACACACTTTTTTTGGGGGGAGAGGTTCAGTCATGGGGCCTGAACTCTGGGCTGTCCCTCATCAGTTCAGCTCAAGGCTAGCACTCTACCACTTGAGCCACAGCACCACTTCTGGCTTTTTTTCTTTTTGCTTATGTGGTGCTGAGGAATCGAACCCAGGGCCTCATGCATGCAAAGCAAGCACTCTACCACTAAGCCACCTTCCCAGCCCCAACACTTTTAATTACTTTATTTCACGATGTAGCTAATTTTATGTCATTAAATATTTTATGATTCTTTCCTTCAGGTGTATTGGACATAATTTTTAAATTTATTATAATGAATTAATTTTACAAAATAGCTTCATTGTGATGTTTACATCATGAATATAATGTACTTTGATCAAATTCATTCTATCTATATTTGTCTATAGTCACCCTCCCCCTTTTCTCCTTTTTAACCATTTTGGTGAGTTTCACTTGCAATACTTTCATACATATTCATCCACGTACATCCTCCTCACCCTCCTTCTGCATGCTGAATTCTCCTCTCTGTCCCCTTTAATTGCAAATTGGTTCAACGAACTTAAATTGTGGCATTGTGACTGAAAGATTAAATTTTAGGCTCCTAATTCACTTATAATGTAATTCTACAATCTAATACCCATTACCACAGCCTAGTCTGTTTCAATTCTCCTGAATAGATTCCATTACTAATTGGATCCTGTTACTAATTTAATTTGTTTAAATCAAAATAATTTATATGTGGTGCCATGTCACGAAGATGAGTTGAAAAACTGAAAATGCTACAATTTGGGATAACAATGAAGTCATGTGATCATATATTTCAGTGACATATATACATACATACTCATTTCAAATACCACAACAAAATGAAAGGCAAAACAAATATATGTCATTTTTCTTTATATTTGCATTTACTTTCCTTTGTTATCCGACAAAATAATGGGTTGCATAATGAACTTTGTACATTCTACATTCTATGGACTTTATTCTATTCAACCCTACCTTCTCCCCTATCTTCCTTTTTCATTTATTTCTATCTCCAACTTCTCCCCCAATGCATAGCCTGCATTTCAGTCTATGGAACTTTGTGTATTTGTAGAGACAGCTTCCACACAGGAGAGGAAACTTGAAAGAGGTATTTGTCTTCTGAGGTTGCCTTATTTTGCTTAATGATGAAAATCACTTTGCTTTTCTACAATATTGGCTAGTTTTTGATTGCTCTTTCATACTGAAAAGACAGAGTATATTTTGGTAAAATCAGAAAGAATGATATTGTACCATTTCTAAGGAAATGGAAAGACTTGGAAATATTATATTATGTAAAGTAAACCAGAACTAAAGAAACATAGGCAGCATGGTTTCCCTCATTTATGGTAGCTAGAATGTGCCTATAATTCTCCAAGTAAACACATTGAAGGACCAATCTAAGTAAATAAATATGGGACATGATAAATTATATAGGACCCTAGTCGTTAACATACAGAGGCCAAAGGAGGCAAACATAGTAGTGGGCAAAGGCTCAATAGCTATGGATAGATGATCATATAAAATAACAACAGTGATACTCACTAGACACTATGTGGAAAATGAACTGGATACATTATGGGTGGGGATAGGGAGGGAAAGTTTGAGAGAGAGCCACAGAGGGGGAAAAATGGTTCAAAAAGAATTGTACTGATTGTACCTGATTCATGTAGCTGTAACCCCTTTGTATTTCAACTACACAAAAACAATAAAAAAGAAAAATGGGTAGTAAATGTTTCCTCTGGGTAGATATGAATATATTCTTTCTTATAACATCACACAGAATCATTGACATACCACTGGCTGATCCCTCACAGCCTTCCATTTCCCTTGTAAGGAAAGGTTGGAGTGAGCAGACAGTGGCTTCCTCTGCTCAAAATAAAGCTAAAATCGTGTCCCCTTGTGTTGTGAATGAAATGATATTTTCCTGCTTAACAGAACCACTTTGAAGTTTGAATTTTAAATTATTTTGAAATGTCTTTCATTTAATTTGGAAATGATCAATAGACATAATACATACATGATTGCCAATGAAGAGAGAGATAGAGGCACACAAATGGAGAGACAGAGAGAGAGAGAGACCATCATAAACATCAAACTTCTGCAGATAGGTGGATCTGCATTCTTCTATATATGAGAGAAAACATGTACCATTTGTCTCTCTGAGGTTGGCTTACTTCATTTAACATGATTTGTTCTAGGGCTATCTATTTTCCTGCAAATAACATGATCATATTCTATCTAATGGCTGTCTAAAATTCCATTCTGTATAGATACCACATATTTTTTGGTCCAATCATCTATTGTAGAGCATCTAGACTGATTCTACTACTTGGCTATTGTGAATAGTGCAGCCATGAACATGGATGTGAAAGTGTATTTATAGTATCCTGACTTGTAATGCTCTGGGTAGATGTCCAAGGGTGATTGGTTAGGTCATAGAGAAGTTTTATTTATTCATTTATTTTGAGTAATTTCCCTTCCAGAGTGATTTTACTAGGTTACATTCCGACAAAAAGTACAATAGGGTTCCTTTTTCCTCACATCCTTGTCAATATTTGTTGTTTGAATTCATAATGTTGGCCAGTCTAACTGGGGTGAGATGGTAACTCAGAGTTGTTTTCATTTGTGTTTCCTTTAGGGCCAATGATGACGATTTCTTCATGTGTCTATTTGCCATTCTACTTGCCCATTCATTGGTTTGTTTATTAGGTTGATGAGGGTATTAATTTTTAGAACTACTTGTATATTTTGGGTAGTAAGCCTTTATCAAATATATTGCTGGTGAAGATCTGCTCCCAGTCTCTTGGTTGTCTTTTAGTTACTAAACTATGTCCTTTGCTGTGCAGAAACATTTTACTTTGATTTAATCCCATTTTTCAAGTCTCTCTCATAAAGGAACTCTATTCAAAAGGTTCCTACGGCTATAAGTTTTAATGTTTCTCCTACTCTATCTTACAGTAGTTTTAAAGTTTCAGATCTTTGATCCACTTTGAATTGATATTAGGGCATGGAAACAAATAGGGATCCACTTTTCATTTTCAATGTATGGACGTTTAGTGTGCCCAGAACTAATTATTGAAGAGGCTATCTTTTTCCCACTGTAACTCTTTGGCTCCTTTCTCAAATATTAAACAACCATAGCTATATGACTTTATTTCTGGATCTTCTAGTCTGTTTCACTGATCTTCAGGTCTGTGTTTGTGCTAGTACCAACCTGGTTCTTGTTATAGCTCTGTAATAGAGCTTGAGGTCTGAGATTATGAAATCACTAATGTTGCGGTTCCTTACCTAGAATGGCTTTGGCTATTTGAGGTTTTGTTGTTCCATGTGAATCTTCGTTTTCTCTATCTTGATGAAGAATGTTACCCAATATACTCAAACCCATCTTGAAGATGTTCACCTTCAGCAGCTACATGCCAATAATTTCTGACAAGGGTTCCTCTGAAGGCTCTCCCCTCCTTTGTTAAAAAGGCTCCATCAATTATTCTGAAGACAGCTGGTGTCTTTTTGTCTGCAAACATAAAAATTGAATGCTTAGGACTCTACCAAGAGAAGAAAATTTCTCCTTACTACAATTTGCCTTCCAGAAATTAAGTTGTAGCCTACAAATTTATCTGAGTTTTTTAATTGCATGAAAATGAAGGCTGGGGAATAGACAAAGCCCATTCCAATAAGAACAAATGAGGACTATTTGCTATAGTTTTTTTTTAATAGCAAGGGACTCGGTCACCATCTGTAGTGGCAGACATTCAAAGGCAGGCAGGGAACAAAAAAGATTTAAAGCCAAAGCAAAGGAGTAGGGAGTCTTCAGATGTTCCCTTGAGTATCCTTTAGTTTGGGAATCGATTGGGATCATGGCCAGCTTCTAGCTCTCACATCCTAGTCTCTGGAATACAGCTTTGGGTGGATAGGATCTAGCTACAAAATGGACCAGGCTGTCTTGGATCAAGAGTATTGGAAGTAGCATCAGTGGCCGGAGGTCTCCTGCCTCCTCATGGGACAGATCTGTGTTGCTCTCGGATTGTCGTGAGTGGTTTCCATCCTGACAACAATTTGGAAATGATTTGTACCTTTCTATGAGTGCTTGTCTGTGTACGGGTGCGTGCATAGGTGTGTGTCAGTATTTGGGGCTTGAATTTGGGGCATGGGCATGGTCCCTTAGCTTTATCATCATAGCTGTGACTCAATCACTTAAGTAAAGCTCTACTCCCAGCTTTTTGGTGGTTATTTACAGATTTAGAGTGTCACAGACTTTCAGTCTGGGCTGGCTTCTAAGGGCAATACTTAGATCTCAGTTGCTAGGATTACAGGTGTGAGCCTGTAATGTGCATTCCTTCTTCAGAATAGTTGTTCTTACCTTCACTGAACTCTAGGTGAGAGAGAATTTGTATTATATAGATGATATATAACCTTTATCTTATTTAGGTCAATATTATCTTAAACTTTATGTCACCTAAAATTAAATATAATTCTGACCTGTAAATCACAAATCACTAATCTGGAAAATAATTTGTTTTGCAAATCTGGAAGATGAGCTCTGTAAAACAGGCCCATGTTCTGCTTATCGATTAAAAAAAACAAAAAAATTCAGGTAGCCAGTCCTAGTAGTGCATGCTGTAATCCTAGCTACGCAGGCTTAGATCTGAAGATTGTAGTTCAAAGCCAGCCAGTAGAGCTGTGGTTCAAGTGCTTACTAAACCTGAGTGGAAAAACTAAGAGATATCTCCATGCCCTGAGTTTAAGCCCCAAAACTGATGTAGACACACACACACACACACACACATACACACACACACACACACACACACACACACATACACACATATAATCCAACTATATGGTTAGGCACATTGTCTTGTGTCTATGATTTCAGCTACTTGGGAGGTAGATAACAAAATGATTATGCTTCAAAGACAGCCATGCAAAATAATGACACTATCTCAAAAATCGAAGTGATCCTCATGGTGCTGGCCTATGATTCCAGGAAGCATAAGCAGAATGATGGTTCAAGGCCAGCCCAGGCAAACATCATTGAACCCTATGGAAAAACAAGTGAAAACAAATTAAAAGTAGCAACAACAACAACAAAACAATTAAAGTGAAAAGTGCTGAGGCACGGCTCAAAAGTAGAGTTCCCTTCCTCTCAAAAAAATTAAAAATAAAAAGGCCAACTACATAGATGGAAGAGTACAGTAAGTATCCACCAAGGTAGCACACTTTTGAGCTGGATATGATGCTAAGTGAAAAAGCATCACCTACCTGTTTATAATTTGATGCAACCTTGGAAACAGGCCATTCCAAAACTCCATGCTTTTTAAAATCTATAAACAACAGAGTTTGTAATTATGTTTCTATATCCTCTGATTTACTTAAATCAGAATAAATTGGAAGTTTGTTCAACTTTATTGATTTTAAAAATAATCAAGAAAAGACAAAAATATTTTCTTTCTATGTATATTTCCTTCTCAATATCTCTGTATTCTGCCCAATATATACTTCGTTTAAACAAACATAACTAGCTGCTTTACTCAAACAGCTAAGAGAATTATGTAATGTTACCTCCTGCAACATTTTGTGCTTTGGTTGTACTAGTTTGCTTCATGACCAACTGTAGATTAAATCTGCAAATTCTGGCAAAATATTGTGCTACCATTGCATCGTTTACGCCAAAAGGTGGCACAGGCAAAATATGGAGATTAGTACAACATTTTCATCCTTTGACAGATCACAGAGAAGAGACAGCTGAGGAACTGGACAAATCTTATTTGGATCAGTGACATGCAAATTATTATGTGCTTGGCCACTCAGCAGGGCAAAGATATAATTGGGAAATTGAGCTTGTATAAAGTAACATTTTATTTTTAAAGACAAAGTCTCACTGTGTAACCTAGGCTTGCCTTGAACTCAGTGTTTCTGCCTAAACCTCCTGAGTGCTGGAATTACAGGCAAATGCCACCATGGCTGGCTAAAAAGTACTTTTAGTTTACTTTTCTCTGTTTAGGAATCTCCTGTCTAATCAAATATTCATTTCATTAAGGGATAATGAATATTTTCGCAACTTTTCTTCAAATTTCTTTCAGTATTCTGTAATGTAGAGCTGGTTTGGTCATGAAGAAACTCCAGATGGGAGATAACTAAAATAGCATTAAACCTGTTGGATATTTGTCATTTACTCATTAAAGTTAGAATTCACAGAGGGGAAATTGTGTGCCAGTGGGAAATAGTTCAATAAAAATAAATCATTAAATGAAATATGACAATCACTTTGCATATATAATTCAACAGTAGAGATTCTCTAACCTGGAAACAGACTGTGTGATATTTCCTTCAGAGGAACATAAGTTTAAACAATGCCTTTTGCAGCATTAAAATTCATTCAGTATTTGTTCTGATGAATTTTTCTAACTATGGAAGTAGGGAAAAAATCACTTCATGAAGGGATGGATAATATTCTTACACCAACATTTTGATAGAGCATAAAAGTCTATTGATTTTCTTTCTGTACATTTCACCAAAAGTCAACAACAAAATAAGGTGAAATCCTGAATATTCTCATTATTTAAAGCTTTAAGATTAACATGAAACTTTGAAGCTATATTATCTTCTTTAGTCAATTAACCTGTTAATTTGCAAAGTAAGGATTTCCAATGTGATATTTCATATATATGCATATATATCCATATTTCAGTGTATGTAGTATTAGTCTTTGTGACATTGTCTTATTTGGCTTAACATAATTGTCTTCAGTTCCATCTATTTCCCTGCAAAATATTGTAATCTTTTTCTTCTTTGGAATTTATTCCATTGTGTATATATACCACATTCTCTTTACATTTGTCTCTTGATGGACTCTTAGGCAGATCTCATACTTGGCTATTGTGAATAGTGCTGCTGTTAACCAAATGTGTATTTCTATTGTATACTGACTTTGATCCCCTTCAGTCTATGCCCAAGAATAGTACAACAGATCACATGAAGTTCTACTTTTAGGTTTTTTTTTTTTTTTGGTCTGTCATGGGGCCTATACTCTGGGCCTGGGAGCTGACTCTGAGCTCTTCCGCTCAAGGATAGCACTCTACCACTTGAGCCACAACGCCACTTCTGGCTTTTTCTGCTTATGTGGTGCTGAGGAATCAAATCCAGGGCCTCATGCAGGCAAGGTAAGCACTTTTTGATGAATCGCCCATATTCACTTCCATAGAGGTTGCGCTAATTTACATTCCCACCCACAGTGAATGAGGTTTTCTTTTTCCCTACAAAGCAGCATTTCTTGTTTAATTTTATCTTGATGATGGCCATTCTGACTAGGTTAAGAAAATCTGAGTCCTTGATTTGTATTTCCTTTACAGATAAGATTCCTTTACAAACAACATTCAACATTTCTTTATGTTTTCATTGCTCATTTATAGCTGTTTTCTGAAATCATTTTTCATCTCCTTTTCCTATTTATTAATTAGATTATTTGTTCTATTGTTTAATTTTTAAGCACTTTATATATTTGGATAGTAATCTCTTGTTAGATGAAAGCAAGAAAATATTTTCTCCCATTCTACTAACTCTTTCTCTTTGTCTCAACTTTACTACTTATTTCCTTTCGTGTAGGAGCTTTTTAATATTATTGAATCCAGTTTGTCAATTCGTACTCTTATTTCCTGAACTACTGCCATGCAAATTGCTTGCCTAGGCTGTTTTCTTAAAGGATTTCCACCCTAGTATATATGAAGTTTCAGGACATACATTGAAACATTTGATCCATTTTGAATTGATTTTTGTAGCAGGTAGGTAATTGGGAGCAAATTTCAATTTTCTAAATGTATATACATTCATTTTTTTCAGCAGAATTTGTTGAAAATTTGCTTTTTAAATTGTTCCTACTTTTCTTTCTTTCTTCCTTTTTACTTCTTTTTCTTTTTAATTTTCCTCCCTCCCTCTTTCCTTCCCTCCTCCCTCCCTTCCTTCCTCCCTCCATCCTTTCGTCCTTTCTTCCTTCCATCTTTCTTTCCTTCCTTCTTTCCTTGTTTTGTTTACTGTATTTGAAATCATAGCTGCATGGTTACTAGGCAGGTACTCGAACACTTAAGCCATGAAACTAGCCTTTTCATTTTCTTTTCCTTTATTGAGTTTTTGAAGAGTCTTGTATTTTATGTACAGGGTGCAATCCTATGTATGCATTTGTTAAAGGTGGGATTACAGGACTGTGCTACCATGCCTAGTTCATTTACTGAAATGTGGGCCTTTTGCAGGTAATATCATCAAATCATGACCTTCTCAGTCTCTCTGTCCCTAGTACCTGGGATTATAGGCATGGACTACCATACCAGACCGAAAGAGATTTTTTTCCCCTCCAATATATTTGTTTCACTTTTGATGGTATATGTATTAGAACTTTATTGATTTCTTCTGTATTTTCTGATTTTTAACATATACTTTTCAAAATGTTTTTATCTTTTTATAGTCGGGGTGAGGTACAGAGGAGTTACATTTATATGAGTAAGGTAATAAGGACATTTCTTGTCAAACTTGTTACCCTTTCCCTCATTTTATCCTACTTTCCCACCCCCACCTCTAAGCCCTTCAAGTTGTACAGATCATTTTAAACATTGCATTAGTTTCACCCATATCCTTTGGTATCTATTGTAATATTTCCCTTTTCATCTCTAATTATGTTAACTTTTGCCTTTTCTCTCTTACTTTTGATTAGTTTGGCTAACAAGTTGCAACACATATTTATCTATATAAAGTGAAAATTGCTTTGATGAGTCTTCTATTGTTCTTTCAGTCTCATTTTATTAATTTTCTAAACTTTAATATTTTGTTCCATCTATTGCTTTTCAATGTGGCTTGCTTTTGCAGTCTCTCGTTAGGTTATTTAAAATCTCTCTGACTTTTAATATGTGCAGATGTAACTACAGACCTTTTCTTACCTTTTCTTAGCACTGCCTATGCTGTGTCTGTAAGGCTCTGGTAAATCGTGTATTAATTTTCCTTGGTTCTAGAAGTTATTCTACATGCTTCTTTCTTCAATACCCACTGTTCATTCAAAACTGAATTTTTCAGTCTCCATGTGTTTGAAATCTTCTTTTGTATTGTTATTAATTTCTCATTTTATTTCCTTGTGATCTGATAGAACAAAGGAAGCTATTTCAATTTTGTTGTATTATTTATGATTTGCTTTATGATCAAAAAAGTATGATCTATGTTGGAGAAATCCCATTGACATCTTAGAAAATTTTATGTTCTACATCCTCAGGATGGAATGTCCTAGTAATATCTTAATATCTGGTTACTCCATTTGCTCTATGGGGCAATGTTTTGTTTGATTGTTTTTGTGCAGATACTGGGTCTTGACCTTCAGGCCTACATGCTTTTGTACGTTGTTTGGCTGTTTTGTTATTATGTTGTGTTCTAGACTGGTGCTCTACCACTTGAGGCATAGCTCCACTTCTGGCTTTGAGGTGGTGTATAATTGGAGACAAGAGTCTTATTGGCTTCAAACTATAATACCTCCTGAGTAGGTAAGATTACAGGCATGAGTCTGGCTCACGGCTCTATGGTGCAGTGTCTTCGTTTTGTGTTTTGTTGTTGCTGATTTGTTTTGTGTTTGCCTTGGATAATTTCTTGTTGTGAGTAGAATATTAGAGTCACCCATTTGTTATATCTGAACCCATTGTCTTTATCCAACAGGGTGTATATTTGCAGTCATTCTATCTTTTTGATGGAATGTTCTGTTATTATGTAGTGGCCTTTTTTATGTGCCCAACTTCGGTTTCAAGTATACTTTTTCATATGTGAGTATAGTTTCCACTGCTTTTGAGGTCAGTTTCCCATTGCTTAGTATATGATTTTCTATCCTTTACTTTCAGACTATTTTGTGCTTTTTGACAGTGAGATGTCTCTTGCTGACAACAGTTTGTTTTTATATTGAATCACTCCTTTTGTCTTTTGGTGACTTACAGCCATTGAATTTAGAACTATTTATTGGTGGTTATAATACTGTTTGTTTCTTGTCAGGTTGACTCCATTATTGTTTGTTCTTTACTATCATCTTTTTGCATCATAGATTAGGTTGACTTGATAAATTAAACATGTTTGATTGAGTCCTAATTTCAGGTATACAGCTATTCCTCTCTTGAAATTTATTTTAGCTTGGGTTCATATATTTGCAGCTGTCTTTATTTCTCATCTGTGTATAAGAATCCTATAAGTAGCTTTTACAGTTCAAGTTTGGTGGACATAAACTGCTTTAGCTTCCGCTTAACTTGAAAGATCTTTTACTTCTCACCAGGAACTGGTGGAGGCTGAGATCTGAGGAGAGAAGCTTGAAGCCAACATAGGCACAAAAGTCTTTGAGACTCATCTCCACTAAACTATCAAAAATCCAGAAGTAGAGTCATAGTTTAAGTAGTAGAGTGCTATCCTAGCACCAAAGACCCTTGGGAACAGTTCAAAACTAGTAAGTAAAAGGACCTTTTATTTGTCTATTAAATTTGAAGGACAATGTTGCTGTGTATAGAATATTGGTTATTTTCTTGCAGATCTTGAAATATATCATTTTATGCTTTCTGGTTTATAGGGTATCTGCTGAGAATTTTAAAGTAATTTTTGTAAAATAATTCATTTTTCACTTACACCTGTCCATATCCATCCTTTCTTCTCTAGTTTTGGCCTGTGAAATACAAGATGGATTGGGAATGTCATAGTCATGCCTATTTGGGGATCTAAATCGCCTCCTCTAATTGTGTGTCAATATCTTTCCCATAATTTGAGAATTCTTCTGCTGTCATTTCATTGAATATGTTTTATGTATATTTAACTTGTCTCTCATACAGTGGTTCTAATTTTGTTACGTTGATTATATTTTAAAGTTCTTGAAATCTTTACTGATGATTGTCTATTTTTGTTCTTGGCTATCTGAGTAAAATATTTCTTCATTGCTTTTTGCAATCTCTAGTATTTTTCATTCTGGTTGTTCTACAATACTGTGGATATTTTCTACTGTTTTTTTTATTTGACTTATTGAGTCTTTTATTTATAGCACTTCTCTTACTTTTTCATTATGTTTTTTTTTCTTTATTTTTTCTTTATTTCTTTTATTATTTCTTCTGTATTGCTGACCATCATAGCTAGATCTTGGAATAGTTTCTCTAGTTTTGTTTACCCATTTGTTTGAATCCTTGAAGGTTATTGATCTATCAGTCAAAAAGTGAAGTTTTGGATATGTTCTATCATTTCAGCTTTTTTAGTGTCTTTGGACTCAGTTATTGAGATGTTAAGAATATGTGCAGGAGAACATGTTTTCTCACATTGTTTTCTTTTGTTATATCTCACGATTACTCAAAAGAGAGAATACACAAAATAACAAAACCATTAAAACAAAACCCAAATTACTATTAAAATGCAGTAACAATAATTAATTGAAAACATCCATTTCCATTTTTTTTTTTTGGAGTCCGGTCGTGGGGCCTGAACTCTGGGCCTGGGCACTATCCCTCAGCTCTTCAGCTCAAGGCTAGCGCTCTACCACTTGAGCCACAGCACCACTTCTGGCTTTTTTCTTTTTGCTTATGTGGTGCTGAGGAATCGAACCCAGGGCCTCAGGCATGCAAAGCAAGCGCTCTACCACTGAGCCAACTTCCCAGCCCCCGTTTCCATTATTTTTATAGAAGAAAGGCCTTAGGATTCTTATAGAATAAGCTAGACTTTTCAAAATTATTAAACGTGTAAGTATTAAAGTTAAGTCTAAAAAGTTAAAAAGGAGGAAATAAAGTAAAGGAAGATAGGAAACAGAAGGCAAATATGAAATGTAAGTATAATCAGCAGTGGTAGATGAAAAATCACTATAATTATTATAAAGAATGACAATAAAATATGGATACAGATTAGAAAATATGAATAAACCAGTTGCTGGTGGTTCATGCCTGTAATTCTAGATACTCAAGAGGCTGATTTCTGAGGATCACAGTTTGAAGCCAATCAGACCAGGAAAGTCTTAAGTAGTAGACCACTTTAACCACAAAGAGGCTCAGGGGCAGTTCCCAGGCCCTAAATTTAAGCCACACCACTGGGGGGAAATAAATAATAATGTGAATGAACAAAGGCTAGTCTCCATTCTCTCTGAGAAAGCATGTGTCTAGAAGCTGGAACCTTAAGGCAGTAGGTAGGTTGTTGGTTATTGTTTTGTTGTTTCTCTTTTTGTGTTCCTCCCAGTTCTGTCTGAGGCTCTCCAAGTATGTTCACTACTCATTACTCATGATTCTGCTTTGAATGCAGCCTGAGAAAAGAAGCTGGTGATTGGCTAAAGCATTAGGGCTGGGTCAGTTACTGGAGAAGCAGGGGAGGTTCAAGCATGCACAAGGGCTTAGTGGAGGTGAGCATGTATTGTCCAGTAGCAGGAACAATAGTAGGAGGGATTGATGGGGAACAGCAACAAGACTAAAAGGATTACAAGGGCTTTGGGAGTACACATGGTGGCTCTTAGTGCAAAGCCACAACTGGGGAGAGTGGAGCAGCTTCTACCCAACCAGTAATTCAAACTATCATCTGTCTGTGCTGTGGGTCTGGTAGTATCCCCAAAGTTCCCATGCTGTGTAGAATTATCCTGGTTAGGATGCTTAGTTTGAAGGATAGGTCCAGGTTCCTTCTTCAGAGTTTACAGGGCTCCATTTACTTCCTCAGTACTGGTGCATCATTTGTAAGGTGGTAACTTACCAGGGTCTAGTTCACTTCACTCACATAGGTTGGACACAAGATGGGTAACTGAAGTGGCTACAGGTTTTCTCAGTATACTGTGCTTTGGAATCTGCAGGGTAGCATGCGCAGGGCTTAAAGCAAGTCTGAGCTTAGGCTGAACAAGGACTTTCCTCTGTTCCTTTTGCTGATCTATAGTTTTCTATTTCTTTATTTTCTCTCATTTTTGCCTGCTGGTGTCTTCCTCTGCCTTTCAATCTCACCTGACTTTCCTTCTAGACACTTAATTATGCTGAAATCATGTTGATAAGTTCTCTATCTAAATATATGGGGGCATATTTATTTTCATGCCAGTCTATTGATATGGTTTGAAGGCATTCAACAAGAGTTAGAATTCCCTACAATTTATGTTCCACTCCTCAGGGAGCGGAATATATCCTCATTCTGCAGACTGCATTTGTCACTGCAGGGCTGGGTTATGAAACAAGCTGGAGTTCTTTGGATCACTAGCCCACCATGACATGGCCCACAAGTGCACATTTGCCTTTTCACCCATGACAATGTCAGAAGATACTAAGGATTTGATACTACCTGAACTTGAACCTCTGTCCTCCCAAACAAAAATCTGAGCTTAATTAACCTTTTAAATTATAAATTACCCCATCATGGTAATGCTGTTATATCAGCATAAAAGGACTAAAACATTCAGTCTCTAATTGTTACACTACTCCCTAGAAATTGTATTTTGAATCTTGTTTGTTCTTCAGTTATGTTCAGATCATAAAAGAATATTCTCTAAAAAGAATAAAAACATATTTTAATACAATGATAAAGTGTACTGCTATTATTAGAAGACTTTATTACAGTAAGAGACAGATGTACATAGTTATTTTGTTACATGGCCTAATAAATGCCATTGGCTAATAAATACTTTATTTCTTATCACACTACTGCTTTACCAGACAACGTGTTTACCCACCTGTTGAATTTTAGCAGTGGCATTTGATGACCTAGGGGTGAGATTCCAGGGTAGGATATTTGCTAGGATTTCCTCCTCACACTCCAAAATAAATAAAGAATGGAGGTTGAGTGCAATTTACTTTTTATTTTAATTTTATTGTCAAGATGATGTACAGAGATTTACAGTTGCATAAGTAAGGTAGTGAGTACATTTCTTGTCCAACTTGCTATCCCTCTCTCTCATTTTTCCCTCCAAACCCCAAGTTGTACAGATCATTTCCAACAGTGTCTTGTGAGTATCGCTGTTGCATTGGTTCTCCCTTTGTCCTTTGTCACCATTTTTTGTTCCCCTTCCCTTTTCTAGTTCAGATAAACATATATACAAGACCCAGGGTACCAAAATCAGATACAGTGACAACAGGGGATAAACCATAGGAGGTAAAAAACACAAAAGGAAAAAAGAAATCACATAGTACATTAAAAACAACAACAAAGAAAACCTATTTTTTGTCCATATCTTGGTGTTCATTTTGCTTAGCATCATCTTATATGGTCCTATGTGACATAGCTGCTGAACTATTCTGTTCATCCGCTAAGATTGTCCTAGAAATGTACTAATTATTAAAAATAAAGGAAACCATGGGATCTATATTTCTATGGGTCTGTTTTACTTTACTTAGTATGATTTTTCCAAGCCCTTCCATTTCCTTACAAAAGAGGCAGTATCATTCTTTCTGATGGCAGCATAGAATTCCATTGTGTGTATATATATATATATATGTCATATTTTCTTGATCCATTCATCCACTGAGGGGCATCTTGGTTGGCTCCATATCTTGGCTATGGTATTGAATGCAGTTTACTTGACATTCATATGTGCATTGTATTACAAAGAATAGTGGGTTTCCTTCAAATAATGAAATTTCCCACATAAATACTTATATATAAATACTTATATATTAATATTGAAGATTTGATACATGCTACATGAAATAGATGATTCTCAAGAAATAAAATGTAATTACATAACATAAATAAAACAATGAAATATGACTAAACAATGATGTGTGCTATTTCATGTTCAATATTAATATTATTATATTCAGGATTGTGCATGATTGTTCTGAATAGATCATTCAATGTCTCTGTATGTATATGGTTTCTGATTTCATATTTTTATTTGTATCAGTGTGTTGCCTGAGGGAGTTTCATTTTAATAGGTCTATACACACATATCAATGTACCTTGATCAGACTCATTTCTTCCATCACTTGCTGTCATCTTCTAGATCACTATCCCAAACCAAACTCATCAGTCTTCATTTTCATACAAAGGCATAAAGAATTTTGCCCATACTACAACCTTATTTAACCTGACCATTCCCTCACCCTACTAGTTTCTGTGCCAGAACAGGATTCATTTACATAACCTGTCCTCCATTTTTATTTAGAAAGTGATAATTCGTATATGTTCAAAGTTTTGGGGGGTTTTGTTTTGTTTTGTCAGTTGTGGCACCTGAATTCTGGGCCTGGGCACTGTCCCTCGGCTCTTCAGCTCAAGCATAATGCTCTACCACTTGAGCCACAGCACCACTCCCAGCTTTTTCTGCTTATGTGGTGCTGAGGAATCAAACCCAGGGCCCCATGCGTGCAAGGCAAGCACTCTACCACTGAGCCATCTTCCCAGCCTTGTTTGAAGGTGGTTTAACATCAGTATTCTATATATGCATATACAGAATTTTAGTCAGATTGACTCTATCCTTTAATCTCACTGTTCTTTCACCATTACCCCCTATTAATTCAATAACTTTCAGTACATTTCATCTTTCCATCTTCATTCACAACTTCAATATAGTTTGGTGTATTCTTTCAATCATTATCTCTCCTGATCTTTTCCATCAAATGACTAGTCCCACATTAATATTATAAGAAATTATGAAATATTTGACCCTTCCAAATAAGTGACAGTCAAGGTAAAAAAATTTAAGAAAACATAAAAGGTAAAAGATGAATAGAGGGGAAAAAAAGGGAAAGAAAGAGGAAAGAAAGATGGAAATAGAAAGAGATCTAAAAGCACATGTTGAGTGTGCATTCTTACAAAATTATTGTCATGTATTTTGATGAAATTCCAACTGTATTAATTTCAGATTATGAACAAGTGTTTCATTAATTGACATAAAAACAATGCTGACAGCACTAACAAAAACAGAGAAATACACTTCCTCCATAAAAGGATGACAGCCACAAAGCTGACAAGGTAATTTCCTACTTGATTATATTTGACAGATCATATATGTGAATAGAAAATTAAAGAAATATTGAATTGAAAACTTACACGAGTAGCCATTTTGACAGCTTCTAATCTGATTTCATAAAATGATTAAAAATGAAGCGACTGACAGTATCATTTCAGTTTTGAGACATTTGTGTGTCTAGGAATATCTACAGCAGAAGGGAACAATTTGCATATAGACAGTCTTCATTGATATGAATTATATTAACAAAAGTAAAATATGTCTTTCATCAACAGTGTGGCCATAGATGGAAGGCCAATAAAAATGTTTCCAGATAATTTGTGGAGAATTCCACTTTACCAAATTCCACACTGGTAGCATGATAAATAATAACATTATATAGTTAGTAGAAATACATGAAGTCCACAGAAAGTGTATTTACATTTTATTTCTTCCCATTAATGTGAAAATATTACATGCGTTTTGGTGTCCTGACTCTTTATTGCAGAAACTTTGTAATGGCTATCTTCTATCTTAGACTAGAAACTTGCAGGATACTCCTCTCTCGGCCATTGCTATATAGCTTTAGTTCTGGAGGAGAAGCAGTACACACTAACCATCTTTACCTATTACTTCCAGGTTAGTTCAGAGATGTGACACTACAATATGGGGACAGAAAGCTCTGGCTTTCTGAAAAGCTCTTAGATCAAATGTTACCTTAGATATAGTAACTGCATTTAATCTTAAATTTTCAAGCTGTTTCCTGTAGAACTTGGACCAAGATAACAACAAATTACATAGACTTAAATACGTAAGAAATAATCAGCCAGGCGCCAATGGCTCATGCCTGTAATCCTAGCTACTCAGGAGGCTGAGATCTGAGGATCACGGTTCAAAGCCAGCCCACGCAGAAAGTTCATGAGACTCTTATCTCCAATAAAACCACTAGAAAACCAGAAGTGGCACTGTGGCTCAAGCGGTAGAGCGCTCGCCTTGAGCTGAAGAGCTGAGGGATAACACCCAAGCCCATGGCCAACAAAAAGAAAGAAAGAAAGAAAGAAAGAAAGAAAGAAAGAAAGAAAGAAAGAAAGAAAGAAAGAAAGAAAGAAAGAAAGAAAGAAAGAAAGAATCATTTATTCCTCTATTACTCTGACCTTCAATAGACAATGAAAAATGCAGGGAATGTAAGCTGAACTTGGAATAAAAAGATACATATGTATCTTCAATGATGGATGTTTTATTCCATGACTTGTACACAAGGTTTGGAGGCATATTTTAGCATAATGTATTATATTTGGAATGAAAAAATAAAACCACAAATTCAAATTCAAATGCCCAAATAGATGTTTTCCACAATGTCCTGTTTATATTATTAGATGTTTGGAAAATTGTGAAGCTACTATCTAATGTATATTATGCTTCATAAGTCATACAACTTTTATTTAAATTAGAATTAGGGGTTTAATCTCAGTTGGGATTACAAGCTACAACTCTTTTTGATTTAACATTCTAATTTTCCCTAATATTCAAGGATAGTGTATACTATAACTTAGACAATATTTTGGATTTAAATTGTGCTGCAATTTTCTTCTACATTAAAAAATACTTTTTATCTGTTTTTAATTGTAAAAATACCATACAAAGGGGTTACAGTTACATGAGCAAAGTAACATGTACATTTCTTATCAAGCATTGTTACCTTGTCCTTTGTTTTTCCCCTACCATCCCTTCCCTCCCACATCCACAACTATACTCCCCCACTGCCTAAATTGTATATACAATGGAATTCTATGCTTCCATCAGAAAGAATGACATTTCCCCATTTGTTAGGAAATGGAAAGACTTGGAAAAAATTATATTAACTGAAGTAACCCAGGCCCAAAGAAACATAGGTCCCATGGTTTCCCTTATTTGTAATAACTAGTATATGTCTGGGACAAGCAGAAAATGTCCAAAGCTATGTACGTCTGACCAGATAAGATGATGTTAAACCAAATGAACCCCAAGACAGGGACACAAGTGTTTTTTTTTTCTTTCTTGCTATTGTTTCTAATGTACCATGTGCTTTTGTTGTTTCTTTGTATGTTCCTCCCCCACAATATAACCCATTTTCATTGTATTTGATGTTGGTGTCCTGCATCTTTTATATACACGTCTCTAATTTGGAGAGGGGAAGGGAAAAAATAAAATGTTTAAATAGGGATACAGGTTGACTCATTGTAACATTGAGATGCACAAACACTATGTTGAAAAAAGTACTTTAAAACAATATCATTATGCCAACATGGAAGTCAATAATATTTAAGAAATTTGAAGAAATAAGAAATTATTTTGGATCTTCTCCCAAGTATACCCTCATTTGCTCTCACTCTGTGTGAATGCCTTGAAACTTGTATAATATGTCACGTCCATGTGTATTTTTTTTCTTTTGCTATCCAGGGTGTTTACACGTAGATTCATAGGCACATTGTGGTTACAACAAATGAGGGTAACCATGTTACCTATGTTGCTCTGGGTCTGGCTTACTTCACTTAATATAACTTTTTCCAAGTCTTTCCATTTCCTTACAGATGTTGCAATATTATTCTTTCTGAAGGATAAGTAGAATTCTACTGTGTATATATACCACATTTTCTTGATCCATTTGTCCACTGAGAGGCATCTGGGTTGATTCTATGTCCTAGCTATGGTAAACAATGCTACAATGAACATGGTAATGCTGGTAGTTGTATTATGACATTGTTTGTGTTCTACTGGAGTGGAACTGCTGTGTCACAGCAATTGCTGCACAGGAGTGGAATTGCTGTGTCACAGGGAAGTTGTATATTTAGTCTCTTGAGGAACCTCCATACTGCTTTCCAGAGTGGTTGAACAGTTTATATTCCCACCAAGTATTGTAGAGTTCCTTTTTGGCTACACTCCAACAGCATGCTTTATTATTAGTTTTCTTGCTAATGGCCATTCTGACTGGGGTGAGGTGAAATTTCAGTGTTTTTATTTGCATCTTTTATGGCCATTGATGTTGAACATTTCTTCATGTGTCTATTGCCCATTTTTACTTCTTTCTCTGAGAAGTCTCTCTTTAAGTCTTTACCCCATTTATTAATTGGATTGTTACTTTGTGTATTTATTTTGGGGGGAGTGAATTTTTAAGTTCTAAGTGTATTTTAGATATGAGGCCCTTGTCTAATGCACAGCTGGTAAAAAATCTTCCATTCTGTGGACTTTCTTTTATGTTCCTATGTCTTTTGCCATGTAGAGACTCTTCAGTTTGGTGCAATCCCTTTTTCCCATTTATACAGAATTTCTTAGTGTAGTGGTGATTCTCAATCTTTAGTTAAGAAGTTTCGACCCACGCCTAGCAGACATTCTTTTAATATTTTCATAGTATTTGGCCTTACATTGAGGTCTTTGATCCATTTAGAATTGATTCTGGTGCAGGGTGATATGTAAGGATCAGTTTTTTGCATGTGTACAGTCAATTTTGCCAGGAGCCACTTTTTTAAGAGTCTGTCTTTCTTCCAACCTGTGTTTATGGCTCCCTAATCAAATAATAGGTGGCTAGATGTCTGTGGGCTATGGCTATTTGCATGTGAGCATATAAAATAATATTTATCAAAATAGACTTCAGGAAATGGAAAAAGAATTTTCTCCCTGTTTTGCTGTTTGTTTTACTTTTATTTCCTTTTGTCTTGTTTGCTGTTTATCTGTCTGTGGGATGTTAATGGGGGACACAGAAATGGTGGGACAAAGTATGAACAAAAGCAGCCATGAGACCCACTACATGCTATGTTGACAATGAACTATACAACTTGTAGGTGAGGATGGGAGGGAAAAACTGGGGAAGAGTGAGAGAAAGTGTGTCAGTGTTCAAAAAGACCTATGTACTATAAAAGACATACATAACTATAATCACTTTCTACATCACCTTTATAATAACAATACATTTTTAAAAGATTGAGAATCAAAATATGATTTTTAATTAATTGTGCCAAATAAGAATAAACACATAGGCATTTTCAATTCTTTTTTAATGTTTTTATTGTATAGATACTGTAGAGAGGGGTTACAGTTACATGAGTAAGTTAATGAGTACATTTCCTATCCAGCATTGTAACCTCTTCCTTTGTTTTTTCCCTACTATCCCTTCCCTCCCCACCTTCCCAACTCCTCCCTACCACCCCCAAGTTGTAAAGTTTCTTTTCAACATAGTGTCTTCTACATCTCATTGTTACAATGGGTCAACCTGTATCCTTGTTTCAGGGCTTGGTTATTTCCCTTCCCCTCCCCAAATTAGAAAAATGTATATATATGATGCAAGGCACCAGAATCAAATACAGTGACAACAAGGGTTATAACATGGGGAAAGAACATACAAAAGAAACAAAAAGATCACATAGTACATTAAAACAACAGTGACAAGAAAAAAAACCTTTTGTGTCTATATCTTAGGGTTCATTTCACTTAGCTTCATCGAATAGGGTCATATGATTTTGATCTTTTCTGCTTCTCTGGTAAGATTATTCTAGATGTAAACTAGTTACTGCAAATAAGGGAAACCATGGGACCTATGTTTCTTTGGGTCTAGCTTACTTCACGTAATATTTTGTTCCAAGGGTTTCCATTTTCTAACAAATGGGGCTGTGTCATTCTTTCTGATGGAGGCATAGAATTCATCTCTCTCTCTCTCTTTATCTCTCTCTATATATATTTTTCTTCATTTCTTACTTAGTTTTGATAACATTTTGTCTATCTTGTTTATTATTCCAAAGAACTTGCCCCTTATTTCAAAGAGCCTTTGTATGGTTCTTCTAGTTTGAGTTTCATTAATTTCATTAACATGATCTATATTATTATTTTATTCTTCAAATTTTGGCTTGTTATATTTCTAAGAATTTGGGTACATAATTTGGTTATTCATTTTGGAGTTGTTTTTGTTTTAGCTCTAGGTATTTATGGCTGTAAGTTTCCCTCTAAGAATTATTTTTATTTTATCTTTCTCATAGTTTTGGTAGGTTGTGATTTCATCTTCACTTGCTTCTAGGAAATTTGTTTAGCAAGCCTCAATTGGTAGAGCATTGGCACAAAGCCCTGAGATCAAACCTAGTGCTATAAAAAAAAGTAGCTTCAGTGTCTATGCATTTATATATTCCATGTATTTCTTTTGTATTGTTGTGGCCTGATAAAATGCAGAATGTTATTTCAATTTTCTTGTAGTTGTTATGGCTTGCCTTGTGTCCTAAAATATGATCTCTTTGAAGAGAGTTATTTGGGATGGTGAGAAGAAGGTGTATTTTGTGGCTCCTATGTAGGATATTCTGTGCACTGTCTATCCACTAAGATTATCTGGTAGGTAATTTTGTTTAATGCTGAAGTTTCTTTGTTGATCTTTTTAGTCAGATCGATCTATTGATAAAAATAGGTATGTTGTTGGGGCTGGGAAGGTGGCTCAGTGGTAGAGCTCTTGCTTTGCATGCATGAGGCCCTGGGTTCAATTCCTCAGCACCACATAAGCAGAAAAAAAAAGCCAGAAGTGGCACTGTGGCTCAAGTGGTAGAGTGCTAGCCTTGAGCTGAAGAGCTGAGGGACAGTGCCCTTGCCCAGAGTTCAGGCCCCACAACCGCACCCCCACCACCAAAAAATAGATATGTTGGAATTTATGCTTCTAAGAGCAATTTACTAGTTGGAAGTTTTAACCTCTTGTATTCTTTCTGTTGAAATTTTATAATACTAAGTCAGAGCTGTACAAGGTAGAGTCTCTCTCTCTCTCTCCCTCTCTCGTTCTCTCTCTCTCTCTGTGTCTCTCTGTCTCTCTGTCTCTCTCTCTCTCTCTCTCTCTCTCTCTCTTTCTCTTTTTCTCCTTATTCCACTCTTCAATACCCTCTGGAGTTTTTGTTTTTGTTGTTTTTATTTTGTTCTGTTTCTTTTGTCTTTAAGTAGGACTTGTTTACAGATGAAATCTAAGGCTCATTTCATAGGATTTTGTTTTCTTTTGCCTCAATCTCTGCCCTCTCCAGTTGCTAGAGAGGTCTTTCTGTTTCTCTTGCAAAAGTGGTCCACGTTTCTTTTGTAGATGTGCTTCTACTTGTTTGTTACTGTAACCCTAACATGTTCTGCCCTCAGCAACCTCAAAATTAACTGCTTTCTAGCTGCTCCCCTTCAGTTCCAAGGAGATGGTATTTGCCTGCCAACTTACCTTCCCCAAAGACTCTTAAATTTCTCCTTGTATTTCTTCGTTCATGCTGTCTTTGTGTGTGATAGGCTTTGAAATAGCCTGGTAAGAATCATTAAACTATTTCTCTGAGTTCTGTGAGTAGTTCTAGCAAATTTTAGAAAGTAAGAAAGAAGGATAATATAAGCTTGTAGAAACCTTCAACTGGTATCGAAGTCAAACAGATATATAGGGATCCCAGATGCCCAGTCCCTTAGATTGGCAATGCAAATGCAGATAACCCCCAGCTTTTCCACAGGTGAATGCAGGAAGAACATGGTATGAGGATGGCTTAGATAGTAACATCAAACCTTATCTAAAAAACAAAAGCAAAAAGGGAGGTGCATAGGTCATCTACTGAAAAATCTCTGAAGTGTCTGATTCCTGAGTAAAAGTGGATATTGAGATGATTAGATGAGCAAAATGTGTTGGCATCTGGGGACAGGGTTCAGCAGCTGAGCAGGAGAGGTGAAAGGCCTAAATAAAACTCTGACATTATTATATGAGAACTCAAAGTGTTCCTCTTTTCAAATAAGTATGACATGTAAATTGTGCAGTTCAGAAACAGTTTTTGTCTGTCCCACAAGGAATTATTAAATAAGTGATTCTCCATAAACCACCTATCTATAGTCACAAGAAAAAATTACTCTGGTATATCATAGCACATAGAAAATTATATGAATATCAGAAAAATACATTGCCTAGTAATTAATCTAGTAAGAGTTAAGCAATGCCTGAAAGAAAATAATAATAGGGGAAATGTTAAATGCTGGAAGAAATAGATGAAAGTATTATATTCATTAATTTCAATCATTGTGTCAATTATTCCTTACTGATCTAAGGACTTCACATAATCAAAATCAAAATACTTCATAGGTGTTTGTGTAAATTCACAAGATAATTCTCTGTGCACATGTGCATGCTAATAGTGGGACTTGAACTCAGAGCCTCAAACTCTTGTTTAGCATCTTTGCTCAAGGCTGTCTCTTTCTACTACTCAGGCCATGGCTACACTTCTGGCTTTTGGTGATTAACTATAAACAAGAATCTAAGGTATTTATTTGTCTGAACTAACTTCGACCCTCAATCTTCAGGTTCAATACTCCTCCTGAATATTTAGGATTATACGCATGAGCTACCAACACTTGGCTCACGAGCTACCTATAAATAATATATAGAAATACAAAGAATTAAAAATAGTGAAGATAGATGAACACTAGAACCTCCTTCCTATAATCCTAGCTACACAGGAGGAGAGATCTGAGGATAGCAATTTGAAGCTAGTCCAGGCAGGAAAGTTCATGAGACTCTACCTCCAATCAGTCACCAAAAAGCTGTATTGGAGGTGTGGAGCAAGTGGTAGAAAGACAGCCTTGAGCAAAAAAGTAAGTGATAGGGCAAGGCCATGAAGAATTAAATCCCAATACCAATAAATACACATATAAACACACATACAAATCATTAATAATAATAATAGAAAAATAGTGGAGATAATCAAGTTAACAAAAGGAAATAGAATTAAAATAACCCAACATCAACATTTGTACTTCGCTAGTAATCAAAACAGTATAGAGAGACTCCAAAATAGACAAACAAACCCATGAAATGCAAAAGAGAATTCATAGGCAAAGCAAAGAGAAAAATCTGGATGGAATTTTGACAACAGTCACTTTGGTTCAAGTGAGTTACTATGAATCTCAGAAGCATTTGTAATTTATGCTTCACATTTGAAGCACTTGTGAAAATCCAGAAGGAATGTTCTGTAGCCAACAGGCATGTTTTGTGATTCATTGTCACAAATATGCAGAGAAGAGTGGATATAGCCCATAAACAAATGAATAACTGTACATATACCTCACATTGTATCCATAAATCTACACATGGCTGATGGTGCATATAAATGTCAAAGGCAAAATAAAGCTTAGAAGAAATAACACAATTGATCTTCATGACCTCGTAGTGGAAAGGGGACTTTTTTTAAGGACACTGAAGATGGTGACAATAATATAAAAGACAAACTAAACCCATTCCTACAAGGGATTTTTATTTTCTTCAAAAGAATCCACCGCTGAGAAATTCAGCCAAATTTAAGGCTTAGAATTAGGGAACTAACTAACCAACTAAATATGTATGTATATATATATATATGTATATATATGTATATTTATACATATGTATTTATATACACATATAAATAGATATAATTAAATAATTAAAAAGCAGAAAACCAAAAAAAGTTTGGCTAAACTTTTGGAATAGTCACTTCTTAAAAAATTACAAAATATAGCTGTTCATGTCTCACACTTGTAATCATAGCTATACAGGAGGCTGAGATCTGAGGATTACAGCAAAGAGCCAGTCCAGGGAGAATATTCCATGAGACTCAATTCCAATTAACCATTAAAAAATAAATCTAGAAATGAAACCGTGACTCAAGTCTGTGGCTCAAGTGGTAGAGAACCAACTTTGAACAGAACAAACTAAGTGATAGTGTCCAGGCCTTGAGTTCAACCTCTAGTAATAACATACACATAAATTATAAAAACTGTTTGTTTTTATAATAAAAAATACAAGTTAAGTATTCAATGTTATGTATGTAAGTAACATGGCTAATACGACATTCACAGATTGCTGGTTGGAAAGTAACTATTTGGGAAAAATATTTTCTTTATCTCCTAAAGACAGACACACTTTGGTGCAAAGATTAGATTACATAAATATTAAAACATAAGCTTGTTATATATTTAAATACATACATAGGAACTAAAAATGTTCACCCTCATTATCTTGTACTGTAGTTTAAAAGAGATATACATAAAAAAGTTGGTGACATCATTTATAAATTGGAATGCTACAGAGCAGAAAGAGTAAATAAAGTGTATATAAGTTAAAACCATGGATGAATTTCAAAAATATTATTTTGAACACAAGCAACGAAGTATAAAAACACCAATATTATATTGAGCATCACAGATATTCTATCATCTTTTAGGGATAAATAAGGCAGTCATGTAGGATTTTTATTTTGCTTTACTGTGATTAAGATCAAAATCAACCATAAATTATTTCCTTTAGGTACCATGGAAATTACTCTGTATATTAATTAAAATTTGTTAATAATTTTCTATGCAATTTATATAATTTACTAATATACTATTTCATAATAGTGTTAGTTGTTAATTTCTAAGCTCATCATCATATTTAAAGAAACAATATAAGAGATAGATTATTAACCTGAGAGCAACTCTGTAATAATTAGCAAGATACCATCACAGAAACAAAGTTTTTAAAAAGGGGTGTGTATCAAACTGTATGTTCATGACTAATATGCAAGAAATTATGAGTTCAAATACCACAAAAAAAATTCAGGGATCATAGGAGAGCTCTATGTGGAGTCTTTTGAGGAACCTCCATACTGCTTTCCAAGGTGGTTGAACAAGTTTACACTCCCACCAACAATGCAATAGAGTTCCCTTCTGTCCACATCCCTTCCAGTATCTGTTGTTATTAGAGTTCTTGATTATAGCCATTCTAACTGGAGTGAGGTGGTATCTCAATGTTATTTTGATTTGCATTTCTTTTATGGCTAGGGACTCCACATAGAACTCCCCTTTGACCCAGAAATCCCACTTTGGGGCATTTACCCAAATGATCACAAACAAGACCATACTAAAGCTACCAGCACAACTATGTTTATTGCAGCATTATTTACCATAGCTAAGATACTGAACCAACCCAGATGCCCTTCAGTAGATGAATGGATCAAGAAAATGTGCCTCCATCAAAAAGAATGGCATTGTCCTATTTGTTAGGAAATGGAAAGACTTGGAAAAAATTGTATTAAGTGAAGTAAGCCAAGTCCAAAGAAACATAGGTCCCATGGATACCCTTATTTGCAATAACTAGTGTATGTCTGAGACAAGCAGAAAAGGTCAGATAAGTTGATGTTAGGCGAAATGAACCCCAAGAAAGGAAGAAAATGGTTTTTCTTTCTTGCTATTGTTTCTAACATATTTATAAGATGATATCTTTGTTGCTTTGTATGTCCCTTCCCCACAGTATAACCCCTGTTTTCACTGTATTTGATGCTCATATAATTTGCGGAGGGGAAAGGAAAAAACAAATAGGGGTTTAAATAGGGATACAGGTGGACCCATTGCAACAATGAGATAGATATATAAGACGTTAGGTCAAAAAACTAACTTTACAAAATTGGCCTGTGAGGAGGTAGGTTAGGGCCTGGGGGCAGGAGGGGGGGTGGAGATGGAAAGTGATGGTACGGGGAAACAAAGGAGGAAGCAACAATACTTGATAAGAAATGTACTCATTACCTTGCTCATGTAATTGTAACCCCTCTGTATGGTATTTTAACAATAAAAAAACAAAGAAAACAAAACAAAACAAAATTCATGGAGACAATTATGGAGAGAAACATAAGCATGTTGAAATAAATGTATCATGAAGTAAGTAATGTTGTAAGAGGTATAACACAAAATTGATATTAAAATGGAACTGTTGAGGGCTACTTATTTATATCATAGAATAGATACTTAAAAATTCAAATTCTACTAATACAGGCTTCGCTTTTTTTCAGTCATCCCACTCCATACAAGTTATAATAATAATTATCTTTATGGTATAATAATATTTATACCATATAATAACATATAATATAAAACCAGCATAATAATAAATAATTATTTTGAGGTTAACTATTTATATTTTTAATTTATCTTGAAATATTTATACAAAGGGGTTTCTATTCAACACAAAAATAGGCAGTTTTAATTCATTTACATTTGCAGTTTGGGTGGTTTAATTCATGGTCTGCTGTAGACTAAGCAAGTACTCAACCACTTGAGCACTTCTATGTTGCATTTGAGATAGGGGCTACCTGACCAAGCTGATATTGAGCTCATCATCTTCCAGCATCTTTTTCTGGAGTAATTGGTATTGGCAAAACAAATTACCATATTGTACTAACAATATTCATTCTAATATCATGTAAAATATTTAAAATAATACAAAAGGGTCTGTGGAGTAAAATTACATCATATAAGAACATTCATTTAATTTTAGAATTTAAGAAAATTTCATTCTAATGATTAGACATATTTTCATTATAACTTGTTTTTGTTTTTTAATGTTGTAGGTCATAGAAGGCTTGCAGAAGTTCCTCTGCGGGCATTATAACTTTATTCATGTGAAAATTTCCCAGAAAACAGAGCAGCAAATATCCAAAGGCATATTTCCCCCACCTTTTTTGGTACTGGTGCTTCATGCTTCTCTCTAACACTTCATTCACAATTCCAGCCCATTCTTGCTTTTGGATTTCAGATAGGGTCTTCTGACTTTTGCTAGTCTGTCCTAAGGCTATGGCCCCCTATCTCTTTCCTGAGTAGATAGGATTACAGATTTGGGATAGCATGTCTGGCTAAAATGTAAGTCTTCTCATAAGAAAATGGTCACTAGACATTTGGTAACAAAAGTTATCTTGACTTTCTTATTTTTTAATAAGAAAACATATTAAACTTGTGAATTTGTTTTCCAATGTGACCTCTCACAAGTGAAAAGAAAATGTGTGTCTTAGGTATTGTAAGTTTGTGTTTAAAATATTGTGTATACATAAATATAGAATGAAAGGTGTGTCCATCAGAATTTAACCATAGTTACCTGAATATTTAAACTATGGCCTTTCCTCCCTTCTTTTGGTACGTTCAAAATATGCTACATTGAATGTCTTAGGAAAAATACAAAAATATGCTTTATCAATAAATATTGAAGTTTATTTTGTTACGAATAAAATTTATTTTGTCAAAAGTCCAATGCCATCATGAATCCATGTTTCAATTTAATATCATGAGCAATTCCTTAATTATGTATTAAGAGCTAATAAAATAAAGTGGTAGTCTCTTGGAAATAATGAAGAAAAACTATTTTTGCTTTTTGAACAAAGAATTGAAAATAATAAATCTCAAGTATGATGCTGAGCAAGTGTAAAAAATTCTCCTAACTAAATTGCAATTAAAACAAAATGACAATTATGTGTTCAGACAAGGTATTAAAAAGAAAAAACATCTTCCCAGAGCAGAGACCCAAATCTTGAAAACAGTATTGTGGGGAGGGGGAGAGGTATTAAAAGCATCATCAAGGCTGAGCCATACTTATTTCTTAAATTATACATACATTCAAAGGAGATTTATTTATTACACTGTCCAGTATGATCCCTGTAGTGGAAAGAATAGTGATGGAAAAAATTCGCCCTTTGCCCCCTTGTTAGGCAAACTCTAAGTCCATTCTCTGTGAATGTGAGATCACCCTGGAGCTATTCCCACTAATATGAAGCAGCAGAGGGAGGAGCAAAGCCCTCACATCTGTGGCTCCAGTCTTTATCACTAAACAACTGCCTTTTCCAACAGTGATTAGGAAAAAGTTGGATTAGGGAAAAAGCAATTGACTAATCTGTTTTAGGCAAAGAGAGAACTGAGTCATGGCAGCCTGTTGTAAATCAGGCATTTATGTTTAGGCTGTAATTATGTAAGGTTGCTTATTTTTATAAGGATTATAAAAAGTTCCTTCACACTGAAAACTCTACTTATTGGGAAGTATGTATAGAGAAAAGTGTTGTGTCGCTGAGTGATGGATAATTTGGGGCTGTATTCATGTTAAGAGAGAACCTCGAGAAGGAAGGTCCAGAACTAAACTTGGCATCAAGGCATCTGGGTACAGAAGATGAGGAAAAGAGGTGGTCTGTACTTGGAAAGTAAATAAAACTGAACTATTGCCACAATTTGCCACAGAAGTAAAATAAATGGATGATTTTTATGGGTATGGAAAAAATGCAATGGCATAAAATATTTCTTTGCCTTCTCCAAGTCTCTGGACCCTCCCTCATATGATCATTTCATCCATTTAAAACTTCTCGGTCTTAGATTTCATGATGATTACCACATACCTCATCTGGTCTTTTGCCTTAAGGCATCTCACCGTACCTTATTCTGAGTTCTCTCCTTGAAAGAAGTCCTTAAACTACTTTTTGCTAAGAAACAATTACACATAGGCTTTCAGAAGTTCTTGAAAACTGCTTTTTGCTAAAGAAACACTGGCTCTTACTTGGTCTCAGGATGAAAGCTGGTCATTCAGCTCCCATTTTGTATCTGTGCCCTTTGATCTGGGACAGCTCCTGCAGTTACTTCAAAATCATCTTGGACTCCAGAAAAGACAGATTTACCAATAAGCATCTTGTGGCAAAAGGCAAACTGTCCCTCAGACTGTAGATGATTTCTTAGCATCTTGTGGCACAAAGATAAAATTGCCCCTAAGGAAGAAAATAAGCAAATAGACAGAGAGACTACTTTCTGGACAACAATGACCTAGGAAACAGTTGATGGACTTGATCACGTGATTAAGCAATTGCAATTTCTCTGGAAACCCTCCACTCTTGTGGTTTAAACTGTTTAATTACAGAGCATACTATCCATAAAACCTAGAGTTTGTATCTGTACTCCAAAGATGGCTAAGGATGGGCTCAAATACTGTCTTCCCAGTATCAAGTATTATATCTCCTTCCTCTGCCCTTTTCCAAGTCCCTTTACTTGACTTATGGGACAAGTGGTCATTTTGGGGCTGAATTACATGACTTGATCCGTCCTAACAAATCAAGTATTTCCCTAATGCTACCACTAATTAAATAAATATTAGTATTTACTCTACATAGAAAATAATGAGTTTCTCAGCACTGTACTTTGTGTTCAAGCTAATTGATCAATTTTAAATATAAGGCAAATTATTCAAAGATAAGAATGCACATAAGGCAAGCATTTCCAAATACATCAATGAGATAGTAAGATATCATCAAATCAATAGAAAAACAAAAATAGTAAGAGAAAAATCCAAAGGTGAATTCTGTGTGTAAATTTGCTACTACACCACAGCGTTGACCAGGAGATTGAAGGAAAATGAAATAATCTACTCAGCAGCCAAAGGAACCTGTAGACAGCCTTGGGAAATCATTATGAAATTAATGTGCTCATTCTCTTTGAAGCATAAACTGTGTGCCCACATCTCTGTCTGGTATTAATGATCCACTGTACATAATCTGTGTCCCTAGGAAAAAAAAAGAACAGATTTCTAAAGAGATTTCAGCAGCTGCTTCTAGCAGATATCTAGCATCGGTCTGCAGTCAGCAGAGAGAAACAATGCCTGTTGGAAATCCAGATGTTGTAATGAATGTGAACAAGACTGAGAATCAAAAAGTGGAGGTGTCTTCAGAACACATGTCCATGAGAAAAGAAATGTAAGCAAATAGGTTTGTGCTTACTGAATCTCCCCACATATAGAAGTAAAATCAGCCGTGGCTGGGGTCTATAATCTGAAGATGCCTCTCTCTTACCAAGAGTAGATCAAAATTAATGGAAATGCCAGACAGAACATAAGATTTTCTTCATTTTATGATGTACAAGAAGCAAAACATTAGTCAAGTTAGGACAGAGATCCTGGAAGGCCCTGCACACAAGTCAGACTGAAGGACAGATGTCCAGCTGCAAACTGTATCAGGACATGCTCAGTTGTGGTACTCTCTAATTTATAGAATATTCATTCAATAGTTTTTTTCTAGCAACTAGTCTCTTGTACCAATGTTTGGACCCATATTATGAACGTGCTGGTGCTATGGCAGAATGGAGGCCATTTCATACGGTTCAGGGACCTGCAAGAAGTCTTGTGGAAGACAAAAGCAGTAATGATTTCAGATACTTTAAGAGTGTGCATGTTTGTAAATTTTGCTCTATAGGCACAGTTTAAGTAGCACAGTCACCAACTGTTCACACCCTCAGAAAATACTTGTCCTAAGTCTTGTTACTGACAAGCAGGACACATTTAGTTAATCTTGGCAGGCCACAACACTGTGTTTTTAGGTCTTTTCATCATTATGAAACTGGGCCCTATAGACCTGCACGACCAAGGAAACCGCATACAAAACTGACCAATCTTTCATGGGCTCCACAGATGGTAGGGAAATTCAGAGTATGAAAAAGAAACTATATGATGGAAACAGAAAACTGACCTCAGAAGAAATAGATAACGTAGGAAACGGCATGAACAACAAGAAACACTACACAACCACTTATCAGTATGCGTGGGCAGAATCTAAATTATTGTGTGCTTTTATCAAAAAATGTAGTGTGATAAAAGTGGAGGGGCAGCATGAAAAAATTCTTATAAATTATAGTATTGACACTGAAATATTCTTAAAAGGAAACAGGACTGCAGAACTCTCTTTTTATCAAAACAGGAAGCACCACAAATAAATAAAAATGGTATTTTCTGTGCAATGCAACTCATTTAATTATAAATGAGTTCTTAGAAATCAGTAGCCAAAGGTAATACATTTTAAAATAATCAATGGTACAGGCGATAGGATACAGATTACAATAAAAAAAAACAGACACTATTCATTCAAAAATGGCTAAATGGCAATGGGGGTATTTTTTCTATGTGCAGTCCATATAAGAGAAGAAGGGTAGAGAAAAGAAAAGTATATTTTTCTTTTTTTTGTCAGTTGTGGGGCTTGAACTCTGGGCTTGAGCAGTGTCCCTGGGCTCTTCAGATCAAGGCTAGTGTTCGACTCTTGAGCCACAACAGCACTTCTGGTTTTCTAGTGGTTTATTGGAGATAAGAATCTCAAGGACTTCACTACCCGGGCTGGTTTTGAACTGTGATCCTCATATCTCAGCCTCCTGAGTAGCTAGGATTATAGGCATGAGACACCCACGCCTGGCAGAAAGGTATTTTTTTTCTATCTGCAGTCCAAATAAGAGAGGGAGAGAAAAGAAAGGAAGGAGGGAAAACTTCATTTTTGTCATCAAAGTGATCATCACTACTACCACTTTCACCCTTACTAACATTCTCTTAGCAGAGCCTGGAGAATAGCACACTGTACATTGAATCTTTTCAGATGGGAAACACCACAGAAGGCAGAACACACATAAAAATACAACTAGAAAATTTTCAACTTTCATGACCAATTAACAAAAGAAATTATAGCTATGTTGAAGGGGTCCCCAAAATGAGCATGCATTTAAATGAAAATAACCATAAAAAGAACAGAAAAAACTATTTTTTTCTGAGTATACATTCATGTAAGAGGAAGCACTGCCCAATTTATCCTGGAAATGTGTGGAAGGATGGAGGAAGAAAGGCTAAGACTACTGTTCTAAATAAATTGTCTAAAGACTTGGCAAAAATCATATTAAGTGAAGTAAGCCAGACCCAAAGAAACATAGGTCCCATGGTTTCCCTCATTTGCAATAATTAGTATAGGTTTAGGATAATTTTATCAGATGAGCAGAAAAGCTCAAAAGTTATGTACATATGACCATATATAAGATGATGCTAAGTGAAATGAAGCCCAAGATATGGACACAAGAGGTCTTTCTTTGTTGTTGTCTTTAATGTACTATGGGCTTTTTTGTGTTTCCTGTGTACGTGCTTCCCCCTATGGTATATCCCCTGCTGTTACTGTATTTGATTTTGGTACCCTGCATTTTGTATATACACTTGTCTAATTTGGGGATGGGAAGGAGAAAAACAAAATGCTAAAACAAGGACACAGGATGACCCATTGCAACGATACACACAAAACAGTATATTGGAAATTAACTTTACAACTTCGGGCATGGTGGGGGGGGGGAGGAGTAAGGGAGATGGGGGAGGAAAAGATAGTAGGAGAATAACAGGGAAGGTGAAACAATGCTCGACAATTATTGTACTCATTACCTTATTCATGTAACTGTAAGCCCTCTGTACAGCTCTTCACAATAAAATAAATTTTTAAAAAATAAAAGCAATTAATGCATAAAAATCAATTGTTAATCCATGGCAAAACAAGTGAAATTCTCTCTAAAGGTTATGACTTAATTTCTAAAATAAAAATTTTAAGTTATCCAATAAAGTGGCAGAACATTGGTTAAAACTTACTTTAAAACAAAAGTTAGAGGATAGACATGCATTTAAAACAGTGTACGTAAAGAAATAATTATGGGTTTGAACCATAAAGAGATTGGGTTATTTTTGTAGCAAAGTAAGTATATTAACTAAAAGGAGGGGGGGTACCTAAAGGTAGGACAGTAAGAAACAAACCTTGTTTACAACTTTTTAAAATTTTAACATATATTTTTATTGTAAAGATATTGTACAGAGGGTTTACAGTTACATGAGCAAAGTAATGAGGCCATTTCCTATTGAGCATTGTTACCCCCTCCTTTGTTTTGCCCCTACCATCCCTTCCCTCCCCACAGCCCCAATTCCCTTCCCCTCCCCTGCAAATTTGTAAAGTTCATTTTCAACATAGTATCTTGTACTTCTCATTGTTACAATGGGTCATCCTGTATCTTTGTTTCAGCATTTTGTTTTTTCCCTTCCCCTCCCCAAATTAGAAAAGTGTATATACAACATGCAGGACACCAGAATCAAATACAGTGACAACAGGGATTATACCATGGGGGAAGAACATACGAAGAAACAAAAATATCACATAGTACATTATTAGTACATTAAAAAGAACAAAAAAAATAAAATCCCTTGTGCCCCTATCTTGGAGTTCATTTCCCTTAACTTTTAAAGACAGCTCTGCCTATTTTTTTCTAATGATTAATGTTCTGAACAGTTAGATTAGCAATGTATTGGTTGTAGTTGCATCTAGGGTTTTGCTGAGATGTTTTTGGGTTGGTTTTTTTTTGGGGGAGGGTCCAGACGTGGGGCCTGAACTCTGGGCTTGGGTGCTGTACCTCAGCTCCTCAGCTCAAGGCTAGCGCTCTACCACTTGAGCCACAGCGCCATTTCCGGCTTTTTGCTTATGTGGTGCTGAGGAATCGAACCCAGGGCCTCATGCATACAAGGCAAGCATTCTACCACTTAGCCACCTTCCCAGCCCTGAGATGTTTCTGTAATGCATGCAATGTAACTTGATCACATTGATTCCCCTGTCACTCTCCCTCATCCTTCTATTACTTCTAAAATAAGTTTTGCATGTATTTTTTGTTTTTATACTGCATATAAAATACCTTGCTCATATTTGTACTCTAAGTTCACTCTCCCATTCTCACTAATGCCTTATCCCAAACAGACCTGATTTACTTTTGTTTCATTCATTAAGAAAAGTTTTCAGTTGTTCAAGGGGTTTTTACTAAGCAATTTTACACATGCATATATTATACATTAGTCAAGGTAACCCCATTATTATTTGCTTTTTCCATCCTTCTTCTCTCAGTGAGTTTCCTTATGCCAAATTTATACATAGACACAGTGTTTATGAGTAGCATTTACCCTCTACTATTGCTATTCTATTTCCTTCTCTCTCTTTCTCTCTCTCTATCCCCCCTCTCTCTCTGTTTATGCTTGTGAATGTACATCTTTTAGGTTTAGCTTCTACATATAAGGAAAAATATCAGATGCTGGCCTTCTGATTCTGGTTTACTTCACTTAACATTATGCTCTTCAGTTCTATCCATTTTCTGCAAATGATAAGATTTTATCTTTCTTTATAGTTAAATATATATCCAACATGTATATATACCATGTTTTACTAATCTATTTATCAGCTGTAAGGCATCTGGGATGCTTTCATAGCTTTTTTTACCGTGGAATAAAAACAGTGTATAAGAATTCTCTCAGATCAGCATTTGTTTTCATGTGTGTTTATGATAATGGACATTTAGACCAGGATGAGATGAAATCTCATTGGGATTCTTGAAACAACAAATATCTTCCAGCAAATTATAAACTAAGGGCCTTTCCTAAAGATTATACTGCAGACTTCAATTTCCTAACAGTTGTATCTGCCTCTTGGTTGGTATATGCTGGAAAGTGAACATGTCAGTTGTAATCACTGAAGCTGCTGATATCTGACACCTCAGGCATCTGGACCTCCTGCAACTCTTAGCATTCCCCCTCTAACTTACAGTATGTGAGGAGCCACATCTCTTGTAAAAGATGATACATGTGTTTACTGAATATGTGTCTGCATTGGTATTGCTAGTAATGTATACCATTAAGTAAGAAAATGCTCTAAATTAATAATCAATTCACTTTATTGAGTAAGCACTTCCCTCAGATGTAAAGAGAAAGAAATGCTTCCTAGAAAATGGATACAAATGTTTCCTTCAGCCAGAGTCTGTGATAGCATTAGGATTAGAAGGAATTTTTATTGACCAAATCAACTATTTCTTTTACTTGAAAGCCCTAGGTATCTTGTTTGATAATAATGAGCAATATTAGATGGTAAAGGCCATAGATTATGAATGGGGAAAAAAACCCTTATTTCTAGTCTTTTCCTGCTTCTCAGTCCCGTGTTAAATACTACTCAGATTTCAGCATCCAATTATTTTAATGATTTTTAATTTAATTATTGACAAGGCAAAAATGGCTCAAGTCTGTAATCCTAGCCACTCCAAAGGCTGAGATCTAAGGAGCAGCCTGAGCAGGAAAATCCATGAAGTTTCTTATCTCCAGTTAATCACCAAAAAATAAAGTGAGAAGTGGAGCTGTGTCTCAAGATATAAGCACACAGGCTCAGGGAGAACACCCTAACCTTGAGTTCAAGACCCAGGACCAGCAAAACTAAAATAAATATTGCTATGGAATATAGTTTGCGAACTTATGTATATTTTTAAATACATTTGGGTGATTAATCTTGGAAATTATATTTCCTTTACTAATATAAAAATTAAATATCTTTAAGTTTAACCAGGTTTTCTAGAGAGATTACTTTCTATTCAATTGGTCAATGTCTCTGTAATCATAATGAATAATATAGGAAGCAATAAATTAATAAATATTGGTAACAGCCGAAAAGACCTTTTCTCTCCACATTCTTGATTTTCATACTTATCATATATCAGTTGATGCTGTGAAACCCATTTGGTTGTATTCTATCCCAAAGTGTAGTAAGAAGATGGAATTTATATCAGGCACATGCACCTTAATATGAAACATTTTGCTAATGCATTGCTACCCAGTACCTACCAATTTAACATTAGTCTTGGATAAATGCCTTGCTGTTTTGAATGAATTTTAGGCATCTGTAATGAAGCCAGAGGTTTTGACGTGGAGAAGAACAAGACTCAAAATCACTGTAATGATAACATTCGTAACATTGGGAAATGTCCATTCTGCTTATTCATAAGCTCAATCTTAGCAGTATGTCATTTTATTTCATAGAAGAAATCATTTACATAAAAGGATACTTGACAAACACAGGAGTTCACTTTGTAAAGCAGTAAAGCTAATTAAATGTTGTTGCAGGAAAGAAGAAACTGAGGAAACTTTTGAAGCCCTTTAATATCTTAGGGATCATAAACTTGTGGTTGGTTCGGGGAAATAATATTACATCATACAGAATTATATATAAAGAAAGTTTACTACATAGCTAGACATATGCAAGCCTGGGAGATTATTTTATTTTTGTTGATTTATTAATACCAGCATTCAGTGTGTGATATTCTTTTCAGAATCTTTTTTTTAAAATTTTTTATTGTGAAAATATCATACAGAGGGGTTACACTTACAAGGGCAAGGTAATGAGTACATTTCTTTTGTTGTTGTTTTGTTTTTGTTTATGTTTTTCTTTTGTCGGTAGTGGGGCCTGAACTCTGGGCCTGGATGCTGTCCCTCAGCTCTTCAGCTCAAGGCTAGCACTCTACCACTTGAGACACAGCACCACTTCTGTCTTCTTCTGCTCATGTGGTGCTGAGGAATCGAACCCAGGGCCTCATGAATGCAAGGCAAGCGCTCTACCACTGAGCCACCTTTCCAGCCCCATTAATACATTTTTTATCAAGCATTGGTGCCTCTTCCTTTGTTTCCCCTTCCCATCTTCTCCCCCCCCCCCCGCACCCCGCCTGGCCAAAGTTGTAAAGTTCTCTCATGATTTTGAAAACTATTTTCTAAAATTGTAATTTGTGTAATTGAAAGTAATATTTGTAGTTTATTAAAAAAACAGGCATTAGAACTAGTGTGAGTGTGTGTGAGACAAGTGTTGTAATATAAGTTTAAATACTTCCCAAGTAAGGAAAAAAACATGCATTGTCAATTAGTGTATCTGCAATTTGGAACATCATAAAGCTGCCAAACTGCCTGGTAGGCCTGAAGCCTTTACAAGAGAAGGTTCTAGGGAAGAGATATAACACTGAGGCCTAGAAACAGTCCCACATATCCATAAAACAATTGTAATAGAACTGCAAACTCCATTGCTTCAATTTCATGTATGACTTATATATGAGCTACTTGGTTGTTACTTTTATAATCATATATGTGTGTGTAAAATGCAACATTGCTGTCATTTGCATTAAATTAATTTTAATTAAGTTATGCACATCATTAGGTTATCACTACACTATGTTATTTTAGTCCATTGGAAGATTTTTCTAATCTGACTTATAAAGTTATACAGATATCCAACAGCTTAAAGAATCAGAGCAGGTAGACATGGGTTAAATGTAAAGCCCTCTCTTTGAACAAAGAAATGATATCTTGATGAATGTCATTATAAAAATCCTGAAAGGTATATAGAAGCTCTTCAATAGTCGTATCTTTCCTCCACCACTCTTTCTGATATCCACCTGCTTCTGCTTTTGAATCTTGGTGGGAAACAAGTTATTATTCTCTCAGTCTCCCTTGCAGCTGGCTGCTCCTCAAGGAAAACCACATATCCTAGGTTGATGAACCGGATGACACCTGACAACCCATAAGTTGCCCCTTTGTTATATGCAGTTGACAGAAAGAGTGGCAGAGAGAGTGAGGTCTTGGGACAAAGGAGCAGTTGGAACAAGGGATAGCGCCTAGTGGCATCACTGTTCTGTCTCATTCTTGTCCTGGTCAATGGGCTGTGATGCTGTCCATGCATTAATTGATTTCTTCTGTGTAGCCTCAAACCTGGATCTCATGGTAACTTTTTAAATCAATATATCTGTGATATATATATAGCAAAAATAATGAAACAGATGTCTTTGAACTCACATAAATATGGCAAAGAAGAACAAGCCTTTCCTTACCACTGCCAACCACTTAAGTTTCATTTATATCTGATCCCTCTTTTGAAGTAATAGCAAGGTTTTTGCTCCACACTTTTGTGAGCATTTTAACCATCGTCTACTATTGGATTTGTTTCCAGCATGACTCAGAAAGAATGCATGAAGAATGTCAACTCTTGGGAAAGAAATTCAATTATCATTAAACAAATAAAACCTTTTGTGCCAAGTATATTGAGATAGATTTATTTTGTCCTTGATAAAGTTATAGAGCAGAATGAAGATGAATAGTGTGCAATATACTACACATATTATCTCACTCAGATGTCTTTTCTTGTAATTAATCATGAGCAAAACACAATATCAACTTTTGAACCTAGTTTAAAAATAGACATTTCTATTACACATTCTTATGAAAGTGAAGATAAGCACAGTTAAAAATAATTCAATTTATTATAGAAAAATATGTTGTATAAATCTTTGATTAAAATTAGGGCTGATGTATTGAAATCAAATTATTCTACACAATGCAAAAAATAGCTTAGCTTTTTCACAGTCACAAAAAAGAAAATGATACTTAAATCAACTTGTGAGAGACACTTGATGCAACAGAGAGGGGAAGATTTGTTTCTATGGTCATGCATGCTAAATGCATTAGCCAGACCCTCTCTCTGTGATGTGGATACTGTAATAAGAACTTTAAACCCACTTAATCACTGAGGTCTCTTTTCTCTTTTCATAGTTACTATAAGAAATCTCTTTAGATAATACAACACACATTTAAAGAGAGACATCTGTATAACATAGTAAAATAGTGATGTCTGCAGGGACGTTTGTGCACCATTACTATTTGGTAAGAGGAAAGATTGAGTACTGGTTTCCTTATAGAAGTTCAATACTGTGAATCTCACTGGCTGAACTTTGGGGATGAGAAGCAAGACTAACTTCTGTTATAGAGCTATAACACAGTTGTGTCAGCCACATAAAATCATAGAGGGAATAGTTCCCTTAAACTAGTGTTTCATACAAAAGGAATGCCATTTACACCAGTGGCAGAAAATGAAGAGAGGAAAACCCCCATATCTGCTCAGTAATAATGATAATCTTGAAAGGAATAGAACAAAGATCTATGAAATAGGCAAAGGGAAAGATTAATGTACTGCTGAAAATAATTTAATCCACGGCAGCACACAATAATTTCCTCAAGCTATCTTACTTTCCTAACAGATTAATAAAAAATATGGCCAAGTATCTGTAAGAACAAAATAACTTGAGATAGAAAAAAACATGAAATACAATGAATAAAATGTCACTGGAAGGCAGAGTTTGAAAAACATGCAAGATATAGAGATTTGAAATGAAAGACGATGTCCTATGAATAGTTCAAGGACTTGAAATTCTACCTAAGAAAAACAGAGAAAGATACATTTGCAAATGTCTTTACTGTATCCTGTCTTGTAATGTGCAAGAATAATTTGGTTGGATTTTAGGGTTTCACCATATCATTAGTTTCTGAGGAATCACCCAATTGCTGTCTGCATTGATTGTAACAGTTTACATTGCCACTAACAGTGTGGCAATGGGTTTGGATTTGGGTTTGGGTTTACCTAAACCCCCACCAGCATCTGTTCTTGTTTATATTACTGATGATGGAATTTGGACAACTACATAAAGATGAATAAAACATCAAATTCATTTAACAGAAAGAACATTAATGGACAAAAAATAAAACAAATGAAAGTGACCAAAAAGATGACATAAAACATTAAAGTCAGGAAACAGAAATGAAAATTAACTATGAATACAGATCAAGTGCAGATAGAATATGAATACTTAAAATGAAAGCAGTAAAGAAGGGTGAATTTGGTGCATAAGAAGCCAAAGAGAACCCAAGAATTATGAAATATATTAAATTGTCATTTTGATTTTCTATCTTTACTTGGAACATTCTTAAAGTGTCTGAGTGCATCACCGAATTCCATCATTTACTCAAAATTTTAATCCATTAAAGATTTTGAAAAAAAGGCTTCTTACAAAATCAAATTTTTAAAATGTCACATAGCTTTTGCCTGGATTGAAAAGAAACAGAAGCTGTGATAGCAATTTGTACTCTGTAGAGTTGCACTCTACAGATGTGGTCCCTGACTTCCACAGGTTGCGTGAAGCCCTTCATACAAATGTGGGAGTCGGATCCTGAAAGCAGCACTTGAGCATCTATATCCAGTGTGCTTTTTGCAGAAATCGTGAACTGAGCATCTGTGAGCAGAGCCCTGCTGCCGACTCAGAAGCAGCAGAGCATGAGGCAATCATCCATGTGCTAAGCCACTGAAATTCCTGAATGTTCCTTGCTTCCTTAATTTAGCCTGACAATGTGCACGTTGGGTACAGAAGCAATGTAAAACAATATAACATATTTAAGAGACTATGACATATTTAAGAGAAATATTTACAGTCTAATCTAGAAATCATAAGCTTCATGAATATTTTTGTGTATATCTTTTTCCTCTTCATTTGCATGCACATAGATGATAGATAGATAGATAATTTTTTAATTTAAATGCTGGTAAATGACTTTTCATTTGTTCATCCGTGTTGTCCAGCTCCAAGACCGTAATATCTCTCTAACATCTCATCACAAAAATACCAGTCAATTTCCATGAAGAAAGAATTTCTTTTGGTTGATTTTTATTATTTTAATATGTGGTAGTAAATCTGTCTTATTGCCCTGAGAAATGACTTGAGTGGACAGAGAAAGTGTTGCTCCTCTAGACAGCTGCACTTTGGGGGCTAACTGCTTAAGCTTTAGTGACAATTTCTTGTCATCTTTGTCCCTAATGACCCAACTATTTATCCTGTTTTCAGGGTCACATTGACCTTACCACTGCCATGGCACAAGCTCCTCCCCAAGCTGAACCTGACCCCTTCTAAGCAACATGTGAGAGTTCATTTCCCTTGATAGTCAAGGTAAGAGCGATTCATGACAAATCTTCAGGGTCTCCATCTAATTCTGCTCCTGCAAGTTATTCTAGGGATATATGATAAACTCTCTTTCAGTGTTTCCCTTGAGCCTTGAATGTGATGCATATAACTGCTATTCTGATTTTGTATTTCTGTTTCAGCCCTCGAAAGGAATTCGTTCTTGATGTAGTCTTGCTTGTTATCCTTCCTCCTTCGGCCTCCCAGGTTTCCTTCTGCCTATATCATAATCTCTAGTGTACACTTCTAGTTTGGCCAGTTTTCTTTCCCTTTCCCTAGGGTGGAAGTAGCAGATTTGGTTGCAGAGAAAACAGAAGTGGTTCATTAATAAATCAAGAGAATAAATATTGTATGCATTGCACATGAAATTCTTATGCAAATAAAATTATTAAAAATTTTATAAATAGTTCTGATGCTTCCCCAAGTTTCCCTTTCATTTTCTCTGCAGCACATTGCAGGTGTCCAGATGAGCATCTTCACATATATTTCTAATTATTGCTACCATAGTACAGATGGACTGTAATATCCATTCCCAACTCCCCTTGATTGGCAATGAGAAAGACAAGCCATCTATCTTCTCTCTCAACACAAATGTAGTGTATTCTGTCTTTATTCCAGTTTCCTGGGGTCCATAACTGAGGATTCCCCCAATGGAGAATCAGACACATCCTTTGGCTTAAGATAATGCTCTGTGATAAGCATGTACAGTTACTTTTCTTGTTATTATGCCCTGAATGGCATCAAATACCAACTAGTCATGTAAGATTTAATTTTATTATGTACTGTGGGTAATGTGGGGTGTTTTAAAGGTAGGTAAAAGTCCTCTTATAGGACAAGAATAAATTTGTTCTTGCTGAAGTTGGTAGGGGACAGAGGAACGGCAGGTAGGGTGCCCACTTATAGCCAGATATGCCCATGTCTTTTTCCCAAAGGAAGGTTTACCAGACTCAAGAAATCCTATGCATTTGAGAGAAATGATAACCAATAACAAATGATGGTATCATGGGAACAAAGATGATCATTTCCAACAGTTTTGCTTTCAGAAAACTGTTAGTTGGCTCATGAAATTGCTCTTCTCGCCGGGCGCGGTGGCGCACGCCTGTAATCCCAGCTACTCGGAAGGCTGAGCCCGGAAGATCGCTTGAGTCCAGGAGTTCTGGGCTGCAGTGCGCTATGCCGATCGGGTGTCTGCACTAAGTTCGGTATCAATATGGTGACTTCCCGGGAGCGGGGAAACACCAGGTTGCCTAAGGAGGGGTGAACCGGCCCAGGTAGGAAACAGAGCAGGTCGAAATTGCTCTTCTCTATGTTTTGTTATCTACATTTGTTATAAGCAAGTAAAGTAAGCTCAAAAAACATGTGATTTTTCCATGCGATTTGTTTGACAGCCTCTTTCCCTATCATCTTTACCTTCGAAGGGTGAGGTTCACTAAGGCCAGTCTTGCTCCAGCAATCCTGTGGCTTGGTACTGGGTTACGTGCTCATTGAGGAAAGTATGGAATACCAGTGGAATCCTACGAGGCTAAGCCACATCCTCACTCCTGCCTTGACCTCAAAAACCCTTCCTTTATTTGCCCCTCAGGCTACAAGAATTTAGGCTCTAATTGTGAATATATTGAGTTGAAAAAATAAAAATTAGACATAATGAAAATCAATTCAATAAGCTAAACAATATGTAAAGATGAGAGTTTGCAAACATCTACTGAATGTTTCCCAACCCTACCATCAACAACTAGATAAATAATTCATTTTGAAATATGATGAATCCCTAAATGATTTAAAATTCCTACATCTTTTAAAGTAAAAGCTACCACTGTCCAGAGCACTTTAGAGTTATTTCATGACATTAAAAAGTGAAGGAAATAAAAAGGGATGAAGGAAAGGAAGGAGTGAGACAGGGAAGGGGAGAGAAAGGGAGAGAAAGAGGAAGAGGAAGGGAAGGAATGCCAGATGTGAGAGGGTTAACAGGAAAAAGGAAGCAGAAGCTAATAAGGGCAGGTGGAAGAAGTTGAGTCATCCCCAGTGTTGCTCCATTCAGCACTTGGCATGCTCAAGAATCATTTTTTTTTCAGTGTGAGTCAATTCCATTAAAAAGAATGACTCTAATAATAAAACTGCAGCAAATCATAGCCCTTTCCACTATGCTGGTTTATTCATGGGATTCTGGCATCCACTTCTGTGCTAATCCAGACGAGCTCTTCAGAGGTCCCTCGCCAATGGTGGCGTCCGTGTCACACACACATTTTTTTAAAAAAAGAAAGAAAGCAAAAACCAGCTCCCTGCTGTGGACCTGCCCTAATTCCAGACATCTGCAGACCCAGCTGGGAGCACCTGGAATCTTATTAGCTGTAAGACTTGAAGACAACACCTATAAACCAAAAGACAGAGTGTTGTGAAATTTAAAGAACAGGAACCCTCTAGAGAGTCATACTGCTGTTGCTTGTAAGATGCATATTCAAGTCCCCATAATATCAGTTCAAGCACAATGAATTGATTGAGAGACTGCATTAGAGATGAAGCTATATAGGCGTGAGACAGCTAAAAAACCTACCCATTTTCAGTGGAATTTTTCCCATTCAGTGTATTTGAAAAACAGATGTATCCATGGAAGCTGTGGCTCTAAAATGAAAGACCACCAAAAGGATGCTCTGTGAATATGCTAAAAAAAAAAAAGTGCTTATAACATCTTATTCTAAGTTGTACAAAAACACCTGAGATCCTGGTATCAAAATTACAAGCTGTTTTCTTTTCTGTATTAATCTTTTTGTTGTTTATAGTTGATCCTGGGGCTTGAACTCTGGGCCTGGGCACTGTCCCTCAGTTCTTCAGCTCAAGGCTAGCACTCTACCACTTGAGCCACAGCACCACTTCTGGTTTTCTGAGTGGTTTATTGGAGATAAGAGTCTCACAGTCTTTCCTGCCAGGGCTAGCTTTGAACCGCAATCCTCAGATCTCAGCCTCCTGAGTAGTTAGGATTACAGGCATGAGCCATCAGAACACGACCCTCTGTACTAATCTTAAATAAAGGGATAATAAAGTTAAAATTCTATGATATCTCTTCAAAATGAGGTCACTAAGACTCAAACCAAAACAAAAATTTTATCCTTTAATTTTGTACATATATAAAGCTGTGTGAAAGAATAGATGGAAAAATAGTTGAACATGTATGTCAGACTTTATTGCTATAGATAGATAGATAGATAGATAGATAGATAGATAGATAGATAGATAGATAGATAGATAGGTAGGTAGGTAGGTAGGTAAATAGATAGATAGATAGGTAGGTAGGTAGGTAGGTAGATAGATAGATAGATAGATAGATAGATAGATAGATAGATAGATAGATAGATAGATAGATAGATAGATAGATAGATAGATAGATTATCCATTGATGAGGAAAAGAGGAACATCACCAAAAGAATTGTCCATAGCACAAATGTAAATTCACTAATAAAATATCCACCTTATAAATAAACTTCTATATAATTAACAAATTCTATATAATTAACAAATTCCAACCTCACCAAACTCCTGAGCTTATTAAAAATAATCACTAAAAATAAATACTATTTTGAATTTATAAAAATATAATTTATATCACCCTGCACCAGAATCAACTCCACATGGATCAAAGACATCAAAGTCAAAGCAGACACCCTTGAAAATATTACAGGAAGGAATAGGAGAAACTAAGGCTCACTGACACAGGCCAAAATTTTCTTAAGAAAGACCCAAAAACAACAAATCAATTGTAAAAATGAGATTGCATGAAACTGCAGAGCTTCTGCATGGCAAAAGACATAGCTAGCACGATCAATAGAAAACCCACGGAATGGGAGAAGATCTTCACTAGCCATACAATGGACAAGGGTCTCATATCTAAAATATACTTAGAACTCAAAAATTAAATCCCCCAATAACAAATCCTCAAAGAAGCAACCACCCCATTAATAAGTGGACTAAAAACTTAAAGGGAGAGTTCTCTGAAGAGGAAATAAAAATGGAAAATAGGTACATGAAGAAATGCTCAACTTCTCTAGCCAAAAAAGAAATACAAATCAAAACAACATTGAGATTCCACCTCACCCCAGTTAGAATGGCTATAATCAAGAACTCTAATAACAACAGATGCTGGAGGGGATGTGGCCAAAAGAGAAACCCTACTGCATTGTCGATGGGAATGTAAACTTGTTCAACCACTTTGGAAAGCAGTATGGAGGTTCCTTAAAAGACTCCACAAAGAGCTCCCCTAGTTTTAGGCATTTCCCCAAACGTTTACAAACAAGGACATACTAAAGCTACCAGTATAACTATGTTTATCGCAGCATTATTCACTATAGCTAAGATATGGAACCAACCCAGATGCCCCTCAGTAGATGAATGGATCAAGAAAAGAAAATGTGATATATATATAGCAATTCTATGCTTCCATCAGAAAGAATGACACTGCCCATTTGTTAAGAAATAGAAAGATGCCCCTCAGTAGATGAATGGATCAAGAAAAGAAAATGTTATATATATATATATATATATATATATATATATATATATATATACATACATATAATATATAATTCTATGCTTCCATTAGAAAGAATGACACTGCCCCATTTGTTAAGAAATGGAAAGACTTGGAAAAAATTATATTAAGTGAAGTAAGCCAGGCCCAAGATAGGTCCCATGGTTTCGCTTATTTGCAATAACTAGTATATGTCTAGGACAACCAGAAGAGGTCAAAGCTATGTACATATGACCATATAATCTGATGCTAAGCGAAATGAACCCCAAGATAGGGACACAAGAGATTTTATCTTTGTTGCTGTTCTTTTTAACGTACTTATAATGTATTATGTGATATTTTGTTTCTTTGTATGTCCTTTGTATGTTCTCCCATGGTACAACCCTTGTTGTCACTGTATGTGATTCCGGTGTCCTGCATCTTGTATGTACATTTTTCCAATTTGGGGAGGGGTGTGTCCTGCATCTTGTATGTACATTTTTCTAATTTGGGGAGGGGAAGGGAAATAACAAAATGTTGATATAAGGATACAGGATGACTCATTATAACAACTAGATGTACCAGACACTATATTGAAAATGAACTTTACATGTGTTGGGGGGGAGGGAGGAGTTGGGAGGTGGGGAGGAAAGGGATGGTGGGAGCAAAACAAAGGTGGGGGTAACAATGCTCGATAGGAAATGTACTCACTACCTTGCTCATGTAACTGTAACCCCTCTGTACAGTATATTTACAATAAAAATATATATTAAAAAATAAAAGGATCCCCCACAGTATAACCCCTGCTTTCACTATATTTGATGTCAGTATAACTTGTGGAGGAGATGGGGAAAAACCAGTTGTTTAGGATACAGGTGGACCTGATGCAACAATGAGAAGTACAAGTTGTCATGTCCAAACGAGCTTTACAACGTCGGTGCGGGGGGGGGGGAAGGGGGGGGGGGGGGGAGGGGGGAAGGAGAAGGATTGGGATGGGGGGGAAGGGGGGAGGCTGGGAAGGGATGGGAAGGGTAAACAAAGGAGGAGGCTGCAATGCTTGGTAAGAAATGTACACATTATCCTGCCCATGCAATTGTAACCCCTCTGTTCAGTATGTTCACAAATAAAATAAAATTAAATTAAAAAAAATAAAAGGAATGCATGAACCAAAAATAATATATATATAATTTATGTAAGGAACAATGCACATTAAAATGCTATTTTTTGCTATAATTTGTTAGTCATTTAAAAAGGATATTGGCAAATCAACTTAAACCCCTGTAACTTAGATGTTTAGTGGAGCATTTCTACTTGCAGGAAATTTTAAAGTATCATTACAATTATCTTCAAGTGGATTTGTGGAATTTTTCTCTTATTTTTATTGAAAGAAAGTATTAAAAGTCTAAGTGGGTAATCACTGATTTGTACCTCCTCAAGTCTTTCAAGATGATCACTGCCTGTTCTTAAATAATATGACGAGAGTTAGAACAGTTTAGATTAGATCACCAATACTGAAAATACAGTGGAATTTTTTATCCAGTACTGGGGCTTGAATTCAGGACCTAATGATTTTTTTAAATTTTACTCAGAGCTGGCACTCTGCCACTTGAGTCACAATTCTACTTCCAGCTTTTGTAATTGCAGATAGGATTCTCATAAATGGAGAATAGATATATCTGCACAAATACTGAATGGTGATCCTCAGATATCAGACTCTTGAGTAGTTAGGATTACTGGTGTGAGCTACCAAAGGTTGACCACAAGTCCACAATAGATTCTTTTAATTCATGTTTCCATTCTATATATGTAAGTACATACAATTTCAAGATGGTACAAATTCAACTGGTGGTTTTATAGCTTATCAAAATTATATCCACATAGTTTATTTAATGGAAGTACAAAACAATTTACCATTTATAGGACAAGTTTTTAGGCTTTCTAATCCAGGTCATCTAAATATATGGGCAGGGTAACACTCATTTCAAGTTTATTCAACACAATTCAACCATCTCATGAAATACTTAAGAACAGAGTATTCTGAGAATGAAATGGAGATGATAGTGTAGAAATATCCAGATTTTTCTGTGAATGAAATGGAGATGATAGTATAGGAATATTCAGGAGCTAAAGATCTGGCTAACCTTTTGTAAGTTCCTCAGCTATGGAAATATAAGGGAAGGAAGTGGCACTGTGGCTCAAGTGGTAGAGCTCTAGCCTTGAGCAAAAGAAGCTCAGAGACAGTGCCCAGGTCCTGAGTTCAAGCCCTAGGACTGGCAAAAAGCAAAGCCAAAAAAATGTCCTCTTGCTGGATGCTGATGGCTCACATCTCTTATTCTAGCTACTCAGGAGGCTGAGATCTGATGATCGTGGTTCAAAGCGAGCCCAGGCAGGAAAGTCTGTGGGACTTTTATCTCCAGTTAACCACCAGAAAACAAGAAGTGACACTGTGGTTCAAAGTAGTAGAGTGCTAGCCTTGAGCTAAAGAGCTCAGGGACAGCATCAATATATATTTATAGATATATATGTATGTATATATATGTATGTATACATATGTGTGTGTGTATACATACACTATATATGAAAAAGAAACAAGTGAAATTCAATGTGTTGGGTGACTTGCAGGAAGAAACTGACACTGTCTAAATATCTTTCCTAGATATTTATATAAAAATTTAGAAGCTATATTTAATATACACACTCCATTTTTTATTAACAGAGGGAAATGTTTAGAATAGATTCTACGAACTTAGGGAATTCTTGTTTCATCTCTTGGGAGACCTATTATTGGCCTGATGAACCAGAAAATTGGTAGACACATGTCCCAAAATGATCTCCTGTTGAGTTCTCCACTCTGCTTTTCTATATTCTGAACTGTTTTCTGAGCCAGATGCATCGGTTGTAGCAGTTTTAAACAGATTTTAGAATGTGGTTCATAGAAAGCATAAAATATCAACTCCAGACCTTGCCTCACTTCTATAGCATGGATTGGGATGGCGATGACCAAATACTACATTTGTGTTTCATGCTTGCTTTCATGTTTTCATAGCATGGTTCCTCAATTAAACTAAAACCAAGGAAATATTTTTACCAAAGGGTGTATTTCTTTTTCATTTGTTTTTATACCATTATTCTATTGGAGAGTATCTTCCTATGGTTCTCTCCCCATTAAAGCGTCATAACTACATCTCAATACAGATAAGGAGGTTCTTTCCTGCTCTGAGTTGCCACAATGTAGGTCCTACGTTTCCACTGTGGAACTGGTCCCTATTGAACTGAACCTCTGCTTGCTTTGTGGATATTTCCCTTTGTTCTAACCACAAGGCATTGCAAGTACCAAAATGAAAGCCCTTTGAAAGGAAGAGCCTGGCCTTGTGTGTGGTATGTGTCCTTTCCCAGCAGGCCAGGGATTTGGTTGATGCATGTTAGTTAAAGTGGGTCAACACATGCTTAGGTTCATAAGGTTTGTTTGTCTAATTTAAAACAAGTGTAACTTAAAGATACATTTTGCTCAGAACATTCTTCATTTGAAGCAGAAGTACTTTAGATTTATGTTATTTAGATTTATTTTATATCATAGAATAAATCCCTCGCAATGGATTTATAAATGCAATGAAAATTTTTATACAATTTTATTTTCAGAGACCAGAGAATAAGCTTCTTTCATTGAGCAGGCTGGATTATTCAATGATAATTATGGAATTATAGACAGAAGGTTACAACTACTGAAACTATAGGAAGAAAATCTTACTGAGAAATCCTACGGAGAAAGTATTCCTGAGAAAATTGTATCATTTTCCCCAATAAGAGATATTCTGTATACTTAGAGAAATGATTCATGTTTCAATAAGATTGGGGCACTGAAAAGAAATTTGTATATAGCCTCTAATCCAAATGATATATTTTTAGAAAACATTTTTAGATTTTGTTTCTCATTTAAAGTATTGAAGCTGGGTGCACTCATTATCTGTAAGACACATCATCATATTTTTAATAATAATAATAATAGATGGAGGAAATAATTGTACCTAATAATGAAGTTATAACCAGGCATTGGTGGCTCATGCCTGTAATCCTATCTACTCAGGAGGCTGAGAGCTGAGGATCACCATTCAAAGATAGCCCAGGCAGGAAAGACTGTGAGACTCTTATCTCCAATTAATCACCAGAAAACTGGAAGTGGCACTGTAGCTCACATGGTAGAGTGTTGGCCTTGAGCTGAAGAGCTGAGAGACAGCACCCAGGCCCAGACCAGAGTTCAAGTCCCAGAACCAATAATAAATAAGTAAATAAATAGCTTCCTACTTTGGTAATAATGAAGAATAAAAACCTCCTCTAATTTTAAGAATATCCATGTGCTGGCCTAGCTACAGGCAAGAAAATTCATGAGATAGTTTAAAAAGTAGTTGGGTAGATAGGAATTAATGAATGATATTTCTTCTTTATAGTATCTATATTTTTAAATAAACGTTTCACTCAATAATTGTATTTTTTTAAACTTTTAAAAATGTCTCTACATGGGCTGGGAAGGTGGCTCAGTGGTAGAGTGCGCCTTGCATGCATGAGGCCCTGGGTTCGATTCCTCAGAACCACATAAGCAAAAAGAAAAAAGCCGGAAGTGGCGTTGTAGCTCAAGTGGTAGAATGCTAGCCTTGAGCTGAAGAGCTGAGGGACAGTGCCCAGGCCCAGAGTTCAGGCCCCAAGACCGGACCCCCAAAAAAAATTTATTTTAAATGTCTCTAAACATAATTACATGTATAGTTTAAAATATTCTTCTACTCATTCCAAGAAGAAACTTCTCATCTCTGACAAATAACATAGTTTTCTGAAAATGATTGATTAGCATACAAAAAGGGTAGTATCCATGGCTAATATTTCTTGGTAATATAAGTGTACTAGGAATCCTATTATGGCTGGGAAGAGTGAGCATCAGCCACCACAGCAAATAAATCAACAGCAAAAGACAAAATACCTATTTCTTTTGACATGTGAATACCTGTAGCTATTTAAATATGATGTGTTAGGAGCATGTGCTTTCTACAAATTCCATAAATTATACTTGACATGACTTTTCCTCTACAACAGATGGTTTAGAGTAAACAACATCAAAATTAATATGTGACTCTAACTACACTCACACAGTAAAAATTTTAAATGATCAATCTGCTAATATATAATTCAACAACAGGGAGTTATTTACGTTCTATTATTAGATCGGGAAGCAAACTATCTTCTAAACGAGTATTTCCCAAGGTAGTTCACCTCTCCCTGAAGATCATTTCATATTCTTCCACTTAACCACGATATGGAAATAAACTGGGCACCAGTAGACAAAATTTCAGAAATGAATTTAATGCAGCAAACCTACTGAACCACACAGCACATGAGGAGCATGCCTGGCTTCCCTTGCTACTCCTTTGAGTAAGGATGTTATCTGTCTGTTGCCCAGCATGACAATGAAGCATTGTGCCACAAATTGCCCATTTGAGGTAAGACAAACACTCAAAATTCCAAGTACAGGGCTGGGAAGTTGGCTCAGTGGTAGAGCGCTTGCCTTGCATGCCTGAGGCCCTGGGTTCCATTCCTCAGCACCATATAAGCAAAAAGAAAAAAAGCCGGAAGTGGCGCTGTGGCTCAAGTGGTAGAGCACTAGCCTTGAGCTGAAGAGCTGAGGGACAGTGCCCAGGCCCAGAGCTCAGGCCCCATGACCGGATCAAAAAAAAAAAAATTCCAAGTATGATTCCTAAAGAATGTGCCTTACCTTCATGCCATCCTAAGAGTAAAATAGCATGAGTCATGAGTGAAGAACTGTCTTGAAATAGTCTGCGTTGAAATTTTAAGGGTTTGTTTTGAATTGTTTGAGTTCAGCAGCTTAATTTTCCTTCTTATTTCTTTACTTTCCTTAAAATCTGTGCTTTAATTAGGTTTTATCATCTTCAAATGGTTGTACAAGGGAATTTATATATATATATATATACATATATAGATATATGTATATATATCTATATACAAACACACATGCATACATATACAGGGAGAGAGATGATATAGATACAGATGTAGATATAGATACACACATAGATATGGATATTTATATCCATATCTCTGTATGTATATATAACATCATAGTATATGTGTGTATACATGTGTACTTTTGATCCATTCATGCATTGCAGAGCATCTAGGTTGTTTCTATAACTTTGTTTTGCTTTTGAAAAAATAAAGGATATATTTTAGTAAGGCAAGAATAATATTCCACACTTATGAGTATTTACTATATTTTCTCTTTGAAACACTAGATTAAAAATAGTAATGACAGGCTAGGAAGGTGGCTCAGTGGTAGAGCGCTTGCCTTGCATACATGAGGCCCTGGGTTCGATTCCTCAGCACCACATAAGCAAAAAGAAAAAAAAGCCAGAAGTGGCACTGTGGCTTAAGTGGTAGAGTGCTAGCCTTGAGCTGAAGAGCTGAGGGACAGTGCCCAGGCCCAGAGTTCAGGCCCCACAACCAGACCCAAAAAATAAACTAAAATAAAATAAAAATAGTAATGACAGCATTTTTTCTCAGTGAATAAATGTGTATAAAGCATATATGTAAAGCACTTAGCAGAGTTATTGACACACAAGTTCAATAAATATTAGCCTCTCACAAATGACCAGTGGAGAAACCGAGGGTAAGCAAATGTAACAGTGGTACTCAGTAGACACTATTTTGAAAAGGAACTATACAATGATGGGCAGGATCAGGAGAGAAGAAGTGTGAGAGAACTAAGGAAGTGATAGTATTGCCCCAAAAGAAATGTACTCATCATCTGGATTATAAGATGATAAACTCTCTGAACAATAAAACAAACTTAAAAACAAACTTTGTACATTGATTTGTGTGTTGCAGTAATAGGTCTAGTGTTCAGGTGCCAAGGATATTACTTTTAAGGATGTTGGAGCAACATTATTAAAAAAAAAAACTTCTGATAATACCATTAGTAATAGGGAGGAAAGCAACATCCCTGAGGACAGGTCTAGTCCAACTATTCCATTTTATTTTAGTACACAACTGTCAAGGAGATACTATGTGCTTGATATACTACCAGGGTTAAGGGGGTTAAAATATATAAAACAAAGAAGGCAAAAGAAAGAAAGAAAGAAAGAAAGAAAGAAAGAAAGAAAGAAAGAAAGAAAGAAAGAAAGAAAGAAAGAAAGAAAGAAAGGAAGGAAGGAAGGAAGGAAGGAAGGAAGGAAGGAAGGAAGGAAGGAAGGAAGGAAAGAAAGAAGTAAAGAGAGAGAAAGAAAGAATCTAAGACTTAGCTCCTGATTTACAGTATCTTTACAATAAAAAAAATATAAAAAAATATTGTGTTGTTAGGGAGAAACTGGGTGAAAACAAAGAAAAGGGTGATATTATCCCAAAAGAACTAAACTCAGTTTTACATGACTTACAGGATTGTAACCCCTCTGTACAATAACTTAATAATAATATAATGATAAAAAGTTTTCAAGCAAGTTCAAAAACATCCAACTTCTCAGTTACAGGAAAAATATATGGGGCTGGGGGCTGCTGGCTCATGACTTTAATCCTGGCTATTCAGGAGGCCGAGATCTGAGAATCACAGTTCAAAAACAGCTTGTGAGACTCTTATCTCCAAGCAACCACCATAAAACCAGAAGTGGCACTGTGGCACAAAGTGGTAGAGCACTAGCTTTGAGCAGAAGAGCTCACAAATAGCAAGGCCCTGAGTTCAAGCCCATGACTGACATAGATATACACATATACATATATATGTATGTATATATACACACATATATACATATGTATATACATACACATGTATATATGTGTATGTATATATACATTAGGACTCCTAAGTCTGGAGGCCATTAGTTTCAACTTCCTAATTCATATGCATACCTTATTCTGTTTGATTCTATGTAGATCTGGAAGTGTCTTATTATATATTCAGAGCATATACGAATTCACAACAGTTTAACAATTCTCAGAAAGTAATGGTTTAATAATTCAATGAATGCAGAATATATATGCATGGTACCAATATAAGACCTAAGGACAGGCAAAAAAAACACATTTCCAGTGCAGGAGGTGTCCCATACATCAGAGCATCAGAAAAGAGTAACGTTTTCACATAAGAACAGATGAGTGTAGACAAGGATGTTGAAGAATGTTTCTTGCCATAAATAATCAGGAGCTTATCTTAAGGTTAATGTCAGCATTGAGCACTGTTCATAGAATCAAAGCCAAATTTATTGTCCTCTTTAAAAATGTGATTCTGGAAAGCATACTGAATGTGGCTTAAAGAAAAACTACTCAAAACAGGATTTAGTCTTTAAAATCCATTTCAGAGATGAGGAAGGCGGACCAAGACGGAGATTATCTGGGAAGACGGTTTATGGAAGTAGTACAAACTTTTCCTATAGAATAAGAATGAGGAAATAGGATACGTATGCAGCATGTTGCTCACAATTCATACTTTGTGATCAAGAGGGGACTGAAGACAGGGAAATGATGCTTTGCCTGTGGTGAATCCATTTCAGTGCATGTAGTTAGGAAATAGGGTCATGTACTCGATATCAAGATAGATCAAAGTCCTTCTTGACCTACAAAGCCAGTACAATCTTAGCCTTTCTGAATCCCAGATTTTTTTAACAAAGAAAAAAAAGTCTTGTTTACATTTCCTGGACTCAGATTTCTTAAGAGGCAATGAGATATGTGGATTTCAAAGTCAAGGTAGGAAATGTATTTTGTAAGAAGAGCTTCTTTCAATGTAGAAAGTCTGAAGTATTTCTTCCCTTCTGTTGCCACCTCATCATCACATTTGTAGGAGAAAATGTTCCGTGATTTTCTTTTTTTTCTTTTTTGTATGTTTTTTATTGTAAAAATGCTGTACATAGGGGTTACAGTTACATGAGCAAGGTAATAAGTACATTGTTGCCTCCTCCTTTGTTTTTCCCCTACCATCCCTTCCCTCCCACCTCCACAACTACCCACCCCCTCCCTGCCGAAGTTGTGAAGTTCCTTTCAACATAGTGTCTTGTACATCTCATTGTTACAATGGGTCAACCTGTATCCTTATTTAAGCATTTTGTTTTTTCCCTTCCCCTCCCTGAATTAGAGAAGTGTATATACAAGATGCAGGGCACTGAAAACAGGCATTATACCATGTGGGAGGCACATATAAAGCAACAAAAAAAAATCACATAGTACATTATGAATACGTTAAAAAACAATAGCAAGAAAGAAAAAAGATATTTGTATGGCTATCTTGGGGTTCATTTCACTTAACATCATCTCATATGGTCCAATGTACATAGCTTTTGGCCTTAGATCCTTATATATCCATGATTTTCTTGCTTTTGAAATATTTTGCGAAAAGAGCCATGCACTACTTTTACTCTAGGATATCATATAAAGTTTTGAATACAGCCAGTATCCCTGGAGGATAAATACAGAGTCTTCCTCCTGAACAAAGGCCAAGCAGGCTTATTGCTCATTATAAACGATTTGTGTTCCCTTAAGCCCAGGATTCCTCTATTGTTAAGTGGAAAATTACATGCATTGGTGTCACCTGGCTCATCTCCAGTTTGTCCTGCTGGAATCAAAGGTCAGACTGACGGGTAAAGGTGCTAACATGCCAGGTACTATTATTGCTATGATTAATAAAATCCTTTGTCTAAAACCTAGGGGATCTCCTGTCTTCTGCTAGAATCCACAAAATTGAAGTAGGCTAACCATTTAGCTTGCACATTGAGTAAAATTTCACAACCTTCACAATTCTTGGCATTTTTGTTTTAGCAATCAAAAGATGTTATGCTGCTGAAATGTCAGGGCCAATCTATACTCACACCCTCCTTTTCTAGCATCTGCCCTTAACAAAACATTCTCCTAGTTGATACAATGTTCTCAAAACGAATACCTATGGGGGGGAGCATATATGTTTTGACATTAGGTGCTTTATCTAATCTACTAGATGTCAATATTCTCTGCATGAGACTTTAGTTGAATAAGAAGACAAAACCTATCTTTTTCCATAAATCACAAAAAAATACTCTACTAGATTAGAAGCATTTCAATTTGAATAATTTCCCAAAACATAATGTTCTCGTTTGAAGCTGAAATGTTCATCATACAGAAAATGTTTTCATCCTGTGAAATCAAAGGGCAATTTTGTTTGAAATGATGGAAAACCACAAAGGAAACAAAATATGGAAAATATATTAGGGTGATACATCTTTGCAATACAAGCTCCAGTTAATAGAATACATGGAGAAAATCAGTTTAGGGGACCCAAAGTTCATACAAACAGCTTTTGGAAAACATGCTCTTAAAATGATTACCTATTTTCTACCTTCATTATCAGAAATGATCAGTGACATGCACAGACTCTTGAAACAAAACACAGAATCCATAGTTCAACATTTGAGCAATTTCTTACAGAGTGACAGAGCTAAGAAATGAAATGTCTAGAGGTCCACAAAGTGAGTGACTTGAAGAAATAGGAACATCAGTGTCATTAGTGCTTGATTCAAGGACAATCTTTGAAGCTCTCCTTTACGTTCTTTATTGTGTATTTTTAATATATTTTTACATGGGGGTTGAAGATTATCTTTGAAATTTATATTTATGTAATATTACATTAAACTTTTACTGCCATCTTCCTCTGAAACAGGTGTCTACATTTCTAAAACCTTAGAACAGCCTTCTGTTTGCAAAGTAGCCTTTTAAGTTAACCAGGCTCACTGGTTTTAGGTTTTTTGTTTTTTATTTTTTGTTTTAGTTTTTTTTTTTTTTTTTTTGGTGCTGGTCCTGGGGCTTACACTCCCTGTCTTGGAGCATTTTTGCTCAAGGCTAGCACTGTACCTAGAGCCACAGCTGCACTTCTAGCTCTTATGGTGTTGTATTGGAGATGAAGTCTCCTGGACATTCTTGCCCCAGCTGGCTTTGAACCGCAATCCTCAGATTTTAGTCTCCTGAGTAGCTAGGATTCTAGACAGGAGCTACCAGTGTTCTGCATCACAATGCGTACTTTGAATTCATCACTCCATTGTCTGAAAAATAGTTCTAGACAAAGAGAAGGATCTTTAAAATTCAGTGAGACCACTGACTACCGAATGTGCAACAATTATTACTCTCACATTTTCAATCAACGTTTGTTAGCATTGGAGACTAAATACAACTGCTTTTTTAGTAGAAGGTGAGGCTCTTTTTAAAATGGACAAGCGTACTTGGCTCTTTCCATCTCTAACCTCAAATCTTAAACTCTGACTCAGCTTTAGTAATTCAAGTACTGTCTATCATCTCCCTAGGGAACAGTAGAAACATATACCCTTGAAAACTACCAGGGCGTCAACATCATAATTTATCATAAAATATATTGGTGTTTTAGCTTCTGAAAATAATAAACTAAATTTGACAATTATGTGGATTGTGTTGATTGTGTATGGACCAACACAACTGTAAAAATACTAAGCACAGAAAAAAGAATGTGGACTAATATTCTAATTTTGATATTGTTTATAAAATAAGAGAGAATTTAAACAAATTTGCTCTCAGTTTTCTCACATGTTAAAATTTATTTCCTTGAACCTGTCCTCAAACAGAATAAAATATTAGGGTATCAATACACATAATAATTTATATCTCTGTACTTTCTTCCTTCTTTCCTTCATTTCTTCCATTCTTTTTCTTCTCTCTCTTTCTCTCTCTTTTTTTCTCACCACCCCTCTGTGTGTCTCTCATTTTGGCAGTACTAGACTTTGAATCAGGGACTTGTGCTTGTTGGACAAGTTTACTACCACTTGAGTCAAGCTCCCAGGCTTTTTTGCTTTTATATGTTTGTTTTCTTCTTGTTTTTACATTGAATTTCATCTACTTTGCCCAGAAGAGGAATTATTTGGTGGACATGATTCCCACTTCGATTTGATGCTTTCTCGTGTTTAAACCCAAGTTATGCCTTTTTTATTTGCATTAGTACCATAGTTTGAACTTAAGGCCTCCTGCTCTTGCTTGGCTTCCTTGCTCTCAGTTGAACTTGAACCTCTAATCTAACATTTTGCTGGTTAATTAATGATAGAGTCTCACAGACTTTTCTACTTAGACCTTCTGTAGCTGAGTGGTAGTGGCTTGTTCATGCAATCCTAACACTCAGGAGTCTGAGATCTGAAGATCATGGTTTGAAGTTAGCTTAGTTGGGAAAGTCTTATCATCCAAAAATCCCAGGGTGGAGCTCTGCCTTAAGTGGCAGATTGCTAACCTTGATCAAAACATGCTCAGAGACAGCATTCAGACCCTGAGGTTGAGTTCCAGGACCAAAACAAAACAAAACAACACAAAAAGATTCTCTAGTCTTGATTCTCCAAAGTAGATTTCATTACAGGCTAGGGCACTGACATTGGACTTGGATGATGGGACAGAAATTATTTAGATTTTTTTTTAATTTGGCTCAGTTAGTTAAGATGGTATTTCTTATTTCTCTTTGTAAAGACATCATTATTTTTCCCTCTCCAATGCCTAAGTCTTTTGGGGGAACATACCATAAATAAAATAATACTATCCTTGTTCTCAATTTTTTATTCACCACTGACAAATTATGTTCATATATTAGTAGATCTTAAGACATTGTAAAATTACAAAAGTATGTTAATTGGGAGAGTTCAGTGTTAGAGTACAGTAGGCAAGTAAAGGATTAATCCACACATGTGGAAACCTAACTCTTGACTAGGATGGCACTACAGCTAAGTGGGTCCCTGGATATAAAGCAAACCCACAGAAATGAGTTGCCTATGTGAAGATCAATGACTGTTTTCAAATGAGCACAACAGACAGATACCAATTATATCTGTTAGCAAAACAATGCAGTGACATAATAAAACATAGGAGTATATTGCCATATGTTAGGGTATGGAACATTTCTTTAAAATAAAGTTAAACAAACATAATGGGAAAATTGATAAATTAGGCTTCATGAATTACGGTTTTTGTTCAGTATTGTTTCAACAAGCTACAGAGCTAGACATAATATGGATGTGCATGAATCTAAGAAAAGACTATCCAACTGACATGAAGAAATTCTATACATGATAGAAAGACAAACAAGCCAACACACAAAAGGATATTTCCCTTTGAAAATTCTCTTGAAAATAAACAAAGCAATAAAATGACCTAAAGCTGGGTGTCAGTGGCTCATGTCTGTAATCCTAGCTACTCACCAAGCTGAGGTTTCAGGTTTGAATCAAGAAGCATATCTAATAGAGTGCTATGTGAGATGACATGGATAAAAGCCTCACAACTGTCTTAATGAGCAAACATATTTCAGTCCTACAACCAGATTGTCTATTCCATGTTCTTCCATTTGCATAGACTTGAAATATGGGCAAATTTGATTCATGAAATGAAGGATGTGAGAACAGTGGTGCTCTTCACAGATAAGGAATCATGGAGTGTTGAAAGAGGCACAAATCACCATCTTTGTACTGCTGCTCATGTTTATTTGTAGGTAATGTGCATGCACTCATCTTTGACATATAGTACTATAACTTGTAATGTACGTACATGTTTGTATTTACTTTGTTTTGATAAGATAGCAAATGTTCAAAATATCTTATGCATTCTCCTAAGAAACTATTGGGAATAATATAGTCCCATACAAAGGTTGCTTGTTGAAGTCAGGGTCTGCACATTTTTTATGTCTCCTGACTTCTGTCAGTGTCTCTTCTAAAATGCGTTACTGGATACAACATAGTATTAGAGTAAAGAATTATTAATATTTTTATCACCCACCACATTTATTGTCTCTTCTATTCAGGACTGAGTGTTGATTCTAGAGAGGTTACCTTCTATCTACTACTTTCTTCTTTAATATATATTCTTTATTGTAAACATACTATACAGAGGGTTACAGTTACATGAGTAAGGTAATGAGTACATTTCCTATCAAGCATGGGTATCCCTCCTTTGTCTTTCTAGAACAAACCTTTCCCTCCCCACCTCCCCAACTACACCCTCCCCCCGCCGCCACCACGACCCCTCCTGCTCCCCCCCACACAAAGTTATAAAGTTCATTTTCAACATAGTGTCCTTGCAATGCACCATGGCAATAGTATATTTGTGATAGAAGGGAATGGACTACAAAACTACAAAAAGACAAGGGTGATGGCTCAAAGCATATCATTCAGTTAAAGCAGCAAGTGCAATGGTTCCAGACTCTTTGACTTCAACCCAGGTTAATCAAAGGTTGGTAAGAAATGGAATTGAATAAATAGAAATAGTTAATACTTAAGGTATGAAGTGAAGTACTTAAGGCATTAAGTTAAAGTATTCAATAAAGAGTGGTGAATCTGTTGTATACATTGTTATAAGAATGGAATGAGCTACTATTAAATATTCCTCAAAAACCAATAGAATCACACAAAATAAAGATTAACATTATTATTCACAACATCTTTAAAAATTATCCCAGAACACAAGAATTCCAAGACCAAATGCAGAATATCACAATATTACAAGTGTATGGACAAGCCTCTTTGAAGGCAGACAGAAGAATTGCTGAGCTAAAGAAATTTGGGATGTAATGAAGTCCAGTCTATAGGACTAAAGGCAAAAGAAATTGCACAATTGTACTGTGCTCTGATTGCTTCACCCAGGGCACAGATGAACAGTTCTGAAATGATTCTACATGTATAGAGTAATGAAACAATTAAGGAAATGCTGGCAGATGGTGGGAGCCAGTTTTCTAACTGTTGGAGTTGGAGGTTTGAAGCCATTGCCAAAATGGTCATAAAGCAATGGATTAGAACTAGAGATGTCCATATGAACTCATGTTTTACTTGTAAAGATACAGATGGCTACATGTTAAGATACTTACCTATGTGTGTATGTGTATGTGCATATGTATGTGTGTGGGGATGTGTGTGATTAGAAAACATACATTTTCCTCTGCCAACTAAGAATTTCTTAGAAACAACATCTCACACTCAGATTTGTCTTCTATAACCTGCTTCAATCAGAGAAACCAGATCTCCTTACAGAAATAATTAATTCTAGGGCTAGCTTGGAAAATATACAATATGACCTGGAGCCTCATATAGTGCCAGAAAGTAAGGAGGCGTTCTTAAAAATCTGTGCCCCTAAGGCTCAATACTGGGAAAATTTGTGCAACAAAATGATTAACATTGTGTTGTGCAATCTGAAGGTGTTTCAACTGATATAAATGAGTGATGAGCCTGTGGCTCATGCCTGTAACCCTAGCTACTCAGGATCACCGTTCAAAGCCATCCTGGGCACGATAAGAGTCTGTGAGACTCTTATCTCCAATAAACCACTAGAAAACTAGAAGTGGTGCTGTGGCTCAAGCAGTAGAGCTCTTAACTTGAACTGAAGAGTGCAAGGACAGTGCCCAAACCCAGAGTTCAAACCCCAAGACTGACAAAAAAAAGAGTGATGAAATACATTCACAACTGGAAGAGAACAGACATCCTGTGTGAAAACCAATAATTACTATAGATGTTCTACTTCAAGGAGGGATACTGCACTGTGCCATTGTGTACTTTGAGCTCCTTCCACTACACATGGTATAAAAAGTGAAAAAGGATTTCATTGACAAAATCTGAAAAGTACTACATTAAAATCCATACTGGAAAGTCATAGCTGATAGCCTTGACACCATTTGATGAAATAACATCTTATTGTATGATCTTCTTTCCCAAGATTTATTTTTTAAATGTTATTGTAAAGGTAATGTACAGAGCGAGGGGTTACAGTTACAGGAAATTAGTACATTTCCTTTGGAATAGTGTTACCCCTTTCATCATCCTCTCCCAGTTTTTCTCCTCCCAATTTCCCTTCCCCCAAAGTTGTATAGTTGTATAGAGCTACTGTACCACTGCTAAATTGGTTCACCCTTTGTCCCAGCATTTCTGTGCTTCCTCTCCTCCTCCCCAAATCAGATAAAATATATACAAGACAAAGGGTACAGAACGCAAAAACAGAGACAGAAGGAAATAAACTAGTAGATAAAGGGATCAAGAAAATGAATAGATCCGAAAGAATGATTCTGCCCCAATTGTAAGGAAATGGAATGACTTGAAAAAAAATCATATTAAATGAAGTAACCTAGTCCCAAAGAAACATAAGTCACATGGTTTTCCTTATTTGCAATAATTAGTATACATCTAGTATAATTTTAGTTGATAAGCAGAATAGCTCAACAGCTGTGTACATATGACCATATAAAATGATACTAAGCAAAATAAACTCCAAGCTATGGACACAACAGGTTTTCCTTTGATGTGTTGCTTTTAATGTACTATGTGATTTCCTTTTTCTTTTGTGTTTTTCCTCCTTATGGTTTACCCCTGTTCTCACTGTATCGGATTTTGGTATCCTGGGTATTGTATATACATTTATCTGAATTAGGGAAGGGAAAGGGAACAAAAAATTGGTAAGACAAAGGAGGAAACCAATGCAACAGTGATACTCACAAGGTAATATGTTGAAAATTACATGTACAACTTGAGGGGAAGTTTGAGGGGAAGGGAAAGGAGGGAGAAAAATGAGGGAGGGGTAACAAATTCAACAAGAAATGTACTCACGACCTTACTTATGTAACTGTAACTCCTCTGTACATCACCTTGACAATAAAATTAAAATAATATAAAAAAGAATAAAGGAAGGAAAAAAGAAAAGATAAAAAGAACTGCAAACAAACCCTTTTCCATTTTTTGTAATTCATTTCTATAAGCATCTTTTTCTATGATCTTACACACAGTGCTATTGAGCCCTTTCGATCCTTTCCTGAGAATCTCTTCCTTTGTTCTTAGCATATGAATGTTTAAACAGCTGCTTAATTAATCATGTCCCGGTAAAAATGTCTGTCTTTTTGCTATCCATTGTGTTTACTTGTACATTTATAGGCATGTTCTAGTTATTACAAATGAGAAAAACCATGCAGCCTGTGTTTCTTTGGGTCTGGCTTACTTCACTTAATATGATTATTTCCAAGTCTTTCCTTTATGAATGGGGTGATCTCATTCTTTCTGATGGAAGCATAGAATTCCATTGTGTATATATGCCACACTTTCTTGATCCACTCATCTACTGAGGGACATCTGGGTTGATTCCAGATCTTAGCTATGGTAAATAATGCTGCAACGAACATGGTCATGCTGGTGACTTCATTGTAACCTGGTTTGTGGTCAATTGGATAGATTCCCAGGCATGAGATTACTGTGTCATAGGAAAGCTCCATGTTTAGTCTTGTAGTTGAACAAGTTTATACTCTTTTGGCCACAACTGCTAACCTCTGTTATTGTTACTTTCTTGATAGTGGTCATTTTATCTATGGAGACGTAGAATCTTAATGTTTTGATTTGTATTTCTTTTACAGCCAGAGATATAAAACATCTCTTCATGTGTCTATTGGCCATTCTTAATTCCTTTTCAGAGAAGCCTCTCTTTAAATCTTTAGCCCATTGATTAATTGAATTGTTGTTTCTTTGAGGATTTGTTTTTGAGAGGTTTAATTTTTTGAGCTCTGTGTATATTTTAGATATAAGGTCCATGTGTGATGCAAAGCTAATAAAGAGTTTCTCCCATTCTGTGGGCTTTCTATTTATCTTGTTAGCTATGTCTTTTGCCATGCAGAAACTCTTCAGTTTGACATGATCACATTTATCTAGTCTTTCTTTGATTTGTTGTGATTCTGGATATTTATGTAGGAAGTTCTGAATGGTACCAAGGAACCTTAGTATTTCCCTTAACCCTTCCTGCAAAATTTTCAGGGTATCTGGGCTTATTTTGAGCTCTTTAGTATATTTGGATTTGATTCTAGTTCAGAGTGATAAATAAGGATCTAACTTCAGTTTTCTGCATGTATATAGCCAGTTCTGCCAACATCATTTGTTGAAGAGGTTGTCTTTCTTCCATGCTGTGTTTTGGGCTCCCTTAGCAAATATTAGGTAGACATACATCTGTTGGTTCATTTTTAGGTCTTCTATTCCATCCTTTTCCAAGATTTATACCCTAAACCAACAAAATCTACTAGGCAAATATTTGAATATTATCACAACACAGAAACACTAAATATTATCAAAGTCATCAAAAGACCAGAATGCTTTAAGAAGCTATGACCCAGAACACATCTAAGAGACATGTCATTAAAAGGAACATGACATGGTCTTAAAACTGAAAATATGGTTTCACATAAAATTACTTTATTCTGAATAAAGAATGTTATGTCAATATTGGTTTAAAGTAAATGGCCACAAGTGGAATTGCTGGGTCATAGGGGAGCTCTATGTGGAGTCTTTTTAGGAACCTCCATACTGCTTTCCAAAGTGGTTGAACAAGTTTATACTCCCACCAACAATGCAGTAAGGTTTCCTTCTGTCCACATCCCCTCCAGCATCTGCTGTTATTAGAGTTCTTGATTTTAGCCATTCTAACTGGAGTGAAGTGGTATCTCAATGTGGTTTTGATTTGCATTTCTTTTATGGCTAGGGAGGTTGAGCATTTCTTCATGTGCCAAATGTTCACAAACAAGATCACACTAAAGCTACCAGCACAACTATGTTCATTGCAGCATTATTTACTATAGCTAAGATATGGAACCAATTCAGATGCCCCTCAGTAGATGAATGGATCAAGAAAATGTGATATATATATACACAATGGAATTCTATGCCTCCATCAGAAAGAATGGCATTGCCCCATTTGTTAGGAAATGGAAAGACATGGAAAAAATTATATTAAGTGAAGTAAGCCAGGTGCAAAAAAGCATAGGTCCCACGGTTTCCCTTATTTGCAATATCTAGTATATGTCTGAGTCAAGCAGAAAAGGTCAGATAAGCTGATGTTAGGGAAATGAACCCTAAGATATGTATTCAAATGTTTTTTTTTATTTCATGCGATTGTTTCTAACACATTTATAAGATTATTTCTTTGCTGCTTTGTATGTCCCTCCCCCACAGTATAACCCCTGCATTCACCATATTTGATGTGGGTATAATTTGTGGAGGGGAAGGGGAAAAACAAATTGTTTAAATAGGGATACAGGTGGACCCATCACAACAATGAGATGTACAAGTCGTTATGTCGAAAACGAACTTTACAACTTTGGTGGGGGGGGCGGGAGGATTGGGTAGGGGGGACAGGGGGAGGATTGGGTGGGGGATGGGAAGGAGAAACAAAGGAGGAGGCTACAATGCTTGATAAGAAATGTACTCATTATCTTGCCCATGTAATTGTAACCCCTTTGTACAGTATTTTCACAATAAAAAAATATTGGTTTAAAGTTACAATGAATGTACTCTATTGATATAAAATGTTAATACTAGGAAATATTGGTACTGGTTTTGTAGCAATTATTTGGACATCTTTGCAACTTTCTAAAGATATAAACCTAACTGAAAACAAAAATTTTATTTTTTAAAATTATTCAGTGTCATCAACAAATTTTCTTTCAGTAATTGTGAGTGTATGTGTGTGTGTGTGTGTGTGTGTGCATGTGTGTGTGTGTGCATGCACACATGTGTGTGTATGTAGCAGTATTGAGGCTCACGAACTTAGGGTCCTATTCTCTTCCTTTCCTTCTTTCTACTCAAGGCTTGTGCTCTACCACTGAATTCATGCTTCCATTTCCAACATTTACTAGTTAATTGGTGATAAAAGATTCTCTGATTTGGTTATCCAAGTTGGCTTCAAACTACCCACCTCAGGTTTTGTTCTAGGATTACAGGTGTGGACCACCAGTGCCTGTTTTGTTTTGTTTTCAGAAAAAATATTTAAATCTATATTTAATTCATGCTTAAATTTCAGGAATATAAATTATTAAATAATTCAGCAATGATTTATTAAAAACTAGTATAAAAAACACATAACATAAACCCTTTTTCCTAATTGTATTCTAGGAACAATAAGAAGCAAATAAACACTAGGAAATGGGTACTTTAAATGGGGGTGGGGGTGGGGCTCATGGAGAGGAGATAGACAAATGAAAAGAGGAAGAGGGAGAATGCACTCATAAAATTAAATGTATACTCAATGAAATGAAGAAAGTTGAGGGCAGAAATGGGATCTGGAAAAATGGAGGAGAATGATGAAAGGGGCAACATTTATCAAGACATATTATATTCATAAAATGTTTTGTTAAAGATAACAAAAATTTAAAAATAAGCAAATACATTATTCAAGCACAATGCTAGTTAATAAGAGCAGTATAATTTAATTAGAAAGAAAAGAAGATCATTTTTGATAGATTAATTAGAAAGGCTTCCAAGCTAGGCCAATTAAAATACATCTAGAAATATCAGTGCTCTCTCAAGGAGTAGTTTGAAAAAAATATTTTTGCTTGGGATGAGAACATTGATTATTTCACCCATCTACTCTTTCAAAAAATATTCAGTTTATATTCCACAATGTTGATTTGTGGTGCATACATTTTATCATTACACTAATCTACACTAGAGATCATTTTCCCTTTGTGATTTGATTAATTAGGAAAAATGCAGTTAGATGATGCAATTAGGATGATTCAGTCTAACATTCCAACAGGGAGATTGTCAACTTCCCCACTCATTTCCTGGAATGTTCCCATGTGATAATCTGGTAGAAAACGGTTACAGGTGTAAAAATATCAAAGCTATGGACATGTCTTTTGTTGAACTTCCTGAGTAAATATGTCAGAGAAGAACATGAATCCCTTTGAAGTTGGATGTACCACACTCCAGAAAAGCACGTGTATTCACTGCCTGATTGTTGTCCATGTTCCAGCCATTTAGAAGTTTCATTGTGTAGGCATGATAGACTAACTCATTCACCATTCCACCATTAGTGATTGACTCAATCTCCAGTCTTATCCAAGGCTAGGGACGGGCCTCAAAAGTTTTAACCCTCTCATCAACCCTCTATTCATGTCTTTTGCAAAAGCTACCTGGGGACCTCAGCTGGCAGTAGGTTGACTTGTCAGATGGCTTTTGAAAGATTGGATGCAATTTGTCTGTAAGAAGAAGGTCAATCTTGGTGCTTCAAGAATATTGCCACTGCTCTCCCTTAGAGCTGAACCTTTTTTACTCCCAGAATACATGACTGGCCCTAGGACTTGAGTTGAGTGACTGAGTGGGGTAAAAGTGATCCCAGGTCTTCTGGGACATGTTTCTTTGATGCTGGGGTGCTTCTTGTAGGACCCCAAGGGCCAGGGAGGCTGAGATAATCCTGCTAAATAAAGATATGATGGGAATGATCCATTTGGATCTCTCACTCAGAGCTAGTATCAATGGCCACATGACTCACCACCATGCATGTTCACACAAATGCCATGTGCTCCCATGCCTACACATCTGGCCAACACCAAACACCTCCTTAACCCTGGTCAGCCTGAATGTGGGAGAATCAGTAAGGATAGGTGTCTGCTTTTACATCATTCTACAGTGGATTGTTATACAATAATAAATAACTGAAGTTCCACTAGTGCTCATTGCCAAATATTGTGGAAGTTTTATAATATAAAATAGTATTTAAAGTTTATGAAATAAAGCATATTTTCAGGTTCTGTGGAAACAACTTCAGATTAAACCTGTCTAAATGGAAAGTGATATTAAAGTTTCCAATCTTAAACAAGGTAAATTTGACATATCTGTCATATAGCCAAGTAATATTTCATTCTTTCCTTCTTTGTCATTTATTTTTAAATTATCTTTAAGTAGTTGTATGAAAGAACTACCATTTAACAAAGCAGTTTATGAATAAAATGTGTCTTGATCCATATCACCCCTTCCAACATGTGGTATTTCTAATTAGCTATTGTATATGCAAATCTGGAATTCAAGAGAGGTATTCCATCTGGAGGTAAAAATTTTGGAGCTGTTTGCCTATGGAGCTATTTCAAGTAACATGATGAATTGTTGTTACATTGAGTGATAATGCTGAGAGAGAATAGAGTAGAATGCAGCATGGAAGGAATCTAAGAGCAGAAATGAGAAAGTGTCCAGAAAAATAAGGAACATTGAACAAATTGTCTAGTAGAGCTGAAGCAGAGCACAGGACAATAAACAGAGAGATACCATGTGTCCTCAACATTAAGAGCAAAAGGTACAACATACATTATTTTTACATCAGGTCTCACAAATCTAGTAGATACAACAAGGCCTAAATTATAAAAATACATCTCCAAGAAAACGAGCAAGTTATAAAGAGACATACAGAAGAGTCAATGTTCTCCTGTGGCAATCTACAAAGGCAGGAAGGGGGATTCAAAGAGGAAAAAAAGAATCTCATCTGCTGATGATAACAGGTAGATTTATTCTGATTTTTTCTACTTTTTATCATTAAGTATTAGTTAAAAAGGTTTCTACTCAACATGTCAGTTTATGAGTACTATGCCCTTTGATCAGCCTCACCCCTTTCATTGTTCTCCATCTTTCCTAATCCCATCCATCCCTTCAGTTTTCCTTGTTATATTTTCACATACATGCATTGAATATTATGACTGCCTTTGCCCATTCCTCCGCTCTTCATCTGTCTATTCTCTTGGCCTCATCCCAGATTCCTTGTATTCATTTTGTTATACTATAATTTGCTTATTCAAAGGAGTTACACTATTGGAATATTTTCCCTGAATATGTCATACGTAAGTTAACACATTTGTTTATACATTTATATTGACCCTTATGTGTTTACATAAAAATTTACAAATTAGATCTAACTTCCACATAGGAGAGAACACTTGAGATGTTTGTTTCTTTGAGCCTGACATGTCACTTAACATAATTTTTCCCAGATACATCCATTTCTCTCCAAATGATATACTATTCTTCCAGGTGGAATATTGATATAATATGCTTCCAAATTCCAGTAAAATTTACAAATTCATGCACACACATAATCTATCCATCCATCTATGCATGTATGCACACACACACACACACACACACACACACACCACACACACATACACACACACATCTCCATTGGAGAACAGCTGGACTATTTCCACAACTTAGCTATGTTGAATAGATCACTGGTAAACATGGCTGTACAAATATCTTCTGTATTCTGAATTGTAATCTTTTGTATTAATGCCCAACAATGGTAGTGCTCTGGTATTTCTGTGCTTCATTTCTGAGGAATCTCTAAGTGGCTTCCCACAGTGGTTACAGATGTTTACATTCCTACTGGTGGCAGGTACATTTAATTTGTTATGACGGTCCTTCTGCATAGTTTGGATCACATCTCAACTCTTCAAAGAAGAGATTAAATGGCATATATTTGTGTTATGAAATGGTCTGATATTCATAGGAGTTACAGTTACATAAGTAGAGTACATTTCTTATGGAACTTGTCACCCCCCCTCCATTTTCCTCCCACTTTCCCACCCCCAGCCCTCCAAGTTGTACAGATCACTTCCAACATATGTCTTGTGAGTGTCGCTGTTGCATTGGCTCCTCCTTTGTCCATTGTCTCACCATTTTTTTTTGTTCCCCTTCTCTTCCCTAATTCTGTTAGGTGTATATACAATACCCAGGGTACCAAAATCAAATACAGTGACAATAGGGGATGAACTATGAGGGAAAAAGACACACAAAAAAATAAAGAAATCACATAGCACATTAAAAGCAACAACAGCAAAGAAAAACCTGTTGTGTCCATATCTTGGAGTTCATTTCACTTAGCTTCATCTTATATGATCATATGTACATAGCTATTGAACTATTCTGTTCATCTTCTAAGGATATCTTAGACATATACTAGTTATTCCATCACATTGATGATGAAATTTTTTAAATAAAAATAACTGTACTGTGTCCAATGGGGAATACAAGATGATGGGTATACAAAAGTTTTCTGCACTATTTTTTCAAGTTTTCTATAAGTCTCTTATGTCCCCAAATAAAAAGTTCAGTATCTGGGTGGGAAAAAAATGGTATGATAGACTATGACATGCTGAAACTTCTCTTTTAAAAACTACCAAATCAAAAACAAAAGCTACTATTCATTTCTGATATGAAACTGGAACTTTAAATGAATTTGAAATTACTGGATTTTTTTCTTTCTTTGTTATGTCTTTTTGTTTTTGTGCTGGTTCTGAGCTTGAACTCAAGCCTGATCACTGTCCCTGAGCTTCTTTTCTGGCTTTCTGTTAGTTTATTGGCAATATGAGTCTCATGGTCTTCTTTGCCCAGGCTGGTTTAAAGCTCCATTCTCTGAACTTAGCCTCCTGGGTAGCTAGGATTATAGGTGTGAGCCATCAGTACCCAGCTATTTTATTATGTATTATCATGTATGATACCATTACACAGAAATACTCCAAATCTAATCTCTCTCCTGGAAAGAGCCTGAGCTACAGATGTTGTGCAAAATACGAAGGTGACCGAACACAGTTAATTAAATTTACCAAACCATCTTGACAACAGAGTTGATTCTATTTACATGATGTGTTTAGAATAGTAAAACTCAGAGAACCAAGGACTGTAGGAGTAGTTGTCAGGGGCTGGAGCTGGGAGGAGGTAAAAGTTCACTGTGGCCACACAGGAGAGGAATGTGAAACAATCAGATCAGGATAAAGAAGGGAAAGGATTCTACATGCTCTTGCCTGTGTGTCACATTAAAAAATCAAGAGCTTTATTTAAGGCCAATTAGATAGCATTGAAAACTTTTTAAGGCCATAGCTGCATAATTAGATACTCATTTATGAAAGAGCATCCTTTTATGAAGCAATAAAGTAACCATGTAGGAGAAAAACTTAGACATAAAGACAGAACTCTTAACAGGCCAGTGAGAGACATGAACAATACTTACCAATCTCTAGGTGACCAGCTCAACTATCTTAGCATCTTCTGAAATATCACATACTCAGCAGGAGCCAGGTGAGTGGGGAAGAGGATGAGATCCTACTCGTGGAATGTAATGTAACAAATTCATCTGCATACATGAGGAGACTTGTGCCTCTGGGTTCAAAATACTGCTGGAATGGTCCACAGCAGTCTTACAATAAGCAGATGTCTAGGACTAGTGAGTTGTTGGCATCCATGATGTCATTCATGGAATTTATTTTGAATTTTATATTGGATAAAATATTTTCCCATATTTTATCAGCAAATATTAATCACACAATGTGGGGGCTTAGAATTGTATTATAATTTATATAATACTCTTTGATCACATTGTCCCCTTCTCTCCCTCTCTCTTATTCTTCAATCAACCTTTTCCTAAACTTTATTACTATTGTATTGTTTGTGCTAGCACTGGGGCTCAAACTCAGACCTTCACACTATTGCTTGCTTATTTGCTCGTGGCTGGTACTTTACTACTTTAGCCACAGCTCCAATTCTTCTGGCTTTTTGTTAGTTATTCGGCAATAAGAGACTCGTGGACTTTTCTTCCTGAATGGATTCTAACTTCCATCATCAGATCTCAGACTTCTAGCAGGTAGGATTATAGGTGTCAGTCACTGGCACCAGGATATTTATTGGAATTTTCTCAATATGTTTTATTATGTTGACCATTATTTTGTCAATGTTGGAGTTTAGAATTCTGGACTTAGATTTCTAGTTCTCAGCCACATCTCCAGCCCTTTTTGCTTTAATTACTGTTCAATTAGGGCTTCACATTTTTGTTCAGGCCAATCTTGGACTATTATTCTCTTTCTCCCCCTGCCAAGTTGCTGGGAAAGCAGGCATCAGTCACCACACCTTCTCATATGTGCATTTAATATAAGTTTAGTTGGTAACAGAAGTAATCCCATAGAGAATGACTGTAATGAAATAATGGAGTTAGTTGCTAAGACGACCAGGGTTTTAAAGTCTACGTCATATATGTGAGACTTAGCTTTACATTGGAAACTTTACCCTCTAGTTTATTTTATTATTTATGAATGAAGGACAGAGCTGGATCTGGAGGCCTCATGGTTTGGTTTGGCTCTGTCACTGTAAGCTGATGCTCTACCACTTGAGCCATACCACTATTCCCCTTAATCTATAGTTCACTCTCATCTGTCTTCATATTTAGCTCTCATGGTAGAAATTTCTTGTCATGCTCTATTTAAGCAATGTCTCCTCACCATTTGGCATATATTCTTCACACTATTATCCTGGCTTTCATGGTAAATATGCTTGGCTTGGCTTTGTGAAATTTAACTTAAAATGCAAGCTGTCTACTGCTCTGCCTCAGACCTTGCCCTCATGCCTCCCACCATAGCATCTGCCCACAGAATAACACATCTAAAATTGTCGTCTGAATGAAGACACAATTAAAAGATAAATATGTGTTCCAATTACAAGACCCTGGGAAGATAAACCTATTACTTAGTTTTATTAATCCCCCAGTGAGTTTATCAGCTAATTCACAAAGCAAAGTGCAATGATAAAAAAGCCAGGTTATTTGATTCCACATATCTTCTTTTCTCCAATTTCTGCGCAGAAATATATTATTTTGTTCCTAGAAGGCATGTTCTGTCCGAAATAGAGACTAGCTGGCTGAGAGGCAGCAGAATACTGAAAAATAGGTTGTGAAATTTGGTGTTTAATAATGTACCTTCCCTTTGTACTTCATCTTTGCAAAGCTTTGTGACTTGATTGCCAGTTTTTTGGGCAGACAACTCAGTACATAATAACATCAAATTCATAAGACATTTAGGAGACCTAAGTGTGGTAACATGATTTATGTGAGATAGCATTGACCTCTAAAGAAACACTAGAAATGGAACTCTCCCATTACAAAATGAAATGTACATTTAGACACAAGAAGCACCTAAACATTATCATTACACTTGCTGTGGTCAACACAAAAATGTGCACATGCAGCTGAAATGGAATTATCAACTAGTCTCCATCACTGCTGCTGCTTATGGCAATGTTTCAGGAGACGACCCAAATCACAGGATATAAGTCAGTTACACATTTGATAATAAGCACAGTAACAAAACTCCTTAAGAAGAAGCCATTGAGAAGTTACAAAATTGAAATATGCCCCTTCTCATTTGAAATTTTTATAAAACAGTGCTTTTACCTTTTCATCTTGTAGTCTCACAGTCAGTCAATGCTGTATTTTCTCAGTAGGTGCTGTCAATCTGACAGGAGGCTTTATCTTCAGGTCAGCCTGTGTCTCATGCTGTTATAACTTAAGACAGTGTTCTCATTATGTAACAGACAGAACTCTTCTAACATGCTCCTCCCAACTATGTATTACCAGCCAGAATTATTTGTTTTCTTTTTAGTCTTTTATCTATAAGCTACTTATAATACAATTTATTGAATTACTAGCAACATCAATGGGATGGCATGGTTGTTTGCCTTGAATCTCTCTGTTACTTCTTCTTACCAACATCACAGAAGTTGACAGTTGATTCAGGTTGGCGCAGTCTCTCTCACAAAGCCATGCCTTAAGACATAATTAGGAACTTGGCAATGGTACCATTATAAATGTTCAGTATTCTGAAGTGATCTTCCCTCACATCAATAAGCTTTATGCTGCATCTGAAGGCAGACATTCAAAATTTCTTAATGATGGTGATTGCAGCATTCTGCTGACTATTCTGTAGTCACTATAGCTCTGAGAGCTGACAATTAACTTCAAAGAAGCTAAATTCATGTCACAGTCTACACTAAGCATAATCCACATGCTGTCCAAATTGCATATGGGCAATTCAGACCTGAACGATTACTTTGAGTTTTGCTGTGTTGGCAGCAGTTCTAATAAACAAAGGACTCAAATATCAAATAAAATCTCGAGATTTGGAAACATCTGGTCCAGTGACATATGGATTTGAGTAGGTATCAAGGATACAAGGCAAACTGAAGAAAAGAAAATCATAGAGAACAGTTTCTGAGAGTGTAATGACAGGAAAGAAGAAAAAGAGAGGCCACAGACTAGATTTCATTTTAATAAATTATACTATCCTACATCTATTTTTTCCTCTTTCGGTAAATGCAATATGACCTTAATCACTAAATCCATGACAGCATGGTCTTTAATAGGACAATGCTGGTACTATCTATGACACCTGCCTGCTAACCTGCAGGATACTAAAACAGAATCATGCAGTCTCACACTTAGAAGAGCACTAGGTGCATAACTGATGTGAGAACTGCTTATTTTCTTATCTTACCTTTAGGTATTGTTCATGAGTGTTTGGAGGCTTTCAGCTTCAGAGAACTCAACAGTGATATCATAGGATGATCAGGATCTTTGGGATTAGATAACATGAACTTAAGTCCTTGAATGACTTTTCAGTAAATAACCTGAAGAAAGCAAGATATTTTCTCTGATTTCCCCATTTTTTTTAATATGGATAGAATCTCAAGCTAGCAACCATATTTACTGCTTTTCAAAAATTTGTGTGTTGCTTTTCTCTTTTGCTAGGCATCCACTGGCTTGCTTCTGACATACTTTGACATTATATACCTGTAGACACATAATGCTTCATGTGTCCTTCCTACATTTAAAATCACCAAAAGCGATGAGTAATTAAATACTGATTTTAATTAATTCACCATTCATTATTACTACTATCACTTTGAGCTAGGCCTAAGTTTCTCCCATGTCTTGGCTAGTGATAGGATTAGGAATTATTTTGATCTAAGAAAGGAGGAAATTAATTTAAGGAGGAAGAGAGATCAATGCCTTGGTCTCAGGTCAACTTTATACTTTCAACCAGGCAAGAGGGGCTGCTAGCTCTTGACATCACCAGTGAAGGAGTGAGTTTTGGAAGACTGCATTCTAGGAGTCAGTCACAGAGAAGTACAGGTTAGATTCCTATGTGTTCCGTACCTGATCAATGCAGCAGTCGGCGAGTATGGGGATGGAGTCAGCTCTGCCAACAGAGATGGCAACTGAACTGGTTGTCAAGGTGATTCCTCATTTCTGCTACCTGTCCCTGGAGACTGACAGGTTTTTGTCAAACATTACTTGTCCCTGTGCAACCTAGATACACGTCTGCTTTTTAGAGCTACACTGAGTCCAGGATACATTGTCATGGTGGACAAGTAATCTAGATATAATGCAAGGTGTTCACCCTGCTTGAAAGATGCATTCTTTGATTCTTTCTAAAAGCAGCAACTTCAGTGTCTTCTGATAACTTTTGCAAGACTTTCATTGCTTTTGGAAGCTTCATGGATGGTAAGTTTGGAATTTTAAAGAAATGTGAGCTTCAAGCATTTAATATTTGTTTTGTTTTGTTTTTGAACATGGTGGCAGTGGCTTATTTATGTGGGGTTTTTTTGTTTGGGTTTTGATTTGTTTTTGTTGGTAATGGAGCCTAAACTCAGGGCCATGGACTCTTGCTCAGCTTTCTTGCCTATAGCTGAGACTCTCCCACTTGAACCATGCCTCCAATTCATTCTAATGGGAGATGAACTTTCACAGACTTTTCTGCCTGGGCTGGCTCTCAACTGCTATCATTCAGGTCTCAATCTCCTGAGTAGTTAGGACTAAAAGTGTGAGTCATACTAGTATTGGCTTGAATGTATGTTTTCAATTTTGCATGGTGCCATTTGCTTTTAAATATTGCCAGAAAAAAGATGGAAAATAGTTTCTTGTCATCCTCACTATTCTATAAATCTACCATTGTATTTTCACCAGGAAATTGGCTTCATATGACTCAATAAATCATTTTGCCACTGATATAATCCTAGCTATTCAAGAGGCTAAGATCTGAGATCTGGTTTGAAACCAGCCCAGCAGGAAAGTCCATGAGACACTTATTTCCAATAAACCACCAAAAAGACAGAATTGGAGCTATGGCTCAAGTAGCAGAACACTATTCTTGAGTTAAAAAGCTAAGAGACAACTCCCAAGTCCTGAGTTCAAGCCCAGTTCCAGCACACACAAAAAACAATAAAAAATAGAAAGATTTCCCATTATAAGTGTGCCTCACAACATGCTAATCATGTTTTCAGTCTTTAGGACATCGATTATGCTATTTTCCTACTTTACTGATATTTTGGGGAATCAAATATAATTTCCAAGTGTAATTAATATATTTCTTTCAAATAACTGTCTGCTCTTGTTTTATAAATGAGATATTCTCTTTTTATTTCTCTCCTCTCCTCTTCTCTAATATGAGGCCTACTAAACAGTTTTCTTTTCTGAAGGAGAGCAAAAGAGAGAAATGCAAGGAAAGGGAAAATTCTGCTTTCTAAGAGCATTTTTAAAGACCTTGAGGCCCATCTTCTGCATATGAGAAAATAAAAGCACATCAGAGAATATATCCTTAACTCTAAGTTCTAAGTGTGTTTAACGTCAGCAAGAAATCTGCATCTATAAAAGTGTTCAACAAAAATGAATGTATTTCCATTATTTAGGAAATAAATACTTCTAACATGGTTGCAGCTGAGTTTGTCTTGTCTTTGTATGGCAATGCCTGACACTGAAGTTTGGGTGCTGCATCATCATCAATCACCAACTTTTTCTGATCTCGTTTCATTCCTACTTAATCACTTTTTCTCTTCTACATTATATATGACTATTCAATATACCATCTTCATAAACACGGAAATTCTTTCAAACCATCTATTTGTGATTCATCTTTATGAATGACCACAAAACCAAGGGCAATGCCCTACACAGAATACAAAATAAAATGAATTAGTACACTAGCAACCAAAGAGACAAAAACAAAAATATATGAGGAGTTTTGATAGGTAAAATAAAAGGCAAACCTGAATGATACCCACAAACAGTTATCTGTGTCAGTAAGATTCAAGTGCTCATATTATCAGTCTAATGTAAGTATTTCTGCTTGTTAACTTTCTACTGATTTTGTTTCAAAACATATTTAAGCATTATAGGAGAACTCTGAGTTTATTTGATGGATCCTACTGAGTGTGATAGGTACAATATAGACTCGGCATGCTGGCATGATGGTGAAGACTCAATCCTGCCCAGGAAATTATTACCTTTAGCTTAACTGCGGCTGTGATAGTGAAAAAAGAATCACAGCCCTTAAAGCAAAACCTATGTCCCAACATTTGAAGTTAAATTGGTCAGGATTTGAGACCTGTCTTTTACTTACAACCCTCAAAATATTAATTATCTATAAGAATACTAATATTATCATACAGGCATACATTATCACTTTAACATCTCAATTTTCTTCATAGTATGACCTCTGTTATATAATTTATTTATTTGTTATTCCATGAACTTAAAATATATATGAACCAAACATAAATAATTTATATAGACATATATGTCATACATAAATATATATATGTACATATGTAATAACATATAGTATTTGGAAGATGTGGAAATTCCATGCTTACAGACAAGCTAAAATAATAAATCCATAATATACTATTAGAAGAATGCACATTGTCCCCACGGGAACAAGAAGAATGACCCCAAATCACAACCTGCTATTTCTGAAATGACTGTCATTATGAAATTAACCAAGGACTGAATGTTTCAGGATAAATAAAAGTCTTATTAACAATGCCTTTTCCACAATGGAAAATCAGTGTGGTAAAATGATGTGAGGTAGAATTTCCTCTTCTCTATGTTCTATATACACATTTAGTTGCACAGGTACTTATTATACTGTCCAATAAACATACACACAGGAATAGCCAAATATGCAATAAATAAAGCAAATTTCTATATTGTCAGATGAAGGAAAAACAACTGTCATAAACCATATGAAAAAAAATGGCAGTGCTAGATTCAAACTTCTAAGAGATATATGGAAAAGAGAAAGAAGTGATTATGATAGTCATGACCCCACTAATATCATAAGTTAGTAAATCCAGTTAGCATTCCAGAGTACATGGTAGGGAGTTCTGATTCTAGGAGGATGTGTTTGCATAATGCTAAGCTACAGGAAGAGAGAATATGCATAAATCTCTTGAGTAATGTAAACATGGGGTTTCTTTTGAACTGCGGAAAATATATAGTCTAAGAGGAAGTCTATGCCAGTGTAGCCTGGAAAAGAAAAAGATAAAGCAATGAATCCTGAGATACATCTACCAAAATTGAGCAACAGTAATTGCAGTGCACAGAGAGTGTTACAGAAGTGGCAGAGAAAATAGCTCAGCAACAACATTCTAAACTTAGTACAATAAGACATCTGAAATAGTGGGATAAAATGATAACTTAGAAAACTATATCTAATAAACAAGTGTTAAAAAACAAGATAATAAATATTAGCATGGTCCAATTTAATAGAGTATTATTAATATGTACATTTACTGTCAGAAACATATGTATTTATAGCAGAAAGATTTATTTAACTGAGATTGTTTAAATTGTTTGGCATTTTATTTTGGGGATATAAGAATCAATTGTATATCCCAGATAAAGAACAATATCTAATACACAATTTACATATATTTCCTTCTATGAATTTCCTCTTTACTTCATGGATGGTATCCTTTGAATTTCTTATTTTAAAGATGTCCAATGTATAGTTTTTATTTGGCTACTTGGGATCTTGAACAATCAATGTTAAACCATCTTATCTTTTCAAAAACAAAATTGTCTCTTACAAAAAGCTTCAGTTTTGTTTTGTTCTAATAATTGTATATTTACCTTGAATTCAAGTCAATGGTGCATTTAAATTAATGTTTATATATTTGCTTAAGGATCCAAGTTCTTTCTTTGTACATAAATGTGTATATACTTGTCTTACTTCCAATTTTAATAGATTATCTGTTCTCTTCTAAATTGTGTGTTCTAAGTAGACCATAAGTGCGAAAGGTTGTTTTTAAAATATAAGTTCTATTAAATCTGGAGCATAAGTATCTTACTCCATGAATATGTTATTTTCTTTTTTTTAAATTGAAGACTTTTATACTTCAACAAATACTTTAAAAACAGTGAAAGGGAAAGTTATAAACCGGGGAACAATAAGCAAAAATCAGTTATATTATACACATTAGCAACAAGCTATTAGCTTAAAGAGGATTAGTAACAAGAATATAAACTAACTCTTTTTTTCATTTTATTTTTTTTTTTGTGAACATTCTGTACAGAGGGGTTACAATTACATGGGCAGTGTAATGCATACATTTCTTATTAAGCATTGCAGCCTTCTCCTTTGTTTAACCTTCACACCCCTCCCAGCCTCCCCCCGTCCCCCCAATCCTCCCGCCCTCTCCCCCCTCCCCCTCCCCCCACACCAACATTGTAAAGCTCCTTTTCCACATGACAACTTGTACTTCTCATTGTTGCAACAGGTCCACCTGTATCCTTAAACAACTTGTTTTTCCCCATCTCCTCCACAAGTTATACTGACATCAAATATAGTGAAAGCAAGGGTTATACTGTGGGGGAGGGACATACAAAGCAACAAAGAAATAATCTTATAAATGCATTAGAAACAAATACATGAAAGAAAAAAAACCTAAGGGTTCATTTTCCACATTATCTGACCTTTTCCGCTTGACTCATACATATACTAGATATTGCAAATAAGGGAAACCATGGGACCTATGTTTCTTTGGGCCTGGCTTACTTCACTTAATATAATTTTTTCCAAGTCTTTCCATTTCCTACCAACATCTCACTCCAGTTAGAATGGCAAAAATCAAGAACTCTAACAACAACAGATGCTAGAGGGGATGTGGACAGAAGGGAACCTTACTTCATTGTTGGTGGTAATGTAAACTTATTCTACCACTTTGGAAAGCAGTATCGAGGTTCCTGAAAAGACTTCACTTAGAACTCCCCTATGACCCAGCAATCCCACTTTTGGGCATTTACCCAAATGTTTACAAACAAGACCACACTAAAGCTACCAGCACAACTATGTTTATTGCAGCATTATTTACCATAGCTAAGATACTGAACCAACCCAGATGCCCTTCAGTAGATGAATGGATCAAGAAAATGTGGTATATATATACAATGGAATTCTATGCCTCCATCAGAAAGAATATGTTATTTTCTATGTATTCATTTAAATTTATTTATTCCTAAGTAAATTTATTCCTAAATAAATTCTTGTAAATTTTCCAAGCTGAATTATTTACCTTAATGTTGAATAAAACAAAGAAAGGACTGATATCCTTGTCATGATTCTGAATTTAGGAGAAAAATCGTTCCATGCTTCATCATTGTGTGATGTGTGATTTTTGTAGGTGTCTTTAGTCAGATTTCAGAAATTTCTATCATTTTCTACATTGTGATTGTGAGGAGAGGGAGACAGACAGACAGAGAGCACCAATCTTGGAGCTTGAACTCGGAGCCTGGGTGCTGTTTCTGAGCTTTTACACTCCAGGCACACATTCTACCACTTGAGCCATAGCTCTACTTCTGGCTTCTTTGGTAATTTATTGGAGGTAACAGTTGCATGGACTTTTTTGAATGAGCCAGCTTCAAACATCAATCCTCAGACGTTAGCCTCCTGAGTACTTAAGATTACAGGTATGAACCAATGCCCAGCTTTGTACAATGTCATGACACAGTGTTGGGTTGAATCAAACTTTTCAACTGAAATGATCATTTTCCCTTTAATCTATCAATATGGTAGACTGATTTTATTAATTTGGGGATCTTAAAGCATTTCTGTATTCTTCAAATAAACTTCATTAGAGTGATGGCCTATCATCTTTTCATAGGCTGCAGGACTTGATTACTTTTCATTCTGTTGAGGATTTTGTGCCTATTTTCACCGGAGATCTGGGATGGAGTTGTTTGTATTTTTATTTTCTCTTCAGGCTTTCCTATCAGAGTAATAATGACTTTACAAAATTAGTTGAAAATTATTTTGTTCTCTTCCAGTTTGGGACAGAAGTTTTGCAAAGGATTAGTGTTAATTCTGTAGACATTTGGTAGAACTAATTAATGGAGCCATCTGGAACTGATCATTTCTTTTTACAAGTTTTAAAAAGTTTATTACTAATTAAATCTCATTAGTTGTTTTAAGTCAGTCCAAATGTTCTATTATTCTTAGTCTGTTCGTAATGGCTTATGTATTTCTAGGAATCTATTTGTTTTATACAGGTTATATAATTTGAAGGGAAAATTTTTTATAATATTCCATTTTCTTTTAGTTTGTTCACTTGATATAAGGTGCTCTATATGGGCAAGTTGGCCTAGAACTCAAAAATCCTTCTCTGCCAGATGATGAGCATGTACCAATATATCTGGCAAAGATAATCGATTTTAATTCACTTTGTCTGACAAGGTCTTATTATTATTTTTTTTATTTTTATTGTAAAGTTGCAAGGTTTTTAATCATGAAAAAGTTTCAAAACATATGATGAGTTGATCTTGAACTCACAGTACTCCTGGCCCAATCTCCTTCCTAGTGCCAAGAGATTGCTTGCTTGCTTGTTTGCTCACGTGCTTACTTTCTTTTCTATTTTTCTTTTCTTCCTTCCTTCTTTCCTTTTTTCTTTCTTTCCTTCTCTCCTTCTTTTCTTCCTTCTTTCTTTCTTTTCTTCTTTCTTTCCTTTTTTCTTTCTTCCTTTCTTTCCTCCTTTTATCTTTCTTTTCCTTTCTTCCTTAGCTTAGCTTAGGTCTTCTTTTCTTAGCTTAGGTATTCTCAAATTATTTGTATTCATATTTTTCATATCAACATTAATTAATGATTTGCTAGTTTAGTTGGACTTTCCTAAACATATCTTTTGTCTTTCAGTATATATGCTTATACACTGTGATTCCCCTCTAACTTTTATTATTGCCTTCCTTCTGCTTGCTTTTGGCTTAGTTTCGTTTTGTCTATATAGTTACCTAAGATGAAATGTTGTTTAATTACTTTTTGTTTTAGGTTGAAAAAATTCTCCTTGTTTTAAACTATTTTTCTCCCATAATGTTTCTTTAATATCACACAAGCTTTCTTTACATTTCATTCACCTCAAAATACTGCTCTAATTCTCGTGTGACTTATTTTTGGCTCATTAACTATTAAAAAATGCTTTTAAATGTTTTTATATATGCTCTAATTCCCCATTTTTTCCTGTGTTTGGTTTAGAATTTCATTTCATTTGGCAAGAGGATATAGGCAATATTATTTAAATTATTTCAAAATTATGGAGACAAAATTTGTGCCTAACATATGATGTGTCCTGGGGAACATTCTAGGTATGGATGAGAAGTATTCTGCTACTTTTGGAGTAGTGTTCTATAACCTTCTGTTAGATCTAATTTGTTTGCACAGTCATTCATCTCCCTTATTCATATTTGATTATTTGTTCCATCCATTATAGAAAACAAGATATTAGAATCAAGAAGAATAAACTCTGAGGGTTTTTTATTTCTTCCTTTACTTCTGTTCATTTTTGCTTCATGTATTTATTATGAATGTGTCTATGTTTATAATTGCTACATCTTCTTCATGACTAGAGCTTGTTATCATCGTAAAGAATCTTTTGTTTCTGGAAACAATTTATGTCTGAAGTCTATTTTACATTACTGCAATTTACAGCTCTCCATTGTTTCATTGTTCACATGATATGTCCTTTCCATTCTTTTGATTGTAATATGTGTCTTTGAATATAAAATTAGAAATATCTATGGAGCATACAGTTGGACAAGCAGGCTTATTTGTTGTAAATCAATTCAGTTAATAAACTAAATTAACATTCAATTTATTATAAATACATAAAATAAATGTATTAAATGTACTTATGACATGGGGATTTAGGTCTTCAGTGTTGGCAATTGAATTAATTCTATATTCTATTTTTTCTCTGTTGATACATCAATGCTTATGTGTGTGTATGTGTGTGTGTGTGTGTGTGTGTGTGTGTGTGCATGCGTGCATGCATGCTAATAATGGTATTGTGGAGTTTGAACTCTGGCCATGGGTGCTGTCTCTGAGCATCTTTTGTTGGTGGCTAGTGCTCTACCACATGAGTCAAAGCTCCACTTCCAGCTTTATTTATGGGGGAGTTTATTGGAGATAAGAATCTCATTGACTTTTCTGCCTCTACTAGCTTCAAATTACAATCCTTAGATCTCAGTCCCCAGAGTAGCTAGAATTATAGGCATTAACCAAAGATGTCTAAACCATCAATGCCATTTTCATGTTAAATAGATACTTAGAAGTAAACCATTTAAATCTCCTGGCTTTTTGGTTTGGTTTTTTGTTTGGCTGTTGTTGCTGCTGTTTCTATATTACTGCAGTTATTTATCTATTTCTTGTCAGAGAAATTATTGGAAATGAAAGTGTGGCTCAATTGGTAGAGGGGGCAGCCCTGACTGCAAAAACCAAGAAAGAGTTTGAGTTCCTGAGCTCAAGTCCCAGTTTTGGTAAAATAAAACTAATAATATTTTAAAAGTTGAAAATGGATATCATAATGAGCTTTTTAATTTATAAAAACCTGATTTAATACCAACTAAGTGGCAAAATTACATTAAACTTCGCTTATTTTTAACTCCATCCTTTCTTCAATCCTGTGCCATTATGATCATACAAATTGTGTGTGAATTCTCCATATATGAAAAAAAATTCCTCAACAGAGTTTCATATTCAGTGTTTTATAAAATTAAATTTTCAAATAGAAAATCAATAGTTTATGAACAAATATCAGTGATCAGATTTTTCCTCATCTTGAATTGCTGCTATTTTTTCCAGTGCATTTTAGTTACTATATAACCCTCTTTCATTATATGCTAACGAATTTATTTAATTTTTTTATAGCAATAGTCTCTGCTGGAGATCCAGACAAACCCTTTTTGTTTATCTAATAATGTCTTCAATTGTGTTTCTTTTTCTTAGCAAATTTTGCTAGCTATTGAGTTGCTGGCTGATAGTCAATTTCATTATCATTTTCCCTCCTCATTTCTTCTGTCTTTGGTTCTTTTGAGATGTCAGCACTCCATCTTCATGAGGAATATTTGTATACCATGAATCATTGGTCTCTTGCTTTATTCAAGTTTTCTTCTCAACTTTGACTATTATTTTTTTCTACTTTGTTTGTGAACATTCATTGGTTGTAGAAAGGGATTTCAATATTTCCACATATGATACAATGCTCTTTGGTTAAAATCATTCTCTCTAAACTCAATCTATCATGCTCACTAGTTTGAACACTGTTGTATTTATATGTACATATAAAAAGCTTCAACAATATTCATCTCCATTTATCCTCCCCTTCACACAGATACCCAACTTAGGGCACAAGTATAGGCTTAGAAGAGTTAAAAGTGACAAGTATTTCTGGATACTTTTATAAATAGAATTGAAGGTCTGATTGAAAGATCAATCAGAAGAAATTAAAAATGTCATTTTTACTCCCTTTTCAAGGTACTAGGTATATAGAATTATATAAGGAACTTGTGTTAATTGCCAGTGAAAACCTCATTTCTGAAAAAGGATCTGGAAAATTTAAAAAATCTTAAACTTTTATTTCTTTAGATGAGTATAGAATAACATCAAAAATTATAAAAATATATTAAAAATAAATTTATAAGGTAAGTAGAATTTAAAAAATAGAAAATTATGGTGCAACATAATGTAAATACATAGATGAAAAATTAAAGAACAGCATATTAAAATAAGTAACAGAAAAATCAATATAGGTTACAATTGGTTCCAGGAGTGAACATTTGTTAAAATGATCAACGTACAAATGCAAATCATCACATTAATGAATTTAAACGGAGATAGAAAATAAGACACAATAGAGAAAATAGCCCTCCACTGAACACAAGACTCAGATCTGAATACAACAAATAAATCAACTTGAGAGGCTGAGGCAGACCATGGAAATTACTGAAGGTAAGAAGATTCTTGCTGGGCTGTTTGTCAGGATTTATGGTGAATTGTCACCACAAGGGTGACCAGATGACAAAAGGAAGCTGTGTATCAGTGAGTAGCACCCAGAATCCTAACTATTCCAAAGGCTGATATCTGAGAATAGAGATTTGAAGTGAGCCATGACAGACAAGTCCAGACTTGATTCTTAGTTCATTGATTTTAACATATTCTCTTATCTTATTTCTATGTACACTGCTTTGTTTATTTACTAAAACTTCACTTGAAGTCCTCTAAGGTTTCCATGCTCATCCTTAAATAATTATAATCTGCTTTGAACTCATATTAGCCTATGTACAATACAAAAGTCTTACTTACACTATTGAAACACCATTTGATCTTCTACTATATTTGTGGTAGTATACTTGCAGACTTTACTGCTAAATAGTTTTAGAACATCAATATATGTTTGTAAATTTTGTTTAAAAATGTCAATTGTCCTTTTCTTTAAGAGAAAACTTACATGAAAAAACATACAAATGAACATAATTTTATTAGTAACAAAATGATAAAAATTTAAAAAAAGATTTCAAGGGCTTTGCAATATAGGAAAAGTATTGATCAGAGAAAATTTAGTATCATTACGGGTACAGGAAGGAAGGAGAATGTTAGAAGATAAAAATACCAGAGGATATTACATCTGCAAAGGAACATAGAAAAATAAAATTCATTGCAACTGTCCAATAATAGAATGAAGTGGATATTGGGGAACAAAATGAGAGTGTTGAGATGATTGAGGTACTATATATGCCTATGTGAAATACCAAAATGAAACCTCTTTAAACAATTAGCATACAGAACTAGGAGCTGATAGCTTATTCCTGCAATCCAAGCTACTCATGAAGTTAAGATCTGAGGATCATGGTTTTAAGCAAGCTGGAAAGTCCATGAGACACTTATCTCCAATTAAAACTGGAAACCAAATTAAGGAGGTAAAGAAGTCCATACAATATCTAAAACGAAGCTCCAACAAAGAATTTGAAACCATCAAATCTGACCAATTAGAAGGAAAGGAAATAAAAAACAAAAGTAGAAAGTCTTGACAGTAGGTTAGAAGATCGAATCTCTGGGATTGCAGACAGACTAGACATTATAGAGAAAGAACAGACAAGTTTTCAAGACAAATCCAAGAAATATGATAGATCTATTCAACATATAGAACATACCATTGAAGGCCTAATTTAAGGCTAATGGGTATGGAGGAGGTCCTAGAGACAGAAATTAAATATCTAGGAAATTTATTTAATGGGAACCTAGCAGAGAACTTCCCAAATGTACAAAAAGATAGGCCCATTCAGATAAAAGATGCCTTTAGAACACCAAATTGACCAGACCAGAACAAAACATCCCCCTATCACATTGTAATCCACACAGGATCAATAGAGACCCAAGAAAGGATCCTTAAAACTGCCAGAGAGAAAACATCAATCACCTATAAAGGGAAACCAATCAGAATAACTTCACATTTCTCAGCAGAGACCATGAAAGCAAGAAGAACCTACAATGATGTACGCCATGCCCTAAAGGAAAACAACTATCAACCATGAATACTGTACCCAACTAAACTCTCCTTCAGAATGGAGGGACAAACTAAAAGCTTCCACAGCAAGGAAAAATTGAAACAATATATCTTCACCAAACCAGCCTTACAAAAGATACTTAAAGATATCTTACACATAGAAAACCAATAAGAGCACAATAAAGGCCAAAAAACAGCTCTCAAACAGAGCATCTGAGATTCATAGGAGGAACCCAGTTGGCATAGCCCTCAAGAAGGTGGATACCATAGCAGGAACTACCAAACACCTCTCAGTCCTAACTCTGAATATTAATAGACTTAAGTCTAAAATTTAGATACAGATTGTTTAATTGGATCAAAAAGCAAAATCCTTCTATATGCTGCCTTCAGGAGACACACCTCACCCACAAAAACAAACATATTCTGAAAGTGAAAGGCTGGAATAAAATCTACCAAGCAAAAGCACCAATAACAGGCAGGAGTGGCAATCCTAATATCAGATAAAATAGACTTCAAATTAAAATTAGTGAGAAGAAATAAAGAAGGTCATTATTTACTAATTAAAGAATCTCTTCTTCAGGAGGATATTACAGTTCTAAGCATCAATTCACCAAATAATGAAATACCCAAATTTATCCAAGAAATACTACTTCCCTATAATCTCACATAGATCCAAATATATTAATTGTTGGGGACTTTAACACACCCCACTGGATAGATCAACCCAGCAAAAGCTCAACAGAGAAACCTCAGCTCTAAACAACTGCATAAACAAACTAAACTTAACAGACATCTACTGCATATTTCATCCAGCAGCATCAGAATACACATTCAGCTCATCAGCACATGGAATATTCTCCAAAATAGACCACAATTTAGGTCACAGAGCAAACTTGTCAAAATTCAGAAACATTGAAATTATGCCCTGCATTCTCTCAGATCACAGGGGAATAAAATTAGATTTCTACACCAAAGGCCGCTAAACACATGAAGGCTGAATAACACACTGTTGAACCACCAGTGGGTCATGGAAGAGATTAGAAAGGAAATTCAAATCTTCATGATATTTAACAAAAATGAGCACACAAATTACCAGCTCCTCTGGGACACACCAAAGGCAGGAGCAAGTTTATAGCTCTGAGTTCCTACATCAACAAATTGGAGAGATTGAAAACCAACAATTTAATGAGGTGTCTGAAACTCTTTGAAAAAGAGCAACAAGCTAAACCCCAATCCAGTAAACAGAAACAAATAATTAAAATTAAATCAGAATTAAATAAATTAGAGTCTAAATAAAACCATAGAAATACTCAAATAAAACAAGGAGATGGTTCTACAAAAAAATTAACAAAATTGACAGACCCTTAGCAAATCTTCTTTTAATATATATTTTATTATTATAAAGATACTGTACAGAGGGTTTACAGTAACACGATCAAGGCAATGCCTTAGCAAATCAGAAAAGAAGAGAACACACCCAAGTAAACACTCAGAGATGAAATTGGAAACATCACCACAGAGACAACCAAGATTCAGAGCATTATAAGGGAATACTTCTCAAACCTTTATGCTAATAAGTTTGAGAATCAGGAAGAAATGGATGAATTTCTAGCAAATATTGAGATGCCCAAACTAAAACAAGATGATTTAAACCAATTTAACAAGCATCAAAATAGAAACAGCAATAAGAGACCTCCCACTCAAGAAAAGCCCAGGATCTGATGGATTTACAGCTCAAATCTACAAGAATCCAACTCTTCAATGAAATTGACAGTGAAAGTTCACTTCCAAACTCTTTCTGTGAAGCCATCATAACCTTCATCTCAAAACCAGGCAGGGACTCGTCAAAGAAAGAGAACTATAGACCCATTTCTATGATAAACATTGATACAAAACTTCTCAACAAAATAAAATAAAAAATTTAAAAAATGAATAAAAAATTTAATCAACTTCAACAACTCATAAAAAAGCCTACACTATGAACAAACAGGATTCATATCAGGGATGCAAAGCTGGTTCAATATATGCAAGTCAATTAGTATAATTCATCACATCAACAAGATCAATGATAAGAACCACATGATGATCTCTATAGATGCAGAAAAGGCATTTGACAAGTTCTAACACCACTTTATGATGAAAGCTCTGGAGAAATTAGGAATCCATGGAACATTCCTCAATATAATAAAGGTTGTGGATAACAAACTTACAGCCAGCATTATACTTAATGGCAAAATGCTAAAGCCATTTCCTCCAAATTCATTAACAAGACAATATGTCGGCTCTCTCCACTCCTCTTCAATTTAGTATTAGAATGCATATCTAGAGCATTAAGACAAGATGCAAACATAAAGGGGATCCAAATTGGGAAAGATGAAGTAAAACTCTCCCTTTTTGCAGATGACATGATGTTGTATTTAAAGCACCCCATGGACTTCACTCCCAAGTTACTCCAGCTGATCTGAAACTTTGACAAAATAGCAGGATATAAAATTAACCCTCAAAATTCAATGGATTTTCTGTATGCCAATAACGAGAAGAGGGCAGCTGAAATCAGGAAAGCAACTACTTTTATAATAGCCCCACAAAAAATAAAATGCCTAAGAGTTACCTTAACTAAAGATGTGAAGGATCTATATAATGAAAACTTTAGAAATCTGAAAAAGGAAATCAAAGCAGAACTAAGGAAGTGGAAAAAACTCCCATGCTCCTAGATTGGGAAGACTAACATCAAGAAAAGGGGAATTCTGCCAAAGTTTATCTACAAATTCAATGTGATACCTATCAATATCCCTATCTCATTCTTCAGTGACATAAAAATGGAATACAAAAAATCACATGGAACAATAAAAGGACCCCAATAGCAAAAACAATCCTTAGCAGAAAGAAAAGTGCTGGAAGAATATCAATACCAAATTTCAAACTCTACTACAAACCTATAGTAATCAAAACAGCCTGGTACTTGCACAAGAACACACCTGAGGACCAATGGAATAGAACTGAAGACACAGAAATTAGCCCACAAACCTATACCGACCCAATCTTGGATTAGGGAGCTAAAAATATAGAATGGAAGAAAGACAGCCTCTTCAGTAAATGGTGCTGGGAAAATTGGTTGAACACCTGTAGAAAACTAAATCTAGATTCTTATCTATCACCCTGCACCGCAATCAATTACAAATGGATCAAAGACCTCGAAGTAAAAGCAGACACCCTGAAAACATTACAGAAACTCTGGGACTCCTTGACACATGCCAAAAATTTCTTAATAAAGAATTCGGGGAGGGGAAGGCAAATAACAAAATGCTGAAACAAGGATACTGATTGACCCATTGTGAAAATGAGATGTAGAAGACACTATGTAAAAAACGAACTTTACAGCTTGTGGCATGGGGAGTTGGTAAGTTGGGGAGGGAAGGGATGGTCAGGGGAAAACAAAGGTGGGAGTAACAATACTAGGTAAGAAATGTACTCATTACCTTACTCATGTAACTGCCACACCTCTGTACAGTATCTTTAAAATAAAAAAAATATATAAAAACAAATGAATGACAGGAATAAAAACCAAGTCTTGTCCTATAGAGGTACTAGTCAAAGTGGGAAGCCAGAAAGAAAGTGTGAAGGAAGAGAAACATTAATACTCTACATACATTCATGAAGATGAAATAAATAGTAGTGTCAGACGAAACCAATCAGAACTATTTTGCTTTCTTTTTATATAAGCAAAAAATTTTCATAGAGATTTTTTTCTATGAAGTGTTAGAAATAATATATACTGGTAACTCTTTAGTATCAAACATGATTCTATTTATTTATTATGTGGTGGCATTTCTGCTGTGAAGTCTCATTCATAAGTAACTGACAAACATTAGTATTTAGATTCAATTTATCACACATGTGATTTCACTGAAATGTGTTTTTTTTTTAAATGCTGGAACATATTTTGCAATGTGGATTACTCTAGATATATTGATTCTTTTGTTTATAAGATTTATTTCATGTTATTTATCATGTCATATTATTTTGTCATCTGATTAGAAGCCTTTTAAACAATTGAAGGACACTATCCTACAGTTTTACTGTACTTGTCAAAAACAATGTGTAACTCACCCATATTAATTATATTAATTTCATATCTTCCCAGACTTTTCATTTTATTGGCAAACCATTTACTTATGCTTATTAATTTCCTTGTTTCATTAAAAACTTCTTTTAAAGTTTGAGAATTGTGCACAAACATAATTTAAATAACTCAATGGGACATCAATTCTTTAGCTTTATTGCACTAAACCAGCATAAACACATTTATTGCAGCATCATTTACTATAGCTATGACATGGACCCAACCCATATGCTCTCCATAGATGAATGTATCAAGAAAATGGATATATGTGTATATATATATATGCATATATATAATGGAATTCTATGGTTCCATCAGAAAGAATGACATTGGCTCACTTCTAAGGAAATGGAAAGACTTGGAAAAGATCATATTAACTGAAATAAGCCAGACTCAAAGAAACATAGGCTTCATGGTTCCTTCATTTATAATAGGATAGTCCTAGCAGAGGATCACAATAGTTCAATAGCTATGTACATATGACCATATAAAATGATATTAATTGAAATAAATGCCAAGATATGGAAACAAAAGTATTTTGGCTGGGTTTTATTTTGTCTTTTTAATGTACTGTGTGAGGTCTTTCCTGTTATACAGGTTTGTGTTGCTCCCTTTCCTGTGACCTGTTCTTTCCCTAGGTGAATACAACTCTGGCTCGATCCGTGTCCATAAAGCCTGAAGCTCTCACCTATTTATCTCAGGAAAATTTTTTCCCAAGCCTAAAGTTCACATTTAGATCAAGGGCATGTAAAATTTGAACACAGTTAAATCTAATAGATAATTTGGTGTTTACTGGAGAATGACTCTTAATGACAAGGACAGCTGATGATTACTTCATGTTTATATAAAATCATCGAGATATTTTGATAAGAAAACAAGATTAGGTACTTTTTCATATTTTTTACCAACTTATTTTAACAAAGCATCACATTGTGTACTATTTTGCCATATTCACAGGATACCCAAAGACGAAGAAGAATAACAAATACTATCAAAAACATCAGCGAAAAGCAATCTTGGTTCTAACAATAGAAATATTCAGAAATGTCCTCAAATTAGCTATCAAAACTTTAAGCATAGAAATCCATATCCACTAAGCAAATACAAATGTCCTCCACAGAACACCTGTGGGGAAGCTCTTGGGATAAATCCGAGACCAATACACTGCCTCTGGCAACAGCCTGACAACTCAAGCATTTATCTTTCTTTTCACAAAGAAGAAAAATAGATATTTTCTCCTATGACAAAAGTGGCATTGTAATACAGCAAAAAAAAACATTTTCCTGATATCTCGAGGTCTTGGCATCTAAATCAGCAATCTGATTAATAAAATGTTAGATGAAGAAAGGCGGACAACATAGGTCCATTTCACCTGTAAAAGTTAAGAATGAACAAACAGGAAAGTAACCATGTCAGGGAGCTTCAGAGCTAGGGAAGCCATTACCCAGGGATCTTCCAATGAGCAAGTGAGGTGCTCTGTTACTCCGCCAACACAACTCCCACTCTCCTGCTTTTAACAAGACTAAATAGATGAAACCTTACAATACTGTTTACTTTTTTCCTGTAGGCCTGAAAGGATTAAAAAAGAAAAAAAAAACACTTGCCTGGAGATTTTTGTGTAAGATAGTGTATGCTCAAGCAATGTTGTATTGTTCTTGATTTTCAAATTAAATTCTTCCTAAGTGACTTAACCTTTTTGTCTTTAAGTCTTCCAAAAATAGCCCAATTATAGAATAATAGCTTTTATTGTGTTATTTTAACCTAATAGGGATGACCTGCAAAGGATACAATGTGGCAGTCATTCTCAGAGATAGCAATTCTGATTTAATGATAAATACTATATAAAAACAAATTCATTTCCTTCCATAAATTATTAAAATGTATTACCAATTTTATGTTAGAATCTGAAAATGTTTTTGAGAATGCATTAAATTTATATTTCTGAAATTCTAAATATGGAGAATGCTATATTTCTTGATAGTTGAAATGATACATAAGTGAATTTCCATGACAAATTATATCACTGCTTGAAGTTTATAAATATATGTTGAAGTATGGTACAAAAGTAGCCTAAAACATTAAACAAAATATGACTGACTAATCATTTTTAATCTATAGAATTTGGTCCTACTCTACCTCGTCATTAATATTTAAAAATGTAAATTAATTATCTATTTGTTTTCATCTGTAGTGATACATTGCATTCACTAATTTATAATTTTAAATTTAACTTCACAAACTTTCTAAGTCCATAAGAACAGCTGAGTGGTGGCAAACGATTAGGTAGCAGGTGGCAAAAACATGGTACATGTCCAAAAACTATTTATGACAGGTTATGATTAAAGAATGTCACAACTATCTTAGATCAAATAGCAAATGACTTTTAAGTTATTAAAAGCACCTTTATACCTATTTACCATATACTAAAATGATATATTGTTAATCAGTTCATTAATGAATCACTGGGATTTTAACACAAGATTTTTGATTTATTCAGTTGTTTTATGCCTTTGAAGATTGCTCAACATCCTTCTTTCAATAATCCAGTTCAAATTTTCTTGGCCTAAAGCTTAATGCAGGTATATAATTTACTTTCAAATATCTCTGGTTTTTATTCCTTTACGATTTAAGTCTGCAATTTTAAATAAATATTTGTTAAGAAAACATGATTTCAAACATCAACATTGTAAATTTGACCAAACAGGTAAAGACAAATTACATGATGGGAGGTTTATTTTTATTCTTATAGAAAGTAATTTTTTAAATATCACCAAAATACTAAAAGAATTAAGCAAGACAGCCAACTTTATCCAATAAACATATTGATAAAATGCTGAATTCAAAAATATGAAATACATACTTCCAGGTGTCAATGTCCTAAGTAGCTAAGATTTCAGGCATGAGCCCTGGCATCTGGCAGAACTCTTGAAAAATTGCAAAGACTAAGACCAGCAATTCCTTATTTGATGACAGCTTAATTCAGCAATGATCTGTCACAGGTAAACTGATTGCTTATACAGAAAGCTGAAGGAATCAGTGTGTTTACAAATGCTGCTGCACAAGGATCATTTATAAGTCATAATTACATTTGTAATAACTTTTAAATAGAAAGGTACCATTTACAGTTGCTTTAAAGTATTTCTAAATTCAAAGTGGTATTGAAAACAATCTAAGAGGAAATTAACCATATTCATAAATTGGAAATCTCATTATTAAAAATAAAAAAATCTTCTATATTATGATTACATATTCTATTTATTATCCCCAAAAGAGATATTTTGATAGAATATGAGAAGTAGATCCCAAAATTGGTTAAGATCAACAAGACAAGGAATTTTTAAAATGAAATCTAGGTTAAAGGATTCATTCCAAAAAAAAATCTTGTTACAAAGCCACAGTAATTAAAAGAGCAAGGGGAGAAAATGATGAGAAATAAGTAAACCAATAGAACAAGATTCAGATGTGCATAACATGTCCACACATACCGAATCTAAATTTATGAAAACCTTGTTAGTTCATAGCAGTGGAGCAAAGATCTTCTTAATTAAATTGTGCTGTAGCTCTGGATACCTATTTCAAAACAGAAGTATAACACCATAAACAAATAGCAATTGCAAATTGGTTAGTGCTGTCTATATTTTTAAAAACTAATAAAGCTTAACAAAAATATAGTACTTGTGCTCTATCAGTTTGTAAATGTTTATAGGACACATATAGTAACAAAATATAAAATGAGAGATTAATATATTGAAGTGTATGCTTAAGAATTTTTTTTGCCAAAGAATAATATTAGTAAAGTGAAAATGAAGCAATAGCTTGGGAGAACATATTTTCAGTACAAAAATACAATCAAGTGGCTTATATTAGTATTTATAAAATTTACTGACAATTTAATAAGAAATTAGGCAAGCTCATCATACACACACACACACACACACACACACACACATATCCTCCAGTCACTTTCTTAAAGAACATATCTAAGATACCAACAAAGTAGGGTGCTCTATCTCATTTCTAGCCAGTGACAAGCAAAGTAATGTGGCAATAAGCTGTCTCTGTTGGAAATCCACCTAGGGTCAAAATTAGTGCGACTTAAATGGCATGACATTGCCAAGGGTGTGAAAGAAGAAAATCTATTTGCATGCTAGTGGAACAATAAACGGATACTAATTTGGAAAACTACTCAGCCTAGTGCCTGGTGTGTTAAACACTTTTCTAGTGACTCAACAAACCCACAGATAATAGAAACGAAGGCAAATAGGTGCCAAGGAACATGCTCGAGAATGCTTAAGAAAAATAAAACATTTAAATGTTTCATGCAATTGTTTCTAACATATTTACAAGATGATTTCTACGTTGCTTTGTATGTCCCTCCCCCACAGTATAACCCCTGCTTTCACTGTATTTGATGTCAGTATAATTTGTGGAGGGGAAGGGAAAAAACAAATCCTTTAACCAGGCATACAGGTGGACCCATTGCAACAATGAGATGTACAAGTGGTCATGTCGAAAACGAACTTTACAACTTTGGTGGGTGGGGGAGGGTTGGGTGGGGGAAGTGGGGGGAGTATGGGAAGAGATGGCAAGGGGAAACAAAGAGGAGGCAACAATGCTTGATAAGAGAAATGTACTCGTTATCTTGCCCATGTAATTGTAATTCCTCTGTACGGTATTCACACAATAAAAAGAAAAGAATGCTTAAGATAATACAAAACCCATTGACAATAAGTTATATCAACAAAACGTGACATTTTCCTTCAATGGCAAGCAAGAGAGAGTGTTTGGGAGAGTGTTTGTACAACTCTCGCCTCCAATTAAGCACTGGAAAGCTGTAAGTGGAGTGGTGGCTCACGTGATACAGCAACAGCCTCCAGAGAAAAAGCTAAAAGATAGCACGCTGGTCTGAGTTCAAGCTCAAGTACTGGCAAAACCAAGACATAAAGATCAAAAGACAAAGCTTATACTGTGTGCCCTAGGGGAAAGAATTCCTGTCATATCATGAATCTCTGCTTTGGGTCTGCTGGTATTTAAGTCTTGACAACAGCCTTACCTATTCTGTTTCGCAGCACCATTTGAATTTTTTGTTGTTGTTGTTGTTTGTTTGTGGGTAGAGGAGGACCTGATAAGGGACATTTTCTTGTTTCATGATTGAATACTGATTGCTAGAATCAAATTAAGGCTAAACCTCTGGTTAGATTCTGAACTAATCTATCAGGATTTAGCTTTCAGCATGCAGAATTACCTTGGCTAAGAGAATTAAATCAAGAATTGGAATCTGACCTAATTAAACTCAACTACAAATGGACAGACATTGGGCCTTTTGTGAAAGAGCATTTTGGGGCAGTCATTTTAAATAGCTATCAGAGGTCATGAATATTAGGCCACATATTTTCCTACCATTGTAATCATCTATCCTTAAAAAAAAATAAAATAAAACTCGTCACAGTGAAAGGTAGAAATAAGCTGGGTTTTTTAATCAACCCATGACCACAAAAATATAAGATATCTAAAGCTTTGCCCCAGCTATGGATTTTACTCTTATAAATAATTAAAATAATTCTTCATTATTTGAACCTCATTGGCATTGTTGACAAAACTCATAATTGCTTGTAGCATGTAAAAATCCTAATTGACAAATATGAGCTAAAGAATTGCATGTAGTTAAGAAACTTTTTCTGAATTATTCAAAGAATAGAATGCTATTTTGAGTTAAATATGTATTTATGGAAAGAACATTGTTCTAACATTTAAAGCTATTTTAGAACCAGCTGTGAATCAAATTGAAATGTGACCTGGGGTAAGGGCATAACCTTGCTTGACTTTATTCTTCATCTAGGAAATTTGGTTAAGATTAGAAAGCTCTCTCACTGGGTTTGGTAGTGTTCTAGTTTGGCAGTAAAGAACATAAACAAAAAAGCTAAAGGTATTGTAGCTATAGCTAGCTATAAATGCAACTATCTGGATCCTAAGGTTTTATGAAAAGGAAAAGATAGATTTCATGCAAAGTATTTTTATAAAGCATAAAGTATTTACTATGTCCCATATTATTATTATTATTCAGATTAATGTTGCTTCCCAGAATAAGGAAATTTGACATATATATTTCAAACTTTTCCACCTGAAGTTTAATAATCAGAAATTTATGGAAAGGTAAAGGAACCCAGGGGAAAACCCAATACTCTACAAGAATTTTTCAAATATATATATTTAGATCAGGACAACAAAATTTAAAGAAATATATCCCCAATTTGTATTCTCATTTAAAATCATCATACTGTTGTAACATTTCCTAAAAAAAAAAACTAGCAGTCCAACAAAATGAATGCCAAGAAACCAGTACTTGAAATGTGGGGTGGGTTGTAGGTCTGAGAGAGAGGCACAGATGAATGAAGAGAAGAAAGGGAGGAGAATATCCAACATATAACCTAAACATTTTAGAAAATTGATAGAAGAGGTTGGGTTGGGAGGAATGGGGGAAAATGATGGAAGGGGTGACATCAATCAGGATGCCTTTATTCATAAACTGAATTGTTGAATGATTTCTCCCTCAACCGATTACTTAAAGATGACAAAAACATAATTTAAAAGATATTGCATTGCTTTCTTTTGGGAAAAATATGGTCCAAAGGATTTCTGAGACAGCCATTTCAGATCAGAAAGGAGCTTGTTAATGTAGGGATGGTTGAACAAAGGTCCAAACAAAGTTAAAATCATTCATCCTATTCTACTACTGAGTTGATCCTACAAAACAACCCTGCTGCTGCTTTGACTCAAGCCTCTCCTAATACATAGCCTGTGCTATGGAAGATCAAACATGGGAAATCTACTGAACTGCTGTTTCAAAATGTGCAATAGTAAGCGTCTTGTTTTTTATCATTTTAGAATGATAAAATTAGAAGATAGGAATTTGAAGATAGTAAGTCTTTATTGTTTTACTAATAAATTAAGTCATACACAATTCTTGGTGAGCAGGGATTCTAATAAAGATAAACTTTTAACTTAAGTGGAAGGAAAAAAAATAAGTTGAGAAAAGTTGTTTATCCTGGACTAGTAAAGAAGGTTCTTTTCCAATTTGCTTCATAATTTTGCACTGAAATTGATTGATCTGTCCTAATACTTCTACTTTACTCAATGTCCTGCTTTTCAGATCACCCTTTAAGTTAGAAATTTATTGAAATGATAGTAAGTTTTCATGTCCATGACATGTCTCCTATACTTAATTTGGATATCAAAACATAGTTTGAATTCAAAACAATTTATATTTTCTTGGGAATCACTGATACAGAAAAGGCTGAAACATATTTCTCCAAAATCCCAATATAATCTGAAATTTTGGCCATCACAGCTATATAAAATTTTCCCTGTGGTGTTTGCTATGTTCAATCTTGCTTCGATTTAGAAATTGTAGACAAAATACAATCTAAGTAATGGGAGAGAAGATTTGCAAAATGTAATATGATAAGATGTAATGATCCAAAGTTTATCAGGAATTCAAACCACTTAACAATCCTATTAAAATGAGCAGAGGACATATGTCCACATTTCTCAAAAGCAGACATGCAAAAATGCCAATAGGCCTATGCAATTATGTTTAATATCAATAATGGTCAGAAATGCAAATCAAAATCCTAGTGAGCTATTACCTCATACCTGTTAGAATGGCTCTTAGCAGAAAGACAAAAGATAATCATGGATATGAAGAAAAGAGAAGCTTGTTCCCCTTTTATTAAGAAAGCAAATTGGCTAAGCCATTAGAAAAAAATAGTATAGATGTTCCTTTAAAAATTAAAACAGATAAAAATTTTATGATCCAGCAATGCTACTTTTGAGTAGCTGTCAAAGGAAATAAAATCGCTGTGTGGAAGGTTTTGCTTCAAAACTTAAAGATAAATATAAAAGAAAAATTTAAACACTCATCACTGAGAAACAAAAACATGTCTTGCCCATGATATTTTTTTGAAAAAGAAAAGTGTAACTAATAAAAAATGAAAAACTAACCTTTCAAGACAATCCTAATCCTAAATGAGCTGGCATATGTAGAAAGGAATGGAGTATTTATTATCAAAACACCATAATTTCATGTTCAAATCAACATGTCTATCCATATAACTACAGCATGTTAACAATCCATGCACACCAGTGGCATGAAAACTGAAGGAAAGGCTGGATCTTTCACTTTTCAACCAAATCATTCAAGAATAATTCACACACAAAAAAAGTAGAAAGGTAAAGGAATTCCTTAGTGAATTTAAAATAACAGATACAGAAAATTTAATGATTCATATCTCAAAATATGGGATCATTTCTTTGTAGGAAAAGGTTGGTCTCTGTGGAAACAGAACAAGTAAGTTTCACAGGGTGAACTTCTAGAAGCGCTCTATTATTTAAGAACTCTTAGTACAATATTATCCATTGAGTACAGTGATTTTTTTTTCTATTTCTGTCTTCCATTCTCCTTTCTCTCAGAGGTAATAACCCACTGTGGATTAATCTAAAAGAAAAGCTGCTTCTAAATTCCTTTCCATATAAATGACTGGTATTATTTATTGTTAAATTCTTAGCATTTCATTGACAAATTTAAGGCAAATTGACATCCAAATGAATGTTGATAGGCAAATACTGCCTATAACAAAGACAATGGAATGAGTTTTATATACTTGAATGCTAGTAATGTTGTTCTCTGTTAGGCTATTTTGATAATTACTTTGGCCATTTTTTTTCAGTGAAGATGGTTACGCTGTGAACATGTATACCCTATTAAAGTTTTGCTGCAATCAATTCACAGTATTTCTTTTTTGTAATAATTTTTTAAATTGTACAAAAGGGTTTCAGTTTAACATGGTCATTTATATGTGAATTGAATCTTAATCAGTGACATCTCTTCCATCACATTCCATTCTCACCCATCTTTAAAGTTTCTTAGTCCTATTTTCAAAAGCTTATTTCCAGTGTTATGATTGTAGTCACTCAGTATTTTTCTTTTTTTTTAGAGTGTTGAAAAGTCAAACATTTTATTTTACTAAGTTGGGAGTGAGGTGGGGATAGAGAGAATGACAGGGAAAGGAAGGACAGAAGAGAGAAGAGAGGAGGAAAGGAGAAGGACAAGAAATGGAGGAGAATGGAATGGAATGGAAGGGGAAGAAAGAAAAGGGAAAGGGAGAAAGGGAGAGAGGGAAATACAAAGCAAAAGCAACAGACAAACATATATGCATTTTAGACTTATAGCAAAATTTACTCACCTAACTTGATTTCTTTATTCTCTATAACCAGTCTCCATTACTGGTTTAGAGTATCACAGGTTCATTGTCAACTTACTCTATTGTGATTTCTGGGTTCTAATAACATCAGAAAAAAAATTCTACCCCCAAATTCTTGGCATCATACAGGGTTTTCTCATGAATCTTCATAATTATAAAGGATATTATTACATTTAAAATATTCATCTCAGAAGTAAATTTGAAGGACTATTTTTATTATCTTCTCTTTCTTAATACAGGTGCCAGATTCTGAATCATTGCACATGGAGGCTAAGCACTAAGTAAACAAACCTTTCAAAGCCCAGAACCAATTTTATTAGGTATGTTCCTAACTGAACAGCCAGAACCATCATGCTGATCAAAAGAAAAAGGAATTTCATGATAAATTGAATTAATAAACCACATTAGCCAAAAGCTTTCTAAACTGAAACCCAATTCAAATAAGCTAGATTCCAATTTGATGAAGGATGTTAGTGTATTTTCTTAGCTGCCTTGATGATTTTCATTGTTATATCATTTATTATAGACGTTGGTTTTTATACATCAGAGATTAATTTCTTACACTCTGTCACTCAGTATTTTTCTTTCCATTCTTGTCTCTGCCCTTTAAGCCTAATTTAAAGCAGAAGCTTCCGGATATTCATTTCATCAGCCACTTAAATGTTCAGATTGGTTACACTATGGAAACTTAACCTTGAATATATTATATTTTTGTCAATTTAATTGTATATGTGTGTGTGTGTGTGTGTGTGTATAGAGCTGGATGTATTTTCACATATGTTTATAGTTTACATCTAACATCTACATATGAGCAAAATATGCACCTTTAGATTCTAGAGATTGATTCACTTCACTTAACAAAAAAAATCTCTAGGAACTTCATTCTCTTGCAAATGTCATATTATTCTTTCTGCTAGATAAATAAAATTATATTTTATAAATCATAAAAACATTTCATTGTATGTAATATATGCATATATATATATATATATATAAATACGGTACCAAAAATTTAGCCATAAGTGTGTGTGTGTGTGTGTGTGTGCGTGCGTGTGTGCGTGTGTGCGTGTCTATGGATGTCTATGGGTGTATCTGTATTTGTGCATGTTCCAGAATGGGGTCTTGAACAAGGCCTTGACTTGTGCTTTGGCAAGGTCTTTAGCTTTTAAACTGAAAGCTCATGCTTTACTACCTGAGCCACAGCTCCACTTCTGGCTTTTTGATAGGTAGTTGCAGATGAGAATCTCCTGGGCTTTCCTGCCTGGTTTGCTTTAGATTGACTTTAGATTGGCTTTAGATCTTAGCCCCCTAAGAAGCTAGAAATACAGATTTGAGCCACCAATGCCCACCTGTATCCTATTTCTTAAATTGAAATTCATATGTTATTAATATAACATTCATTACCTATAATTTTCTACATATATTTGGAGGGAATAATAGTTTTATTTATATATGTTAGAAGACACTTATAAGTAGGAAAATATTTCGAAACTTAAACCAAGTAATGATACTCAAAGATATCTTTTGTTCAGTTCTTCTGAAGGTTTCACAAATGCCTTTTGTTTATGGTACATATCTGAAGGAGACTATAAGCCTGCATGAGTAAATTCACTTTGCATTAACGATGAGCTGCCATGTGTTATATAGTATGTCACTTTCCCAATATACTAGCTAATTCAAAACATGAGAACTATAGGAAGCTCCACCTTCATATGCATAAGAAAAATCTTGAAATAAATACTTTTTTAAGTCTTTTTTGTTCAGAATCCAAGTTATTTTCTTAAAGATACATGTTTAGTCAGAGAGGAAAGGAAAATACAAAGTAAAAAATCATTGTAGTAAAATTATTGTATTTTATGTTTTTTTCTAGCAACTCTAAGCACATAATCACTTGGATATAGCACAATTGACCCACCACAAATGGCCACAAAAATACACAAAAGTGAATTCTAGAAGTGGCTTATGGAATTTTTGTGAGTGTGTATGTGTGTGTGTGCGCGCACGCGCACGTGCGTGTGTGTGCTGCTCCTGGGGAATGAACTCAGGGCCTTGGAGCGGTCTCTGAGTTTTATTGCTCAAGCCCAGCCTCTATCAGTTGAGCCTCAACTCCGTTTCTGACTCTTGTCTGGTGATAAGTGTCTCCTGGGCTTTTCTGCCATGGCTAGCTTTGAACCTTGACTGACAAATCTCAGCCTACTGAGTAGCTAGGAATACACACAGGAGGTATCAGAGACTTATGATAATTTTTATTTTGTCTCATAACACGGGGAACATTCTAACTATTCAAGCCGTTAGCAATGTATTGGAATTATTTTCCTCATTCCTTTAACAAATTCTAAGTCCATTTTTATGTGATGTGTATCTGCTAATTTTCTGCCTCTAATAGGAATTTTGCTCAGGCCATAGGTTGCTTTTGCATAATTACAAGGGCATTGAAATATTTATTTTTGAAATATAGCCAGACAAATCTGCTACTTTTGTACATTACTTGTCCATACTTCCATGTTTTAATTAGGGCTAGTGCTCTTTCTCCAAAGGATCTACAAGGCCATTTTCATTAAGAATGGCACTTTTGTTGTGTATATATTATACTTTGCAAAATTATCACATTTTTTTTCTGATGATGTTTACCTAAGTATAAAAGATTTGGTTTTAACTGTTTATATTTTGAGAAGACTTCTTTTAAGATTATAAAGATATGACTTTATTTCTATTTGTGTTTTACTGTTGTTGTGTTTAAATGCTGAACAATTTAAACTATTTTCATTTCTCCTTTGCCAAGGAGCTTTTTTCAAAATAGGCTGCTTTTGAATATTGATTGTACAGCCTGAATTTCTCGTGTCCATAAACACTGTCTTTGTGATACAGTAAACACTTACAACCACTTAAAATAAATTTACATATTTTGTGGTATTTTTAGATGAAAGAAGAGACTCACTATTTTACTTTTAACTCACTGATGGTTTGAGTAGAACAAGAGTATGTGCAAATTCACATCTTCCCATACTTTGTGAGACTAATACTTGCACTGAATTCAGTAGCCATCACATTGACCAAGAATGAGTAGCACTGACTCTGTCCAAGGTGGGAGAAAGAAACTAACTCTTCTTAAAAAAATAAAGTATACGTTATCTGTCCCCACCTAAATATGACAATAGGAAAAAGGTCTTTTCGTTCTAGGATTTTATGAACACAACTCGAGACTGAATAACAGTTTTGATGCAAACTACAGAGAGCTAACTAAGAGCTTGTGTAATAAACTACAAATGACTTAGTTTATTAAAGTAGGTCTTCAGTTCCTTCTCACTAACCAACAGATGGTATTTCTCCCTCATAAAGAGGAAAATCTTTCTCTGTTTGAATTTCTTTGTAGTCCTTATGTTGATACTTGGATACAGTTTTCTTCATTCAGGACCTGCATTGTCAGTGTGAGATGGATGCTTTATTTTTTGTGCAATCAAGGGAATGTTTGGATAATTATGCATCCCGCTTGCTTTCCATGAGCTCCCTTCAGTCAGCCCAAGAGTCTGCCTTCTCTCAGTAGCTATTTTATCTGTGGGGTGATCAGGGCCCAGCAGGTCCTTGCAGAGATGGAGGTAGAGATGGGAACTCCCTTATGCTAGGATGAGTCCCTTCCTGCGTGTTGGTTGAGCCATGCCCAGGCCCCTTACTGAATTACTCTATGTATGGCATTATCAAATCCACTGGTCAGCTTCTTACCTAATAACACACTGTGCCTAATATTGTATAATAACTGCTTTTAATTTTTCCCTTATAATTATATCTGTTTTATTAATCAAATATAATTCCTTGCCATATATGTATATGCATATATACGTATGTGTATATATATATATACAAATATATATATATATATTTATATATTTCTGCCAGATCTAAACACTGTCCAAAACCCTTCTGAATGAACAATGAATCTTCAAGGCTCAATATTGGTCTGTGTTCACTGACAGCTAACATTATTAAAGAAAAATTTTTTTTTGTTCTTCTCTGTCAAATCAAAATGCTTCCAATATGTCAGGCAGTTGCTTGTTTTGGGTATCTGTCAGATTTGCAACTGCTGTTAGATTAAGGTCAAAGTTCAGGACTGAACATACATTGATAACACTTCCCAGTAAGCAGGGTGCATAATCTCCCCAGCCTATTTTAGGATGGAATCTTATTTCTTACCGCATTTTATTTAACCACATAAATATTGTACCAAGGAGGAACCCACCTGCTAAGCATATAAAGAGGAAAATTTGGCATTTAACAAAGATTAAGTTCTTTAAAACATTCTAACACAGGCGATTGCCATCATTACAAATTCAAGCCAAGTGTCTGCAAATATTTAATCCATGTACAACTAGCAAAAAGGCAGAGGTTTCCAAAGTCTGTTTGTTGTAAGCACACATCTGTTGGGTACACTAGACTAGCTTATCCTATCTTGATGGTGATTATGCAAAAATTCTTACCCCACGGGTCATCATTCTGCAATATTTCTATGGGCAAGTTCATTAAAATTTTAAAACATTGTCCTCTCCTAAATAATTCAAGTAATTTTGTTTGTACACATAAGAGGAATGTTGTCTTTTAATTACATATGCATGATGAAGTTAACATTGCTGAATTTGGTGTCAGTTTCCTCATGAGAAACTTGATCAAAGTCAAATCAGGTATCATATCATACAACAGAAACAAACAAAATCACATAGTACATTAAAAACAACAGTGACAAAGATAAAACCTCTGTGTCCATATCTTGGGGTTCATTTCACTTAACATCTTCTCCCATGGTATAACCCCTATTGTCACTGTACTTGATTCCAGTGCCCTGCGTCTTCAATATATATTTTTCTAATTTGGGGAGAGGAAGGGAAATAACAAAATGCTGAAACAAGAATACAGATTGACCCATTGTAACAATGAGATGAACCAGACACTACATTGAAACGAACTTTACAACTTCAGGGATGGGAGAAAGGGAGGAGTTGGGGAGGTGGGGTGGGAAGGAATGGTGGGGGGAAAAACAAAGAAAGGCATAACAATGCTTGATAGGAAATGTACTCATTACCTTACTTGTATAACTGTAACCCCTCTGTACAGTATCTTTACAACAAAAAATATATTTAAAATATCATTCCATAAAATTCGACAACAAAAAAGGAATGTTTTGTGAGTTAAAGGAAGTCTTTAAACAAGTCCCAAGTCTTTCCACACATATGTTGATTGAATTACTTTTCAATAAATTAGCTTTATTTTCAAAGTCAATGGTTTTTTAGGAGAGTGAATGGAATACCTGGTCCAAATAATAAATATGAAATGTACACATTTATTAATAAAAATCTCTAAATCCACCAGGCACAGTGGCTCATGTCTATCATCCTAGCTACTCACAGAGCTGAGATCTGAGGATCACAGTTGGAAGCCAGCAATAACGTCCATGGATCTCTTCTCCCCAATTAAGCACTAAAATCTAGAAGTAGAGCTATGACTCAACTGGTAGAGCACTAGCCTTGTGCATAGAAGCTCAGGGACAGTTCTTAGATCCTGAGTTCAAGCCTCAGGACTGTCATACATACACACACACACACACACATATAAATCTGTAAATCCTTTAAAGCCATAACCTATATTTCTTTCTATAGCACAATTTTGTCAAAATACAATGCACTTAGTTATATAATATAATTTACTTTTATTTACAATTTATCACTCTCATAGCTTCTTATCTAAAAATAGATGATACACAGGGCCACACAGAGCAGTTGATAAAATAGAGCTTTGAGGGATTTGATTATGATATTCTTTGGACAATCAGATAAACAACATGGTTTATGTCTTGATGATGTGAGACTTGCTCTAATCTCTAAAGGTTTAATGATGGAGCTCAGTCCAAATCTACAACCTTCTGTGAACTTTGACAATCTTACCCATATCTGTAAATGATATTGCATAAACAGTATTACAAAGAACCTTTTGTTGATCTAATATTTAAAAATAAAACTACTTAAACATCATTTATCTAAAACTCCATTTGTGGGGTAACAGTTGTTTTACTTATACCCAAGAGAAAAATGTGAAATTTCAACCTGAAAGAAAATCACTGTTTGAAAAGAGCCTAAAAGGGTTCCCAGGAACAATGTCTCCTCTTTGGAAATTTCCTCTAGGCTGCTGAGTTACAATGACCCACAGTAGGCAACAGTTCCTACCATGTGTTATTTCTCTTTGATCAAATACCAGGGAAATCCCTGTATTGCAAAGATTGGACAAGTAGAGCTCTATCAAAAGGAATATTCTGTTTGGCCAGGTAGATTTCACGCTAGTGAAAGTTGAATTTTCTTGTATTTTTAAAATAGCAACCAAATTGATTTTTTTTCTTTTCAACTTTCTCCAGTTTTTTGATGTCTTCTCATACTTTATAAGGATTTAGGGGAAAATGTAATTGGATGATTTCATACTCTCGGTAATTAGCTAGTCACACAAAAAATGGACACTGGTTTAGGAAAGACCATGTTTTTATTTAAATCACTTTAGATTTTATTTTCTACAAATGCTACTCTATACTGTAGATTTAGAAGTAAAATCTGCTGATATTTTAGCTTTATGACCACATCACACATGTGTCGAGTGTTTAATCAATCATAATATCTAGAACTATTTATGAAGTGGAAAATGCTCATTTGAAAGAAATACTAGGCTCATAATATTGATTTACTGCATTAGTAAACATGACTGAAAGTATTCAACAGCAAAATTCTTTATAATGATAGTCATGTTGCTGAAAGAGTGTATTTTTGAACACTAATGATGGTCACTATATGTAGGTTTTCACATAGAAAAACACTAAGTAAACAATCATTTACTTGAACCCACTTTTAGAAAATCTCTGCATGCTATTTACATGAATTTCCCATAATATACAGTTAACTACAGATATCATACAGTTCAGTGCATTTACTGCATTCAAGATCTTGTACACATCATCCTTCTGTAGGGTCAAATGTATTTATCAGTCTACAGAACACCTGGTACCCATCCCTTCCTTCTCCATGTCCTAGAAACTTTTAATATTCTGTCTGTAAGAATTTGCCAGTCCTGGATATGATATATGATATATATGATGGCATATAATACAGTATATATATGTGAATATATACAGTACATTATATCATACATAGTGTGTGACCCTTACTGCCAGGCAAGGGCCATCCAAGTTGAAGTACTTGGAGATCAACACAGCCTTCCTTTTTATGGTTTGGTAATAGCCCATTGTTTTATGCCACAATTTGTGTGTCTATTCTTGTTATCTACGGAACAACCAAGTCTTCTCTATTACAAATAATGCTGCACACAGCTGTGTAAAACTTCCTGTACAGACGTATTATTCTTTAGTTTATCTTTTGTTTTGTTTGTTGGTGGTACTGGGGTTTTAATTCAGAATTTTGTACTTGCCATGCAGCCTGTCTGTCATACGAATCATGTCCTTGAATCTGTATAAGATGCTCTCACTTATACTTGTCATGTATCACTGGGATTACATGTAGATACCACCACAGCTACTTTATTGATTAAGATGGGGTATATTTAACATTTTTCCCAAGTACTCAAACCATAATTATTTTAGTCTTCACCTCCCAAGTAGCTGGGTTTATACACATGAACCACTATACTCAGCCCTTTGCCCCTGGACATAAATTTGTGTATCTCTTGTACATACACACATATACAGAGAGAGCTGGTTTCGGTGGTAATTCTATGGTTAGCTTTTGTGGAACTGCCAAAATATTTTCTATAATGGCTGAATCACTTTACACTTACAATAATAGTGTAGGCAATTCAGTTTCCACACACCATACCCGAAGTTTTACTAAGAGTTATTATGAGAAAAATAAATAACTCAATTGTGATTTGATTGGCATTTCCTTAATCAAAACAATGTTAATAATTTTGGAAGTCTTTTTTATTTATTTTGTACCAGTCCTGGGATTTGAACTCAGTGGCTGGGTCCTGTCCTTGAGCTTTATTTTTGGTCAAGGCTAGCACTCTACCATTTAAGCCACAGCTTCCCTTCTGGCTTTTGGATGGTTAATTGGAGATAAAATTCCCATAGACTATCTTGCCAAGGCTGGGTTTGAACTGTGATCCTCAGATCTCAGCATCCTGAATAACAAGGGTTACACCAAGCTGGATGTCTTTTTAATATGTTTTTGGCTATTAAAATATTTTTGGACAAATGTCTATTTAAATTCTTTGTTTTTAAAATGAATGGCTACCCAACACCTGGTAATTGTTATGAATTGTATTTGCTTATCTCTCTTTTTTTTTTTTTGGTGAAGGACCTGACACAATGCTAAGCTAAGCATACACTACACTGAAAAAAAATCTTTATTTTTTTCCCTTTTGTTGCTCAAGTGTTTGGTGTCAAATTTTAGAATGCATAGCAAATCTGAAACGATAAAATATAGTCCTATATTTTTTTCTACTGTGGTAAAATTGTAGCTGCAGTATTTTACTTGTCTTTTTGAGCTCCTTTTTGTGTGTAAAGTAAAATGAGGGGCTCAGCTCAGTTCTTTCTCCATGCAATGGTCTGGGTTGCATTCATGGCCAAGGCAGTCATGTTGTATTTAAATTTATAATTCTTCTCCTATTGGTCTACATGTGTATAAAACTGTCACTAACTCTTGATTCATGTTGTTTTTTGGTTTAAGTCTTGAAATCAGAAATTTCACATCCTACAGTTTTTTCAAGACTGTTTTGACTATTTGAGAGTCCTGATAATTCTAAGGGGGTGAACTATTATTTATGATTATAAAAAAAGAAATTGCTAGACATCACAGGACATTCACACAGAGCTTTTAAAGACAAGCCATATGTTGCTTCTTCACTGAATAAGATGCCATTTTCATCCTTTGAATTAGAAGTTGTAAATAATTTCATCTACAGCCAAATTAGAAATGATTTTGGTCATATTTCAATTTGAGGTCATATTCACAAGAGCCCACTTATTTTATTTTCTTTCTTTTTTGGGGGGGTCCGCTTGTGGGGCCAGAACTCTGGGCCTGGGCACTGTCCCTCAGCTCTTCAGCTCAAGGCTAGGGCTCTACCACTTGAGCCACAGTGCCACTCACGGCTTTTTTTTTTCTTATGTGGTGCTGAGGAATCGAACCCAGTGCCTCAGGCATGCAAGGCAAGCGCTCTACCACTGAGCCACCTTCCCAGCCCCTTTATTTTCAAATTAAATGGCTTTTGATTATTATTGCCACGAGGAAAGTTATTTTCAAAATTAGTAGATTAAGAACATTAAAGTAAAAATAGGGCTAAAATTCTATCTGGTGAAGAATAGATGTGATAAGAGTATTTTAGGCAGAAATGAGAAGAGCAGCAACTGTACAGTGATCCTGCTTGTCAAGAATTTTTGCCCTAAATCTTTGCTGGATGACTAGGGACTCTCTTCTCCAAGCACCTACTTTGCTGGCTCTATTAGAAAACGTAGAGCAGGAATGCAGGAATTGTTTTTACTTCATTCTTGATATTTCGTATATCTAGGATTCAAACATGTCCAGATCATTTAAATTTCAAATGTAGGATGAGGTAGATGACTATAAAGGGTTCAGATGAAAACACTACATATAAAGAAAAAGAATACAAATTTGGAGAACAGAGTCATTTTTGAAAAATTATTAGATTCAGCTTTTATAAAAATTTCTTTGAGAAACTGTAAGGACATTTGCCGTAATAGAGAATAGCTATTATGAAAAGGACATAATCCAAGAACAAGGACATTACAAAATGGCTAAATATGAAACTAGAAGGTAAAGAGATATCAGGCTAGATGCTCAAGAGTGAACCATGGGAAAAATTTAAAACTTCAGGAAACCAGAAAGAAAAACAAAGTGATATCTTAATGAAAGGGCAGCTGGAACATGAGTCAAGAAATTGGAGGCCACATAAAGTACAACTATAAAGGAAAATAGAAATGAAAATCTCTATCAAATCTATTCTGGAGCAAGAGGAAACTATGTATTTGCAGATTAAAGAATGAAGAGACAATAATAAGTACACTAGTACCAAAACCAATTTGGTGAAAATTGTGAATTTCAAGTTTGAAGATAAATAGCTAAAAACAAACCACATGATGAAAAAACTTAATGTCTACTTTATTTATCAGAACATTAACAAAGGAACACTGTTTCTATAAATAATAGATGGTCAAAAAGACTATGACTATTTGCTAACTGAATGACAAAGAGCTAAAATCAAGAGAGCCTAAGTCTAGCACACAATTTCTACTACAGAGATTTGGAAATCATTATAAATCCAATAATACGAAATTTGATGAATATTACTTGAGTGAAATTAAAGATATAAACTTAGGACATACTAGCCAAGGAATCTTTCTAAAAACATATGCACACATAAATAAACTTCTTAAAATCAAATGTCCAAAAAAGATATACTACCACATAACAAGAAAATCTAAGCTTGACAAAGGGAATAAAAAATATTATTAACCTTATCATTTTAGTTGAAGTAAAACATTACACCATGAACTTCACTAAAAAGACAATGAACAATAACAACTGGGATCACATTTGGAAGGCATTAATATTAAAGTAAAATTCAAAAATGTAATAGCAGGCAGGGATAAATAGGAAAATCTGGTTATGTTTCAGTTAAGATTTGATTATCACTGGGCCCTGGTGGCTCATGCCTATAATCCTAGCTACTCAGGAGGTTGAAATCTGAGGATCACATTTCAAAGTCAGTCGGAGCAGGAAAGTCCATCAGACTCTTACCGCCAATTAACCACCAGAAAACCGGAAGTGGAGCTGTGACTCAAAGTGGTATGCTCTTGTCTTGGGCTAAACACTCAGGAATAGCACTCAGGCCCTTAGTTCAAGCCCCAGGACTGACATAAAAAATAGATTTAATTATCTGGTTCCATTTATGTTTCTCTTGTCTACTTCAATCTGATTCAGGGCCTCTCCTTGTCTTTAATAACATGGGCATTTTTGAAGAATTCTAAAGATGAAAAATTCTAGTACCAACATAGAATATGTTGAAATTTGGTTTTCTGTGGTAGACTTGGGTTTTAGAACTAATACTATTGGCTTTGATCTTTTCATTATGGCAGCATCTGTCATTTCTCTCCTGTAACTTTTACATAAGTATTAATCACCTGTGGATGGACACTTCAAAGTTGTGTCAGCATGGTGCTTCTCATCAAAGGTTTGTCCAAGCTGGAGACCAAGGTTGGGAAAGTGGCTTTGAAATGGTTCTTGCACTAGAGAGTAAGAAAACAGAAGGTGAAGTTGAGTTCCCAGGCCCCACAGCAATGGACCTGGGCTGTCTCAGGAAACTCTGAGGCTGGGATGTTTGTTCATACCTGCTGGACAGTGTGTAGTAAGGTTGCTTCTGGCCCTAACCACAGCAGTTCTTACCACTGAAGAATAATTCCTGGAGGGGGGATGCAGCCTGGAGCTTCAGGTGTCTATCAACCCATTCCTGGATGTCTGGGAAATCCTGGCTGGTGCACTCATGCTGGTCAAACACAAAGCTACAATTGTTCACAAGGCAAAAACTGCAAAACAATCCTGGAAGAGAGAGGATAGGGGAGGTGAAAGTGTGACTCAAATGGCAGAGCACCAGTTGAGCAAAAAGAACTAAGCAAAAGTGTGATGCCCTGAGTTCGAGCCCCTTATCAGTACAATTTTTATAATTCTAAAAAGAAAAAGAAGCTGGTGGTTCATGTCTGTAATCCTAGTTACTCGGGAGTCTGAGATCTGAAGACTGAAGTTTGATGATTTTCAGAGCAGTAAAGACAATGAACAAAAAGTAGATGAGCAAGTCAAGTGGTAGAAGGCCAATCATTAGTGGAAAAGCCATCCATAAGTAAGAAGCTCAAGGTTCTGAATTCAAGCCCCAGTACCAGCATAAGAGAGAAAGAGAAAGAGAGGAAAGAGAGGTAGACAGACAGAAATGGAGACCAGGACAGATAGAGAGACAAAGACAGAGAATTAGAGGACAGGTTTCACAGGACCCATCGAGCCCTACCTGTCAACGTCAGCCAAGATCTGAATTTCCTTCATGATTAACAAAGGCCAGACATTGCTTCAAGCACATATTAGAAAGCACTGACACCTGGATTTCTCTATATTTGTCAATAATTAATTTATCTGTAGGAAGGGAAAAAGATTTGCGAAGGAACATCATGGGTGAGGATATTCTTCAATGTTAACAAGGTGAGCAGGGAGAAAATGCTGGTCCTGTGGGTGGAATAATTTCTAAGTATTGACTAGAGAGGTAAAATATCACCTTCTTGCATAATGGATAAACAAAATTTCAATATTTAAAACTTCATCAGAGAGATGTCACTAAATAATATTAATTTCTCTGATGCCTCAAGACAATCTGTTCTACTGAAGGCCTTTGACTGTTGACTGTTCAGATGAAGTAAACAAATCTTTATGAAGTCTGAAAATTCTAATCAGAAAGTATACAAAGTTTGATCTGCCATCTTGAAAAAGCTTGTTAGGTTTTCTATTTAGAAATATCTGGGTAGTTGTTGAATATGATTCTTCCATATTTACAACTTTGATCATTCTGTTACCTATTATATTTTGGAGGGATTAATATGTTTCAATATGTCTTTATAACCACAAGTTACAGCAGGTTGACATTATCCAATAAACATTGACAAATGTCTGAGTGGGCATTTCTCTGACATTGTTTTTATGACTGCTTGGGTCTCTTTGATTCTGTCTGGCATTATTTATGATACAAATGAAAATATGTTTTAAATATGTATAATTTGTTGAAACTTCACAATAATAAAGTCATTCTATGCTACTATAAAAGCTAGATTTTAAGGAAAGTAAATATATTTCTCAAAAGAAGGAGAACTGAGTTATTGCTTTACATATTTGCAAATTCTTTATGCCTAGCTCAGAGAGGTCAACTGGTTTCTTGAATCAACTTCATTCAATCGTTGGCTAAATGGTGTTTGTTTTGCAACACAGGAAGAAAATTCAGCCTCTGCAACTACATACTGTGCAAGGATATTTTTTTGTTGGTGGTGGGGCTTGAAATCTGCCTGAGCACTGTCCCTCAGCTCTTCAGCTCAAGGCAAGCACTTGAGGCACAGCAATGCTTCTGGTTTTCTGGTGGTTAACTGGAGATAAGTCTCACGAACTTTCCTGCTTGGGCTGGCTTTTAACTATGATTTGAGCTGTGAGGACCAATGGTGTTTCTTTCCATTTATGTCTTTGATGACACTTGTAAGAATGTGTCTATTTTGATTTTAATTTCTTTGATGGCCAGAGAAGTTGAGCATTTCTTCATTTGTCTATGGACCATTCTTATTTCCTCTTCAGAGAAGTCTCTCTTTAAGTCTTTAGCCCACTTAAATGGGGGAGGTTGTATCTTGAGGATTGGTTTTTGGAGGATTTAATTTTTTGAATATTAAGTATATTTTAGATATGGGGCTCTTGTCTGTTGTATGGCTAGTGAATACATTCTCCCAATCCATGGGCTTTTTATTGATACTACTAGCTACGTCCTTTGCCATGCAGAAGCTCTGCAGTTTAATGTAATCCCATTTGTCGAACTTTCTTTGATTTGTTGTGTTTCAGGATCTTTATTAAGAAAATTTCGGTTTATGGCAAGGAGCCCTAGAGTTTCTCCTATTCCTTCTTGTAATGTTTTCAGGTTGTCTGCTTTTACTTCGAGATCTTTCATCCATTTGGAATTGATTCTGGTACAAGGTGATATATAAGGATCTAGCTTTAGTTTTCTACAGGTGTTTAAGCAGTTTTGCCAGCACTATTTACAGAAGAGGCTGTCTTTCTTCCATTCTATTTTATAGCACCCTTATCCAAGATTAGGTGGCTGTAGGTCTACGGATTCATTTCTGGGTCTCCAGATCTATTCCATTCGTCCACAGGTCTGTTCTTGTGCCAGTACCAAGATTACTATGGCTTTGTAGTAGAGTTTGAAGTTTGGTATTGATGTTCCTCCAGCACTGTTCTTTCTCCTAAGGATTGAGATTCCATTTCACCACAATTAGGATGATTATAATCAAGAAATCTAATAATAAAAGATACTGGAGAAGATGTGGCCAAAAGGGTATGCTATTGCACTGATGGTGGGAGTGTAAACTTGTTCAACCACTCTGGAAAGCAGTATGGAGGTTCCTCAAAAGACTATACATGGAGCTCCCCTATGACACAGCAGTCCCACTTTTGGGCATTTACCCAAATGATCACAGACAAGACCATACTAAAGCTACCAGCACAACTATGTTTATTGCAGCACTATTTACCATGGCTTAAGATATGGAACCAACCCAGATGTCACTCAATAGATGAATGGATCAAGAAAATGTGATATATATATATATATATGCATATATATATTATGCTTTCATCAGAAAGAATGGCACTGCCCCATTTGTTAGGAAATGGAAAGACTTAGAAAAAATCATATTAAGTGAAGTAAGCCAGTCCCAAAGAAATATAGGTCCCATGGTTTCTCTTATTTGCAATAACTAGTATAAATCTAGGATAATCTTATCAGATGAGTAGAAAAGCTCAAAAGCTATGTATGTGTGACCATATAAGAAGATGCTAAGCAAAATGGACTCCAAGATATGGACACGAGGTTTTTCTTTGATGTTGTTGTTTTTATCTATGTGATTTTGTCTATTTCTTTTGTATGTTCTTCCCCCATCATATATTCCCTGTTTTCACTGTATTTGATTGTGCTACCCTGCATCTTGCATATACATTTATCTAATTTGGGAAGGGGAAGGAGAATAACAAAATGCTGAAACAAGGACACAGGATGACCCATTGCAGCAATGATACTCACAAGACACTATGTTGGAAATTATCTTTACAATTTCAACAGGGATGGGGGGAGAAGTGAGGGAGGTGGGAGAGGGGATGGGATAGTAGTAAAAAAAAAACAAAGGAGGGGGTAACAATGTTCTACATGCAATATACTCATTACCTTACTCATGTAACTCTAACCCCTCTACAGCATCTTTACAATAAAATAAAATAAAAAGAATGGGTCTATTTTTCTTCTTCTAGTGTACTTGAGATTACCCCCAAAATTTTGTGCCTTGATAGGCAGGAAGCTATAGCCCTGTGCTTTAGCTAAAATGAACAGGCTTGGTTCTGGATATATTGTCTACATTGTTGTTAGTTTCTGCAGTCTTCAAAGAAGAAAATCAGCTGGAGTCACCTCCATGTTGCTTCCTTGGTCCTCAAGGCCAAACAGCCTCAACTTTTCAGAATCTTTTTAGATTTGTTTAATCTAGGCACTCCACAGACTTTTTTCCCTTAGTAGATGAAACAGGGAAAATATACCTGCTGTGTATGTCCTGAAGCAAAATGTTAAAGAATTGAGGAGGATGTTCTGAAGATAATCTCAGAGAGAGAGAGAGAGAGAGATACAGAGACAGAGACAGAGAGAGGAGAGAGAAACAAGAAAAGAAAGAGAGAGAGAGACGAGGCCAAGCAAAGTAGTATGTGAAACAAAATGACAATTATTCTTCATAATTAATATAGATTTTATTAGAACCCAATATACTTATTTTCATAAATGTTTATCTAAATATGAAAGTCTGATAATTTGAGTTTATGAAATTTATGAATAAAAGGTAATTGTACTTAAAACTATTATAATCATAACAGAATTTGGTCACTTGAGGGTTTGTGGGACTCAGTAATGGGATTCTGGCTAATCTTTTAGTAAATATTGCAGGCTGTTTATTGAATTCTCTGTAATACAAACACGATGTTATCAGAAAGCTATGTAACTTTAAAATTCCTTGCAACAATCGCTAATATTACAATCTTTCCACAGAGATATTTTCCTTTAATGGATTATGATTTGAGTGTGCATTAAAGATAAAGAGATATCTCTAATGTAGAGTGTTACAAAAATGTCAAGGAAGATATTAATACTGGTCCAAACCTCTAAAATAACAAACAGAGATGCAACCATCCATGTAAAATGTGATTAATTGCCATTTTAGTTATCACTGACTTACATTCTTCCAATATCATATTTTCATTTTATTGCTGAAGTGTCTAAATCATATGTACATTAGAATCTTCCCCTAATTATTTGAATTCAGCATCTCATTTTTCACTTGTTATCCATCCTAGAGATGGGAAAGCAAACTTCCTTCTAGATTGTAATTCTAGCTTGGATCTGCCCAAGAGGGAAGAGGCATGATAAAATAATCAATAGAAACCACCATTCCTGCGGTATAATTATAAAACTGTCTGATATTTATGTTCACATAAAGAAGGAAACCTTTGCAATGTGCCCTGAAGAAACATTAAAAATAGAGAGAGCATAGGACAGGATGAAAGAGCTGCAAACAAAAAGAGTGAAAGAAAAAAAAGTGAGTAGAGATGAAAAGATGCATGATGAGAGCAAGGACAGGGACAGAAGCAGGGATACTCTGCCCCATACAGCTGTGGAGGATGGGGCTACTGAGGGATGAAGTGGACTAGTGAGGAAAAGAATGGTAAACAGGAAATTATCTTAGTGATAAGCACCAGTATCTCTCTTTGTAGCCTAGAGGAGGAAGCACATAGCAGATTGCTCTCCATGGGGAAACTGGCTCCCTGAAATCATTTCCCAGAGTACAGTTGTCAAAGGTACATTTCTTCCTCTACTTCCTAAGATATTCACTGGCAGAGAGCATTTCAAATCCAGCTTCTGGCCTGTTGTCTTGGAGGACTTTCAAGGTGACTGGCATTTTTGGCCACGACAAAAAGTCAGTAGAACTCAGGTTCATAATCCTAAGTAACAACAGGCTACTCTTTTACTTTCACAACAGGAGAAAAAAGAAAAGCTTAGTAACTACTGATTATGTTAGAAAAAAGCTGATTGGGGAAACTGAACTTTTCTATCTTATGCTCTATTCCAACATTCCAGTTCCATTTGATTAGAGATCCATTTGATTAGAACTGTCACTTCTGCCAGCCCCATTCAGCCAAAAAGAAGTATGCCACTAAAACTGCCAGGAAAAAAAATGGAGATAAGAAGATAGAATTTCCAAGAGTTGGGGAAGATTTTTTCTAATAACTACAATACAGACAAAATTAAAATGATTCTTAAAATCAGTGCCAATAAACAGTAGCAATAACCACTCCAAAATACAATAACAGCACTGTGAATGAAGAAAAGAAGACTCTGGTGCATTATGGCATGTGTGCCCTTCAGGAGAACAAAGGCAAAGCCAATGCTATGCCCTTGAGCCTCCCAAACTGTAACCTAATTAACCCATTTTTTATATGGTATCAAGCCTTATGTGGTTGATTGATAGAAAGTTCTATCTCTTGTTTTATGATAGCTTGGAAGACTTAGTTTTAAGCTACTCAGAGGAGGCAGCCACTCTATAATTTATTACTTTGCCTTCAGCATCTTCACCTAGGAATGTCAAATTCCAGTTGACAGTACACTAAAAAAAAAGGATTAGTGGTGATTTATTCTATCCTGAGATACATAAGCGTGTATATTTTTCAGTACCTAATACATGTAGTTTTTTGGGGGGTCCAGTCGTGGGACCTGAACACTGGGCCTGGGCGCTGTCCCTCAGCTCTTCAGCTCAAGGCTAGCGCTCCACCACTTGAGCCACAACACCACTTCCAGCTTTTTTCTTTTTGCTTATGTGGTGTTGAGGAATCAAACCCAGGGCCTCATGCATGCAAGGCAAGCGCTCTATCACTGAGCCACTTTCCCAGCCCTTACATTTTTGAGCACTGAATTTTCTAAAATAATAGATAAGCTCTCATAAAGCACTTTGGCATTTTTTAAAATCAATGAAATGCATGATAACCAAGAAAAGATTCTGAATTTTGACACAGCTATGGTCCCCATCTGTGCTAAAATTGGGATTGACTCTTTACATGTGGAAGCAGTAGGAGAGAAGGCAGATAATCCTCAACTGTGTAGTGCCTGGTTTGGGGCTTTCCAGGGGGGACAGGTGTGTAGTCACAGCACCTCAGGATCCACAATGGAGCCACATTCCATCACAGAGACAGCTGGTCTTGGTTGTTTCTTTTATGAAATGGAAAGTCTGATGGAGGGTAGATACTAGAGTTCAGGTACAGAGCTGTATGTTTTTAGGAAGTTACGGAAAGAGAACAATCTAGATACATAAATGTATTTCTTGAAAAATCTCAGGTGAGTCTTTTGGGGTGATGCCCCTCATCAAATGTATCCACTCCTATGGGAGCCATAAATCCACTGGCTTCCTCTTATGTAAATTAGGAAGGGAGAATCATTTGCCTGCTCCCAATGCCATCCCTATATAAATCAAGAGGAAGATCCCCAGATATTGAACAGGCAAGGCCCAGACCAACGCCTGCCTGAGCAACAATCAAAATATCAGCTCTCCCAGTGAGAAGGCAGCTCCCCAAGATGGATAAAAGTTGGCATCAGGTACTGCTCAGAGTCATTTATTTTTTTTTCCTTTGCCTTCAGAATTCTGTGTCCTTAGAACATAGGTACATGAGCTCCAAATATGTACATCTACCTGCAGAATAAAACCAGTGCTCTAACATGCTAGGTTATTAAAGGAGTTGAGTAGGTCATGTGGTTAACACATTGGTTTTTCACCCACCCAACATATCAACCCCTTATTCCTCCTGTCTCAGAAATTAGCACCTGAATCTATAGAGCTGTTTAGGCTCCATCTCTTCTTGATAATTACCTCAAAATTTTCTCCACCTCCATGGCCACCTCTCTCAGCTCAGCCCTAATATTATGACTTGGATAATTGCCCATCCCTCTTCTTCTCCTTGCTCCTTTGCTCTTCCAGTGCCTCTTCTCCACACAGAGTAATAAAACTGTTATTTTTTGTTCGTCTTCTTGTTGTTGTTTTGGTATCCAGGGCTTCAGGGCTTGAACCCTGTCTCCAGTACTGCTGCATTGGGTGTTATTTTCACAAGATCTCATGCTAAATTATTCACAAGCCTTGGATAGTGCTCTTTATCCCAAGAAGCTAGGATTACAGCCATGAACCAGCACCTCTACTCAACTTAGAGATTTTTCTTAAGTCTAACTTAGAATGTGAGTGCCTTAGGGAAATAAGGGTGTCAGGTTGCCACCAATAGCCCATCCATGTTCGCATTTCATGGCCAGCAAAATCTCACAGAGAAGCTATCCCATACTCCTGGGATTGCCTGTCCTTCAGGAATGTTATCTATGCTGCATTTGGCTTGACTCCATCAGCAACTGGCTGAAGGAAACAGTAATGGAGTCAGTATATACCGGAATTGAACAAAAAGTTAGTGTATGGATCCTATCTCATATTAGTTACTTACAGAAGGACATGTATATTCTAAACCGAAGCAGAGAATCTCAAGGCTATGATACATGGAACCCAGTCTACAGGGATAGGCATAAAACTTCTGTGCTGAGTACATGTACTCCAAACTTAGGCTCATGTTTGTAGCCAATATTAGCCTTGAATTTGCCATTCTCCTGCCTCAGCCCCCCAGACCCTGGATTATAGTTATGCTCTAACATACCCCGAGCTATCTTCTTATTACCTAACAGCATAAATAACAATCACCATGTTATATAATAGATTCCTTGACATTAGTCCTGTAATCTAACTGAAATGTTACGTTCTTTGACCAACATCTCCCTAACTCTCTACTCCAGCCCTTGGTACCTACTTTTGACTTCTATGACTTCAGTTGTTTGAGATGTCATCTTGTAAGTGAAATCATACCATAGTTGTCTTGGTTTCTGGCTTATGTCACCTCAAACCATGTTCTCCATGGGCATCCATGTTGCTCCTTCTCTGTACTGATGAACCACTTAGCTTCTCTTCCCATTATTTTGGACTCCAGTGGCCAAGTGCAGGAGCTTAGGTCAGACTGTTCAATGCTGAGATCATGGGGAAGAGCCCTGGCATTCCATCTGCTCCAGCTGAGACAACATTTCTTCAGTTTTCTCTCAGTTGCCTTCATTCACTGCAGTCAGTGTCAAACACGCCTTAAAATGGTCTCTCCTGTGGACAGACATGAATAAGTTTTCCCTCGACACCCACTACTCTTTGTCTGGGGTTGCTGCCTAAAGGAGGATTAACTCTCTACTACACTGGCCTTCTCTAGAAATGACAAAAAAAAGAAATACTCAAACAGTTGCATATCTGTAGATTGAGAAGTTACCCATGTACTTTCCCTTTATCTCTTCCTATCCAGCTCAACTTTTGTTCAGTAGGGTGCAAAATTCTTATTTTCAGAAAGAAAGTGGGGAAAAAGGAGGGCAGCAGGATGGAATAACCGGAATGCCTTGAGAAGGACAGTACAGATGAGGAGTGGCAGACTGCCGTTTCCTGGGCTAAAGCTGATGCTTGTTTAATCATTGAATAGGAAAGTGGTGCATAGATGGCCTTCTTTTCACCTCAGGTCCTCTGTTCTCTCCTTGGTCCTTGATACCTTTTCTATGTGTTAAAGTTTTCTAAGAAAGCCAGGCAATGGTGGCTCATGCCAGTAATCCTAGCTAGATTGAGGATCATGGTTTGGAGACAAGGCAGGAAAGACTGTGGGGCCGTAGCTCAGGTTGTAGAGTACGAGTCTTGACCAAAAACATTAAGGAGAGCAACCAGACCCTGAGTTCAAGCCTAAGTACCAACTTTTTTTTTTTTGCTAAGCTCTCTCCTGGAAAATGTTCTATGTACAATTTAGAGATATGTACATTCTATTTCTGTTGAAATGATTATTCTATATTTATCTGTTTGGTCAAATTTGTTGTTTAAGGAATAAGATTTTTTTATTATCTTTGCTTTGGGATGATCCATACATTATTGAAAATAGAATACGGTATTAAGTCCCCCTTCAGAGCACAAATATTTACTTTCTATTTTCAGATTCCTTGATGTTGCTGCTCATATATTCGCAATTGTTATACTTATTTTGTGAATTGACCCCAATAGATTCTGTCCAGCAGATACCATGATGGTATAAAGGATTACTTTAACCATGCAAGTATGGTCAGGAGAGGCAAGTTTGAGCCCATGAGATAGACCCAGTGAGCTCTCAAGACTTCTCAGTCCTCTGGTTTTAGTTGGTAAGAGAGTACACAGTAGCTTGATAGAGTTATGGTTTACAGAACAAATGGCATATTTTGGATAAGAAGCAGGATATCAGGATTCATTAGAGATTAGGTACACAGAAGAAAACACATTCATCCTGTCTTCAGACAGGATCATTTTAATACCAAGGACTTAAAAGCTTGTGTCTTTGCCTCTTTTAGCTCCAATGCAGGACAGAGCAGAGCAAACAAGCAGTCTTCCACTGGCATCAGGCATTCTCTGCATATACTATCCAATCATGCTTCCTGTTATCATTACAGAAGTTGTAGTTCTTATGCAAAATCTTCGATTTCATATGGAAAGGTATAAATACAAACATGTATCCATATCTATATATGCACATGTTTATCTTTCTAAATGTATATATGCATGTATATGTATATATGATTGTATACTTTTTTAACTTATATTCTATGTATATATAGTATTAATTTTAGTAACTGATCCATGCTAAAATTAGTAAACATCCCAGTTAGGCTTTGGCCGAAAATTTTCTCTACACAATTTGGCTACTCTTTGAGAGTATCTCTCCAGTAATGATAATGATTATTATTATCACTTTCATGAATACTTTAATAGAACTTCCAGAGTAAGTAAATTAAAAATACATTGTCTACTATTAAGCTTATCTAGTCTTTTCAAGCTATGTTCTAAGTAAAATCATTAAGTAGATGATACTGGTCTTGATCAAGTTGTTGTAAATCTTTATTAAAGTATCTTTCCCACCATGGACTTTGTTCACCATCTTCTGCCAGGAAACAGTTCTGTCCACCATCTAGCAGTAAGACATTGAAGAAAATTCTTTCCTCGTTGTTTCCAGATGAGTCACTCTAGCACACTGAACAATGGCACAAAGGAGACACATTTCTCAGCTAGAATGTGTAAGACAAGACCCAAGTAATGAGCACCTGCAGGTGAGTAACTCTATCATCAGTAGAGCTCAAGGAGCAACTTTCCTTCCAATTTCTCCCTTGGGTATCTTTCAGGGGCTGGTGAATTTTTTGTGTTTCATTTTGGGTTTTGAACACAGTTCACTTATTATTTGTTTGCCAGAATTTTTATCAGTGTCTTCATTAACATCAACTTTATTATTGTTTATAAAATTATCAAGACAATATTTATGTAGCTACCTTACTCTGGCTATGAAGGTTACTAGGTGACCATCTGTTAAATAAAGGGACATTTATCTCACTATGCTCTGAATTTACCACTCATTCAATTTCCCTAAGTGTCTCCATGACAGAGTTTATACTCAGGCATTTGGAGGGCAACATTCATTCATCCTGTTGCTCATAATTCGCTTAGAAACCATAAAAACATTTTCACTCTTTGCCAATCCCAGATTGTAGTGGTTAAGGGGTTAAGGCTAGATATTAAAGCCACAGTACCTTATAAGCACCTTATCCATCTATCCATCCTACATCTTCTTGCTTCATTGAGATATTGTGGAGTTGTGTGTGTGTGTGTGTGTGTGTGTGTGTGTGTGTTTACCAGATTCTGTATATTTTTTTTATTTTTATTGTGAAAATACTGTACAGAGGTGTTACAATTACATGGGCAAGATAATGAGTACATTTCTTATCAAGCATTGTAGCGTCCTCCTTTGTTTCCCCTTCCCATTCCTTCCCAGCCTCCCCCTGCCCCCCACCCAATCCTCTGCCCCCCCCACCAAAGTTGTAAAGTTTGTTTTCGACATGACAACTTGTACTTCTCATTGTTGCAATGGGTCCACCTGTATCCTTATTTAAACGACTTGTTTTTCCCCTTCCCCTCCACAAATTATTCTGCACATTTTATTTAGCTTACCTAACCAATGAGACAATTCCAACAACTGATAACTTGGATGTTAAATAATGCTCAAAATGATCAAATTAAATGAATTTATACCTCACTGTTGAAAGTTCATATCCATGGAATTTACATAAGTTCTCCTTACCTTGGCTTTATAGTCAATGCACATATATAAAAACTGAGCCAGGTAAATTGGGATGAGTAGAGCTGGAAGAGATGGGGAAGAATGGTGAAAGGGGTGGCACCAATCAAGATGCATTGCACTAATAAACTGACATGTGGAACTGAAACTCTTTTGTACAGCTACTTAAAAATAATTTTTAAAAAATGATGACTTAAAAGGGAATAAATATATCTAAAACTTGAGTGATTGCTATATTTTCTAAATTATTTCCAGTTTTTTCTGTCAGCTCACAATGATTCTTACAGATTTTAGATAAATTTAAAATAATTATTAAAAATAAAATTGTAAGAAATACAAAGTTAAATTTTGTGAAAACACTACATGGTGGAAATTTCCATTCATTTGCATTTCTTTTCTGTAGATTTCCTCCCTTCCTTCCTTCCTTCCTTCCTTCCTTCCTTCCTTCCTTCCTTCCTTCCTTCCTTCCTTCCTTCCATCCTTCCTTCCTTCCTTCCTTCCTTCCCTTCTTTCCTTCATTACTAAAGGGGTGTATGTATTCTACCACATGAATAGATTACATTTTGTTTGGGAAAAGGGCAAGGAAATATGTTGGCCTGAAACTTCAGGTCTGCCCTTAACTTCCTAGATGGGCCAAGACATGTATTTATATTGGTTGGTTCTAGGGCCTCTATAAGAGGCCATAAGCCCAGCTAAACCATTCCAGTTAGAAAGTCTCAGAAGAGACTTTCCCTGCTCACTTCTGACAGACTACCTACTCTAAATATATCCCATACTTATCCAAAAATAGTAATAATAATACAAAATATTCTCAATGGACAACCAGAATTAATTCTTTAACTATTTGGTAGAATTCAATGATAACGCCATTTGAGTCTAGACTTTTCTTTTTGTGAAGTCTTGTAGTTACCAATTTAATCTCCTTCCTTGGTATAGATATAATCAAAATTCCTGTTGTTGTTTATTTCATTTAGTTATCCAGCTATTTACTAGTTTCTCCTATGTTGAGCCATCTTAAAGCACAAAACAAGACCAAGATATTACTAAGTAGCCCAGGTTGGCCTTACACTTGTGCTATAACTGCCTCACTCTCCAGAAGCTCTGGGATTATAGGTGTGCACTATTATAGCCAGTTTGCAAGCTTCATAGGATTTTCATTTGCAGCCTGTATATTTATGTATCTAATTACTTGTCTCTCTTTTGTATTTGATATTGTATTATCTTTCTCTTCTTTGAATTTTCACAATTTTCTGGTTTAGGTGTGACATTTCTGTTGTTTGCCTCACTTCATATGATAAATCCTAAATTTTATACAAATCGCATTCCTTTTCTGGTTTTTACTTCACAAATTCTGAATTTTGTCTTTATTTCCCTATGTTAGTTAGAACTTGTTAAAGGTAAGTCAGTCAGAATGTAGAATCAGAAAGAACTAAAGGCCTAAGTCAGAGCAAGCAAATGAGAACCTGAGTTAGTGAGTTCTTTTGAAATATAACTGCAAACTCAAAAAACAAAGGAGGAAACAACGCTTGATGAGAAATGTACTCATTACCTTGCTCATGTAACTGTAACCCCTCTGTACAGTATTTTCACAATAAAAAACTTATTTTAAAAAAGAAATGTAACTGCAAATATTTATTAGATTGTTTCACCTGAAGTTTCCTTTTTTTAATCCATGTGGAAATGGTCAAATTGTTACTCTCATGTGTACTGACCAGATTGGTTGTCCACAAATATCTCTAACATCATCTGCTCAAATTAAACATGTTTTCCTGCTGACTTCTAGTCCTTACCTTCTCTGGGTCATCCATCCAAATACCTGAGCAAAACCAAAGTTTTTCACTAGCAACTTTGGCTTTATCCTGATGTAGTCTTCTATGCAGGGAAGCCCTGGGTCACTGTAGGTTCTTATACTCTAGTTGTTTCTAAATCACATCTACCAGTGGCACTGTGGCTCAAGTGGTAGAGCACTAGCCTTGAGCTGAAGAGCTCTGGGACAGTGCCCAGGTCCAGAGTTCAAGCTCCACAACTGACAAAAAACAAAATAACAAAACAAAAACTAAATCACATCTACCTCTTTCTCTGCATCCTCACAATGTAGTCCTGGCTGAAGTACTTTTTACACTGCTATCAAATCACTTTCTTTCTCTAGAAATCCTACTACTACTTTGCAAACAGAGGGTTTTTTCTTTTAAAACGTAATGTTTGGGTTTTCCACTACTTCATAGTATTATATTCACTAAAGGATAAAGGACAAAGTACATCATCTTATCTGACCATTTCTGCTAGGTGAAATGAACCCCAAAATAAGGACACAAGTGGGTTTTTTCTTGATATTGTTTCTAATGTGTTTATAAGGTGATATTTTGTTGCTTTGTATGTCCCTCCCCCACGGTATAACCGTATTTGATGTTGGTATAATTTGGGGAGGGGAAGGGAAAAAATTGTTTAAATAGGGATACAGGTGGATCCATTGCAAAAATGAGATGTACAAGATGCTGTGTCGAAAAATGAACTTTACAACTTTGGGGAGGGGAGGAGTATAGTTGTGGAGATGGGAAGGCAGAGATGGTAGGAGAAAAATAAAGGAGGAGGCAACAATGCTTGATAAGAAATGTAAACATTATCTTGCTCGTGTAATTGTAACCCCTTTGTATGGTATTTTCACAATAAAAATTATTAAAAACAAAACAGGAAAGGATAAAGTACAGGGCTGGGAAGGTAGCTTAGTAGTAGAGTGCTTGCCTAGCATGCATGAAGCTCTGGGTTAGATTCCTCAGTACCACATAAACACAAAAAGCCAGAAGTGGCACTGTGGCTCAAGTGGTAGAGTGCTAGCCTTAAGCAAACGAAGCATGGGAACAGCACCCAGACCCTGAGTTCAAGCCCCAGGATTGGCAAAGAATAAAAAAGGCAGCTAAAGGATCAAGTACAAATGAGAGGACCAGAGCTGTTGTTCCTATCAAGTGCCTTCCCCATTCTTGGACTTTTACAGTGCGGCAAATGATACTTTTTGCTTTCTCGATTCCAATTATCCTGTTACTCCTGATTCCACTGCTTGCTCCATTAGTTCCCCTGGAGTCCTCCTCCTTGTTAAGTGATGCAGTAAATTGCTGCTATTTTAATTCTCATCTCAAGAAGTCCCCAACTATATGTAGGCACCTTCCCCCTCCTCCTATCTCTATTTGTTTAGATTTATTATTCTTACATCTCCATTTTTACATAAATTGCACTTTATTCATAAAAACATGTTGATTTTTTTCTGTCTCCCTCTTTTTCTGTCTGTCTGTCTGTCTGTCTCTCTCTCTCTCTCTCGCTCACACACACACACACACACACACACACACATTTTTGCATGCCTCTACTAGATTTTATAAACACAAGGGCAACCCATACATAGTTAGCATAATTACAGTACTACTTATTTGGGATTCATTTACAAAAACATTGAAAAAGATAAAGAAAAAGACAGATTTTTATATGATATGGTAAAAGCATTGTTTAACAAGCAAAAAAAAAAAATCACCCAGTAAATGTGTCTTAATTTCAAGTACGAATTTCTTAGGCCAAGAGTTGAATCAAACAATGGATTAAGCCAAAGCTTACATTAGTTTTAAGACACTGAAGAAAATATTTTAGAATATTTTCCTGTCTTTTTTAAAAAATATGTTTTTATTGTAAAAATACTGTACTGATGGGTTACAGTTACATGAGCAAGGTAATGAGTATTTTTCCTCCTATCACCATTGTTACCTCCTCCTTTGTTTATCCCCTACCCTCTCTTCCCTCCCACCTCTACAACTACACTCCTTCCCCTCCCCCGCCCCTTAGTTTTTTCAACATGGTGTCTTGTACATCTCATTGTTACAGTGGGCCAACCTGTATCCCTATTTAAGCATTTTGTTTTTTCCCATCCCCTCTCCAAGCTAGAGAAGTGTATATACAAAATTCAGGCCTGCAAGTAGTAGAAAACTACTGGTACATGTTTTTGTTAGCCTTTTTATGAGAAAAGATATCAGATTCTGAGTGCTTGAAACTACACAGAGATCCGTGTAAAGGCAGAATGTGTGCCTGCTTATTTGTGATCTAATCTTGTCAACATCCTAATATAGCCTGTTATCCACCCCCTTGGAATATGTCCTTTGATCTGTGAATCATAACTGCACTAAGCTCTCTGACTCATTAAAATCAAAGGAGCTTGAGAGTTTGGGGAATCCATTCTAGAATTCTCCTTTGCCTCTCTTAAATGTTCTTATGTGTCTAGAACAATACTTTTCTGCCATCATGGTATCCACTGGACAGAACTGGCAGGAACTTCTGCTGAAGTAACCAAGTTTCTAATCTATTACCTATGTCTATCCACCTGAGCTTAATGCTGCTATGATAGATGTGTTTGCATTCTATGGAGCTGTTGAGATGCCCCTCTTGGAGGAAGAGTTGAAACTGGCTTATAAGCATCCTTACATGTAAGGATTCTCACAACCATGTTTCAGAAACATGGTAAGAATAAGTTGGGTATTGATGACTGATGCTTGTAATCCTCCATACTTAAGAAGCTGAGATCTGAGGATCACAGTTCAAAAGCAGCCCACACAGGAAAGTTGTTGAGACAATTATCTCCATTTAACTTAAAAGCTGGAAATGGTGTTGGTGGCTCAAAGTGGTTGAGCACTAGCCTTGAGCACAAAAGCTCAGAGACAGTGCTCTGCCCTAATTTCAAATGCCAAAACTGTCTCACACACACACACACACACACACACACACACAGTAAATAAATAGATAAATAAATAATAGTAATAATAGAGAACCAGCCATAAAGTCCTCTACAGATCTCCCTTCCAAGTTTCCAGGACTCCTTTACATTGTAAAAAATTATTCTTTGTATTTTTTGAGTAGAGAATTAGAGGTGAAACCATCTCCTTACATAATTGTCCCCTTCCCACATCTCTCTTTCCTCATTCTAATCCATGAAAATATTTTTGTCTCCTGAGGAATGCAGGAAGATCACCTGGAATTAGAGCAATTTTAAGATGGTTTATTGTGTGGTGAGTAGAGCACTGTGCTTCATATAAAAAGACCCAAGTGATATTGGTAACCCTCTAAAAATAGTACCCACATAGCCTTAGACATTTCATTCTACTGTAAATCTCTTGCTTAGGCTTCTTCATTTCTAACACGATGAGAGTTCCTCCTACTTTATTAGAAATCTCAGAAAAGTTGTGAAGATAAACCAAGAAGTTATGCATAAGTGTCTTGTGCACTACCCAAGTGTCTATATTAGGTGTTATTGTGTGTGAGAGTTGAATAAAATGAAAGAATAGATTTTCAATAAAAACTATGTCAATCACAAGCGAGAAGAAGGTGCAGCTGTACAAGATTATATTTGAAAAAGAAGACATCAAATGTTTTCTCTCAATGAGATGTGGATTGTTTTTTAAATGCCTGAAGCACCATCTAATTCTTCCGAATTTTAATATAAATAATACATTTTAAAATTGTTTTATGAATAGAACATGAAAGTCACACAAAATGTACATACCAAACAAAAAAAACTGTAACTAAAGTTGAGTAAATCAAATATCAATGTTCTTTGTATAGGGGGAACAAGGGTGGGAACCATAGCCTCCAATAGGGAATTCTCATTTAGATGAAGTGTCTCATATTAAGACCCATTTTAAATGTACATGCTATACAGCTTTTTTTTCTGCAATTTTAAAATATAAGGTTAGATACTTAAAGGTACTATATAACATTTACTTGTTTTTTACTTTTTACATTGTGTAATACTAGTCTGCTCCTGGTTAAGCCGTCTCCAATATCAGCGAATTTCCTTGACTTTGGCTCCTTGTCTCTCAATCTCAGCCTTTTCCTCACTCTATGATGCCTCATTATTGGTAGATGTAAAAGTATATTTTTATGACTATTGAACCAGTACTTTCCACCTGATGCAGATAAGGGGAAATGGAAAGCCCTTCAACAAGCTGTACACGCCTTGCTCTTCCTTGAAGGGCAGGGTTCTAAACTTCCCACTGCAGTCCTCCTTTACTTCCTAATCCCCTAGAACTCTCAATAAAGCCTCTACTACTGACTAACTTTCTCTAGAACCAGCTAATCCTGAGGACACTCTCTTAGGTGCTCATAAATTCACAAACTAACAGAGCTAAGTAGGGTGCAATGGGACACACCTGTGATGGCAGCCCTTGGAGGCTAAGGCAGGAGGATCTTGAGTTCTTCACATAAACAACAAAAACAACAACAAAGGAAATAAAGCTTACAAGGATGCTTTGGGGAATTTCTAGTCTGGGTCTTAGTATGCAATAGAAGTTCTTTATCACCATTGCTCACTTGATAGGGATTTCCCTGGGATGTGGGAAATTTGAACCTGGGTAGAGAACATTGGACACCATTGGACATTGGACAAATGACTGTCTTACTTCACCTTCACAGCTGGGTATATGGAAGGCTAAATCTGCCCTATATCCAAGATTAGCAGTTTGCCTTCATTGAAGCTCCAATCTCTCAAAAAGCTATATCTTTTCTTCCTCCTCCATTGGCTCCTCCTTTGTTAGAAATAACTTTTCAGAGTCTAGAAAAGAGTGTGCTGTGAATGTTTGCATTTTTGTGATGATTATTCATGATTTTTCCCCTCTCCTTGTGTAAGTAGATATTTTAAGAAGCCATGGCTACCTAGATAGCTTTAATTCTGAAAATCTAAATCATGTGGTTTGAATGTGGGTAGAAAAATGACTCAGTGAGATGGAAAAAAGAGTGAACTCTGACCAAATAGTTAAGAGATTATAACTTTTCATCCATAGCAATAAAATAATTTCATGTCCTTACTTTTGTTATGTCACAAAAAAATTTGTATAATGACAAATGACAAACTGACTCATTATTTAGAAATTGATAAACACAATAGTGTTTCATTTTATTGAAAAGCTAATTGCTCTCTTTACATACATAATGATTTGTGTTAAACATAACATACAATATCAACATATTTGATCAACATGCTTGCTTTAATTTATGAAATATTTAAGCAATGTATCCAAGAATTTTGCCTCAAGTTCCTATGAAGAACATGAGCATTCATTACCAAGTCAAAGTAAAAGTGTATTGGTAGCAGCAAAAAAAGGTCTTCCTGTGGGTTTCATAAAACCAGCTTAAAATGTAGCACTCCAATGATAATCCGAAGAATTGCCATTGTATATTCAGATTTTATATATATATATGTACATATATATATACATGTGTATGTATATATACTTATATAGACATATATATATATATATATATGTAAAAACAATTCCAACTTCCACAGTAACTATTATAAGGTTTTATAAAAATCAGTATATGTTATAGTTCCTAAGTAATAGAAAAGTTGGGGAAATTTTTAGCATTAAAAATACAGATTTTAGGCTGGGTGCTATATCTAACACTTGTAATCCTGACTACTCAGGATGCTGAGATCTGAGGATGGCAGTTCAAAGCCATCTCTGCCAAGGAAGTCCATGGGACTCTCATCTTCAATTAACTACTAAAAAGCCAGAGATGGAGCTATTGCTCAAACTGGTAGTGAGCTAGCCTTGAGTACAGAAGCTCAGGAGAGCATCCAGGACCCAAGTTCAAGTCCTACAAATGGCGCATTCGGGCACACACACACACACACACACACACACAAAGAATCGACATGGATATATCTATTTAGAGACATAGAGACAGACACTTTGATTTTTCAAAAATTCTAAAATCTTCATTATTTGTTAAGAACTTTACTATGCTTTATGTTTCTATATTTAGGATTGGCTATTGTAATTCTAAGCCACTTAAAATCATGATATTGACACTTTTATTTTGCAAATGTTTGTAACTGCCTTGATATAATTATATTGAATACTTACAAAGAAATTCCAGATGGATGCATGTTCATAATTAAATGTATTACTTTCTATGAAATTGTGATTGTTGCAATGCTGAGAGAAGTGAGAAGCAAAACTTGCACTCTTACTATCAACGCAGTCTGTTATGCAGTTTGCAGTGACACTATGAACTATTTTTATATGTGTCTTTATATTTATAAAATAGATATGTACATTATTTTATCTTCCTTATAGATCTGCATCTAACTTTGATATATATTGCAGGCAAACTGAAGATTAATCAATGTTGTACTAAGAACAGAAAACTGGTAACTGAAAATAAAATGATAGCATTTGGTTCAACGCTTGCAAAGAGGAAATGAGGCCTTTAACTGATATTCTATGTCACTTAAACATTCAATCTGATCAAAGCATTTGTCTAACAGCCTCTATTGAATTGACTTTACCAGCCAATGTCTAACTTTTTCCCCTCTTCAACCTGAATTCCCCCAAATTTTATACTCGGTTCTGTGGGCCAACCTGGACAGACTGAGGTAAGAAACATGGAGCCACCAAGAGCTGGCCTTAGCCCACTCTTAGGAGATCTTGTCACTCTGCACCCGAACATACTTTTGACAGCAACCACTTCCTGGGAGCACCTCTCAACATCTGAGTCACCAACAAATCTAAGAGCTTCCATGTCTCCTCATTTGTCCGTAAGACAGACCTCAGCTCTATGTCTACACTGTGTGAGCCCAGACACAGAGCCCACACACAGGGCCACCATAACTATGTATTAGTGTACACCCTGCACCAAGAGCCACTATGACTGTCACCTGCGCATTCTCTACATTCAGTTCACCAAGTTTCCCACAAGCACCCATGTCTTACATACTATTACCAATTTGGCTTAAAGGTCCTCCTTCCTCTGGCAGTAGAGCCACAATGACCCAGACCTTAAGTCTTTGTGCCTTCAGGACTGGTCAGGATTCAAGCCCAGCTGCCAGGCTTTTCCATAGGAGGAGGACCCTTCATCATAGTCACAACTACGAGTCAGAGCCAGTGCCAAGAAGAGATCTCTTGGTTAGGATTTACATGGTGGAAAGAGGAGATAAGTAAATCCCAGAAGCCACTTCCAACAAGATTTCTGAAGTCCTTATCACTGATGGAAATACCACTGCCCCGGTCCCTGGGATTCCCTAGTCTTCACTGAAGCTGACCTCAGCCAATGGTGTGGCACAGAAGTTACACCATTACACCTTTGCCACAACCAAAATTGCCACACCCAACTTAGCTGTCATCCTCACAACAATCTGTCAGAGAAAGCATTTTCTCACTGAAACCCTGCAGGAAATAACCACCTTGTCAAACGTACTTACATCAATTAAAGCAGCAAGAAAAACAAAATGCCAAGAGGTCACACTCACTTTCCAGTACCTGACTGCAAAGAAGAGAAATCTATAAATTACCCTGACAAAGAATTGAAAGCAATTATTTTTTGAAACTCAGCAAATTCCAACAGAACATAGGAAGTTCAAGAAAATTCTATACAAACCAAAACAAAAAGTTTATTGGACAGACATCCTGGATCTAAAAAGTAAAATGAATGAAAGATTTAACAGAATTTTAACTGCAAACTCTATTAAATGGCAAAATGGATTTATAATTCAAAGGCAAGTTATTAAAAATATACAGTAAAAAGGGAAAAAGAATAGAAAGGAATGAAGAAAGCTCATTGGATTTATGTACAATATCAAAAAAGATAATTTTAATATTATAGGAGTTAAAAGTTGTAAACACAATGAGATAAAAAAAGCTCATTTAGAAAAACAATGTGCCAAAATATTCTATATGTATATATGTATTTACAAATTGCATTCATATGTTTGAATGGTAGAGAAATTTATTCTCAAAGAGAAAAAATTTGTCATAATGCATCTAAATTAATGTTTATTTTACAATGCACTATATTTTAAAGTAAATTAAATATTTTGAGAATATAGATATTTAAAACATATAACAGAAATCAAGTTCATTAAGACACTTATAAATTAATATAAATTACAAATAAAATCAATTAAATAATAAACAGTTCAATACAAAATTACCATACTATCACCACAAATTAAGACAAAATTAGAACAATGAAATGTTATCTTTGCCAATAAGATGACATCAGGTTGAAGAATAATCAAAGTTATGATTTATGAAGGGGTAAACTGAAGCAAGCTAGAAAGAGCATTTGGGAAACACTAATGGATTTGCCCCCATAACTTAATTTCTACGTATCTTTCTTACATAGATGTATAGAAACACAGAGACAGGAACAGGAGAACCAAGTAAAGGAGTAAAGTGGAAGTGGGAGGGAAGGGATGGTAGGGGGAAAACAAAGGAAGAGGCAACAATTATCAATAGAAAATGTATTCATTACCTTGCTCATGTAACTATAACCCCTCTGTACAGCAGTTTTGCAATAAAAAAGCACAAAAGAAAATAGGTTTTGTTATTCTTGTTTTACTGTTACTGGGGCTTGAACTCAGGTCCAAGTCACTGTCCCTTAGATTTTTTGCTAGAGGCTGGCATTTGACCACTTGAGCCAGGCTCCACTTCCAGCTTTTTGGTGGTTAATTGGAGATAAGAATTTTATGGACTTTTCTGCCTGGGCTGGCTTCAAACCTGGATTCTTAGATCTCAGTCAAATGAGTGATCTAGGAGAATGGCTACAACAATGCTTTGTTCATACAATGGAACATTTCCCTACAGTTAACAAAAAGGCAATTGAGTCCACATAAACTCAGCTTAAGGCTCATCATGAAAAAGTAAAATAATGTATTAGAATATGGAACATGGAACATATAATAGCACCTCATAAGCACCATAACATAATTTGGAGGCATATAAGCATACATAGGCATATGTCAGAAATTTTCATATTAAGCTTGTTTGAAGAAGAAACATGTGGCTAGAATTAAACTGGAAGCTGAGAGTGAATTAACCCTTCTCTACAGTGTGATTTTTGCTTTCCTTAGTTTCTTTGTGTGATATTTACATAGTTAAAATTCATTTACAAGTAGAAGTTTGTAGCGTGAATGTAATTACATGTGTCCCTTGAGCTGGACGCTAAATTTAGCTCTAATGTGTTTTTAAAAAATACATCTCCCAGCTTAGATCTGGTAATCTTGGCTTCAGTTTGCCAAATATAGGTAACACTGAGCTTTGCTGCCGATAAACAAATCATAAAGTACGTACTACAGTCAGTCATGGCCCTCACATCATAAATATGGAATGGGCTCTTCAGGACAAGCAGAGGAAATGATCATAGAGACACACAGAGTTGCTGACTGCAGGAATTTCAGTGTGAGGCATTTCTTCTGTGTGCACAGACAGATTGGTGGTGTCACATGGACAATTGGTTGGTAGTCCTCAAAGCCCTCTTCTGAATTCCCTTTGAAGGCCCTAAGGTGAAGTTGATGGGTAAGAGCTTGATGAAGCTGGTCACATACTACCTGACACTTTGCCCTGGAACACTGCATTCTCTACTGCTATTTAAACAAGAAACTTGTTTGCATGGATTTACATTACAAGACATGTATGCAGTTTGAATGATAAAAAAAAAGCCTTCCACCTGAAAAAAATCAAGCATTTTTTTCTCAAAAAATAATTAAAATGTAATATAAATGAGTTCATGACATTGGGACAATATGGGAAAAATTAGACAGACATGCAGAGACATGTGATCTGATGGAGTCTTCGTAGGGACACAGAGATTGCCCCATGGACTCTATAATTTCTCTTCTTTCTGAAGACCCTGAGGATTGGGAGACAGTGGTCCTCCCTCTTCCTGAAGACCATGAGAAAATCAAGATAATGTCTTGGAGAAAGCAAATGCCCTGAGACAAGGAGCATCCCTGCCCTTGCAGTGATGTGGGCCCACATCAGAGCAACTGAGACTCACCCCAAAGGACTGTAACAGAGAGACCGTAGAGGCCTACCCGGATTTTTTGGCCTCCTACTTGCTCTATAGCAATGAGATGTCTGCCTCTTCCTCTCTCTTTCTCCCCCTCTTGTTTTTCTTCTCCTTCTCCTCCCTTTCTTCCTCCCCCTTGCCTTTGAAGCAGGTAGACAATATCTGTTATGGCCTAGGGCAGCCCTCCTAATATGGATTCAGGTTAGTGGCTTTTACCAACCTGCCAGTAGCTAAGAGGCTTTCCTCAGTTTGCTTGTCACCTGACTCTTACTTGTTTATTTTCTGTTTGACCTAATTTTTTCCCCATTCTTGTTCCCTTTTTCTTAGAAAAAAAAAGAGAGAGAAAGCTTTAGTTTGCTAAGAAATGTGTGGTCTCATTGAGCTCTGCTTTCTAACAAAGAGAGAAAAATCTGAATTTTCTTAGTGACTTGTTGCTTTAAGTGTTAAAAACATATGTAGACTTGAATATATAAAAGCTAATTTAGTAATCCAATTAAATTCATAATGCAAGTGCTACATATCATTAATGCTGTTTCCTCCTATTTGTTTAATGGATTATCTAATTGACTAAATATAAAAAAAACTAAAGCAGAATTACAATTACATGAAGGATTTTACTGAGAGTGTAGGAAAGAAAAGAATCAACATAGATTCTGTAATAACAAAGCTAAGACATGAACCAAGTTCAATGCATTCCATAAACTATTAAGCACATTTAATTTTCACAGAATTGTGTCATTCAAATATTTTTTCACTATTCAGGGCCACAAAGGGCTTAAACCCAAGAAATAAAGAAAATTCAGTCTTAAGATATGTGGTTCCAAATGCTGTATTGGATGCTTATGCCTCTTTCCCTCAATCCTTTGATACATCATTAAATTAATAACGCTAAATTGGAAAAACAAACTTCAGAAAATTTCTTTTCTACAGAGTATAATGGACATCTTTTGTTCCCCCTTCTCTCTTTCTTTCTCTCCTTCCCCGCAACACACACATACATTCTGTCCTCACCCCTTTTTGTTTTTTAGTTGCCAGATTTGGGATGTGAAAATGGGTATTTATGCAGGGTAATTTTGAGCTTGTAGAGTTCAAAGCACTGTAAATCTAAAGAAAAAAAATCTCTCAAGACTTTGGAGTTAGCATATGTTTGTTTTATTTCATGGGAGAAAGTGATCCAGGCATTGTATTTTCATTATATTAAATATCAAATGGGTCTCTTTATTTCATCATAGTATTTCTGTTGTCTAAGTTTAGCTAAGGTATGCAGAAGGTAGTTTTATAAATTCTACTCTCTTTGTTTTGTTTTCAAGCAAAATAATTATACATCTCTTGATTTTGCTGTTACTTTAAATCTTTTACCTAGTTTGTATGTTCTCTTTCAAATACTGCAGCTTGGGATAGGCCACAAGTTTAAACTATTTTTTGTATATTATTTTTATTCTTTTAATGAAAATCCTCCACATTTTATGAGTAATCATCAGGCTACAATGTCCTAACAGTTTCAGCTATCAGCCAATACCTGTAAGAACAGAAGAATATAGAATAAGTTTCAAGTTGAATGGTTTATTGAAGTAATTTTAAATCAAGTTTCGGAGTGCTGCTTGAACTTGTGTTGGTGATCTGTGCATCCTGCCTGATCACCCTACAAACTGCCTTAACCTAAGCATCAGTTGTCATACTAACATTTTCAAAAATGTATTACACCTGGTATCTATAGCTCATGCCTGCAATTCTAGCTACCCAGGAGGTTGGAATCTGAGGATCATAGTTCAAAAGCCAGTATGGGCAGGAAAGTCTGTGAGACTCTTACAATCCAAATAACCACCCAAAATAGGAAGTAACACTGTGGTACAAATGGTGGAGCACTAGCTTTGATCAAATGAAGTCCCAAAACAGCATCCAGGCCTTAGATCAAGCCTAAGGACTGGCACAAAAAAAGAAAGAAGGAAAAAGTGGGGAAAAAGTTTAAAATTTTTCAAAATTTATCTCACATGTTAGCTCATGCATATTGTTAAATCCGCTACACTGATACATATTAAATCTGGAAAAGCCTTCTAATGCATGGTAGAAGCAATTTGTTGAGCAGAGGACAGAGTGTCAAAAGACAGAGGTGGTGACCCACACCACCTTAAATTCTCCTGAATTTAAGCTTCATTGCCAGATCACTCACGGTCTGTGCGCCTCACCTTCCTGTCCTAGCTAGAATCCAGTTCTGCAGACATTGCTTTGACCTAGTGACCACTTTCCCCAAATCTGCCAAATCAGTATGCATAGCAGAGTTGCTAGCTGACTGGCTATCGTGTCTCTTTATTGAAACTGGATTCTATAAATTTCCCTTCATTTGATCACTTAAAAATTATTTTTGGCTAGACCCCAAGTGTTTATTCTGCTTTCCTAGCTAACCAAGAGACTGAATTCTGAGGATGGCAAGTCCATAAGACTTATGCTTAATGACCAACAAGCCAGAAACGAAGCCATGGCTCAAGTAATAGAGTGTCAATATTGAGCAACAAAGCTCACAGACATTGCTGGGCCTTGAGTTCAAGCCCTAGTACCAACACACACACACACACACACACACACACACACACACACCCCAAAGGAATATGTTAAAGATGAATTTTCAGAGATAAAGAGAGATAAAGTTACACAGAACATCTAGAAAATGTTCAATTTTGTTTTGTTTTTAATTGCTTTTCTAATTAGCAAAGAATAAAAGAAAAGCGATAAAGTTGGCAGTGAACTCATTACATTTTACATTGTAAAAAACAGGTTATTTATGAACTTGGAGTCTACTTTGCAAAATGCTCACATATTGAAACAATTTCTAGGAACTGTACAAAAATTCAAAATACAAAATCAATTATAATTAGGAAATTTACAAAAAAGACAAAACATAACACAGAAACATTACCACTTGGACAATGGGCTAGGCAGGGCAAATAAAATTAAACTGCTACATTTTTAACTGAGTATCAAATAACATCTACAAAAAGTGAAAAGAATAAAAATTTCTTAACTCTGTCTCCATCAACTAAAGACTGGTGACTTTCTGGGCACAAAACATACACCTTGAAGTCAAGCAGGTAGAAGGCAGCATGGCTAAGCACCTATGATAATAAAACCAGAGTTTGAGATTTCCTAAGCCCCAACTTTAAGGTTTCGATGTATCAGATCAGGCACGTGGCCCTATAAAGAGACATGATGAAGGTCAGAGAAAGATTATTATACACATTGCACCTTCCAGATTCACCAATGTGGTCAGTAATTTCAATGCTTTTTCAACAGTCTCTTGAGGTTTTCATGGAGGAGTATTTTAGTAAGTATGACTGATCATTAAGAATCAACTCCAACTTACCCTTTTTCCTTCCCAGGTGACATGGGTGTGCCTGAAATCCCAACCATTTAGCCATAATCCCAACCATTCCCTAGACTAGCAGGCTCCTACTGAGGATATCCATACTCAAAGTAAGAATAACAAAGTTCTTGGAGTTCTGTGTTGAGAACTAGGTCAGAGGAAAAAAATATATTAGATTCAAAGACTCTTAGGAGCATAAGATAGAGACAATGTTATAAGAATATTTTTCTTTTTTTGTTCCTTCCTATTTTCCTTCCTTCCATCTTTCTTTCACTCTTTCTTCTTTCCTTCCTTCTTTCTGTCTTCCTTACTTTCTTGATGTTGTTGTTGTTGTGTGTGTGTGCGTGTGTGTTATGTGTGCAAGCATTAATGTGTGATGGTACTGTGGCTTGAACTCAGGGTATCAAGCTCTGGTTCAGCTTTTACCACTAATGGCTGGTACTCTACCACTTGAGCCAAACCTCCAGTCTAACTTTTTCTCGTCAATTAGAGATAGAATCTTGTAGACTTTTATGTTCAGGCTAGCTTGGAATGGAAATCCTTAGGTCTCGTCTTCTTGAATAGTTATGATTACAGGTATAAGCCACTTGGATCTAGCTTGTGTAAATATTTCTTGTAATAGTTTCAAATATATTTTTGGTAAATTAATATTAAATTTTGTGAAAGATTAAGGATTATGAGTTTTAATGTATTAAGTTTAGATATGTAGAAATATATATATAATCTTTAAAGCAAAGTCTTTTAAAAGTATTTTATATGTCTAAAATACTATAGGTATTTATATTTTACTATGTAATTGTATGATATAATTTTATTTTTATTCAATTATTATCGTAAATATATATTCATGTATTATATATGTTCATATTTTTAAACATGCTTAGTCTGTCTCCGTTTATATACTACTTATGATTGGTTGTACTGCTATATATTATATGTAAAATATATGTATTTTCCATATATATATTCAGGAATATACATACATGAATCTACTTATAATATTTAAAATGATTCTCTAAAATGTTAAATAATTGAGAATAAGTAAAAGAAGTCCTTCTCTACTCAAAGTTACCATGTAAATAATCTCAAGATCATCAAAATCCTCAATTTTCTCTAAACTCATCCAAGGAAAGTTCTCATTTAATGGCTTAGTATTTTGAAAGTTTGTTTATAATATTAAGCTGACTTATAAGTTACTTAGGAAACATCAGCTGAGGCTGTAATAAGCCTAACTGTGCTTGTCTCTTTAGACAGATGATAGCTATTTAAACAAGCAAACAAACAAACCCCCATGGCTGCTATTGAAGTAGACACAGAAACCCATTAAAATATTAAACTAAAATGTAATGAAATTCCCAGGCTAAAAAATGTTAATATGAGATTACTCTCATTGTATTTTTGTGGGTTTTTTTAACAGGAGAAAATTATATACTTCGAATCACCACCTTAGGAGCATAGTATTCTTTAAGTGTTGATTTTTTTTTATTTTGAATAATTTGGCAAATTTGAAAGCTGGAAACAGAATGCTGGTTTATGAAATTAGAATTCATATATTAGAATTCATATATGTGTAAATTTTGAAACTAATATTTAAATTTTTAATTCAGATTAACAACCTTTCTTATTGTGACATTAACAGTTGTAATATAATAATTGTTTCTGCTAGTGTAAGTACCTCATGTAGAAATATATAAAAAAGTTATTATTTAAAATCTGCTTCCTGATGGTCACTCATATCTTTCTACTGCAATCCTATTTACTCAGGAGACTGAGATCTGAGAATCATGGTTTAAAGACAGCCTGAGCAGGAAAGTCTGTGAGACTCATCTCCAATTATCCACTAAAATCAGAAGTGGATCTGTGGCTCAAGTGGTAGAACACTATATAGCTATATGCAGATGATCATATAAAATGATGCTGAGCAAATGAACTAAAGCAACAAGAGGGTTTTTGAGGGTTTTGTTTTTTTGTTTTGTTTTTTACTTTTTTGTTTTTGTTTTTTTCTCCCCAACCCTCTTTTGTTGCTGTTTTTTACTTCTGCACCTTTTGTTTTGTATGAAAGTTTAACTTATTTGGGGAGGAGAAGAGGAAGCACTTAAACAGTGGGACTAAGAGTGAGTGCAGCAGTGATATTCACTGCACACTATGTCCAAAATGAATTATAATACTAGGGAAGGAGGGAGGAAAACAACTGGGAGAAAATGAGGAGGGAGGGATACTTCAAAAAATATATTCAATATCTGATTCACATAACTGTAACCCCTTTGTACATCACCGTTACAATAAATTAAAAAAAAAAAACCCTCAGGGACAGTTGCCAGTCCCTGTTCAAGCCCCAGGATCAGCACACACACATACTAAAGCTACCAGCACAACAATGTTTATTGCAGCCTTATTTACCATAGCTAAGATATGGAACCAACCCAGATGCCCTCAGCAGATGAATGGATCAAGAAAATGTGATATATATACACAATGGAATTCTATGCCTCCATCAGAAAGAATGACATCGCCCCATTTGTTAGGAAATGGAAAAACTTGGAAAAAATTACATTAAGTGAAGTAAGCCAGGCCCAAAGAAACATAGGTCCCATGGTTTCCCTTATTTGCAATATCTAGTATATGTGTGAGTCAAGCGGAAAAGGTCAGATAATGTATTGTTAAGAGAATGAACCTTTAGATATGTATTTTAATGCTTTTTTTTCTTTCGTGCATGTGTTTCTAACGCATTTATAAGATTA